>NW_007248337.1:403855-471048 GCF_000164805.1 Carlito syrichta
CACTCACCTCAGCCTCCCAAGGCGCGGGATTACAGGCTGAGCCACCGAGCCCGGCTCTCTCCACATATTTAAATAATTGCTTTCCGCTTTGATTTACCACTGTTTCTTGTCCTTTCTGTTGACTTGCAGTTGTCAGGATTGAGCTACAAAGGGCCGGGAAACCATGATGGATGGTAACATGCACACAATAAACAGCAGACTGAAGCAACGCATCTGTTTGAGAGAGCTGTCCCACCACTTGGTTAATTTAATTTCCTGATTAAACAGCGAATCTTTTTATTATAAACATTACTGAACTCGTGTTTAGGCGGCTATGGATTTGCGTATTTGCTCCACTGAGGAATGATTCATCAACCATTTACTTTATCTACTTTCTCTAGCTCCTCTTGGCTTCACAAAGGGTTCCGAGGAAACCCCTAGTGACAGGATGTCCAAGTTTCCAAACTCAAGTCAGAAGACAGTTCCAAGAGTCGGCTGGGATAGCACTGTGAAGCTTGCTCTTGGCTGCTTGATTTTCAATAACATACTTGATACACAAAAATAAAGAATTTTATTTGAATGAGGAATTTTAAGGTCCTGCAGATCTGTATACAGTGTTCTCAGATACTCCCATTTGTCCTACGGAATTGAAAGGCAAACATAAACAGGATGGGACTTTTAAAATGGCATGTGATCACTCACAAGTGGACCTTGAACAACTAGATGCTATGAGAAAGCAATTGGCAGTGGTGGGGGACTGTGGGGGGGTGGGTTGGCAGTTGAGGGAAACTGCTAGGGGAGGGAGGGGCACACCTCATCAGCAAGGGTACCTGCATGATCAATGTTTATATACCTAACCCCAAAATGTACCCCACATCTTTATAATAAAAAATTTTTTAAAAAGTCCTCAAAGAAAGTGAGAAAAAAGAAAAGTCTGCATTCATTGCTTCATTTATCATTTTAGTAAATAATTATTATCTACTATATTCCAAGTACTACTCTACACTTTAGGGCAGGGGTCCCTAATACCCCTGCCCCCAGGTACCGGTTCATGGACTGTTAGAAACTGGTTCATACAGCAGGAAGTGAGCAGTGGGTGAGTGAGCAAACCTTCATCTGTATTTACCACAGCATCCCAAAGCTCACATTACTGCCTGAGCTCCACCTTCTGGCAGTCAGTAGCAGCATTAGATTCTCATAGGAGTGGGAACCCTATTGTGAACTCCACATGTGAGGGATCTAGGTTGTGTACTTCTTATGAGAATCTAATGCCTGAAGATCTGAGGTGGAGCTGAGGCAGTGATGATAGTGCTGGGGAAAGGCTGCAAATACAGATCAACATTAGCACTGAGGTTTGACTGCACAGAGACCATAATAAATCTATTGCTTGCAGACGCATATCAAAACCCTATTGGTGAGTGGCAAGTGAGTTGATATACTTCAATTGTACAGCTGCATCTGATGGCAGACTTGAAGTCAGAATCCGACACTTATTTCAATGTTTGCATGGCCTGCCCATTATTTTATTTACCAATTCTGCCTGTGCCTCTTTTTTTTGATGGTGAGTTGCATAATATTTCATATATATTATAATGTAATGATAACAGAAATAAAGTGCACAATATATGTTATGTACTCGAATCATTTCAAAACCATCCCCTTCCCCCTCCATGGAAAAATTGTCTTCCACAGAACCAGTCCCTGATGCCAAAAAGGTTGGGGACTACTGCCTTAGGGTACAGAGATGAAAATAGAGGAAGTATCTGATCTAAAAGAGTTCCCATCTGGTTGTAAAAGCAACAAAATAAACAAATATACTACAAAGAGATTGTTGTTAAAGTAGAGATATGTGAGAGAGAGCTCCTTATGCTGCCTCGAAGAATCAGAGGAAGGGAAAGATTATATTTGAGGTATTTCTTGGGAGAGTTTCCCACTGAAGGGGGAGGGACATTTCAGGGAGCAGGTGTATGAGCTACAGTAGATCAGGAGGCAGAACAGCTGTGGAGTAGACACTGCCAGCGGCTAAACCCACTGGGCCCGTGGAGGGGCGTGAGGGTCAAATGGGGGAGTGTGGGTGGGGCGGCAGGAATAAGCACAGAGATCAACAGCCATTGTAATAGATACATTGCAGCTTGCTTTCATGATGAGAAAATATTACCTAGCAAGGCACAGGATGCAGTAATGTGATTGTGTGTCCCCCAAAACTCCTAAGAAAGTCATTTTCTATAAGAGCAAAACTGAATTGTCAGCCAGATGCAATTATGACCATTTTGTTAGATATTTTGGATTGCCTTTCATGGCACTAATAGTTGCCAGTATAATGGAGCAGTTACAAATGTGGCCCTACCATGCTGGCCCCATCATTCTGGTGAGACCCTGGGCAACCTTCCCTTTGCATACTTTACCTTTTCATCTACAAAACAGACATGAGAACCTCACCTACATCAATAAGAGTGTTGTGTAAATAACAGTGCAAAGTGCTTAGAACAGTATTTAGCTCCTAAGAAGCTTTTGATAATGTTAGTGATGTTTGAAAGAAGGAGTAGTATCCAACCAGATTTGAACTTAGTTTTTGTTTGTTTCAGGGTTCAACTTTAACATGGTTAAACTTTAATTTAATGATCACCATGTGGATACAACTTTGTGTTCGAATCACAGCCTGTTAGAGTTGACAAAGGTCTGAGAGTCATTCTGTCGACACCCCCTTCCCCAGATTATAGGTGAATCAGATTTTTAAAATGTCAGCAACATTTCCAATCCCAAAGCTCCGAACTGGGAGATTTCCACTCTACTGTGGCAGCCAAGATCTAGGCAAATGACTGAATGTCTGCTGCCCTCTCATGGCAGATTGGGGACATTTTCTTATGTACATTAATAGAAGTGACATAGATGACAAGAACCATAAATGACATAAATGACAAGAGCCATTTATGTGCAGAGGACTCACCCTGCATGTTACAAAGTCTCTCTATATTAGCTATATAATGCAGTGAAAGTTAAACATACTGGATATTTTTATTATTTATATTCATATTAAATTCCAAGTAGATAAAATTTTTTGATACAAATCGTAAAGGGATTGCTCTTCTTTTTTGAGTATTTACAGTTTTCCTATGTCTACCTCACTGCTCCAATTGTTTAAAACTAAGTATTGGCTATGTAATAACAATACCCTACTACCAAATCTATTTCTACTTGGACTTAATCATTTATAATAACTTGATCATCTGTACCCCTCCCACTCAAATAGCATAAGATTAAAAAGAAGAGAGAGAGAAATTAAGCTCCACCAGAGGTTACATAGTACCTGGTGAATCTCTCATTCCATAGGAGAAGTGGACAACTATCAATAAATCCATACGTTCACACCGACACCAACACACGTAAATTATATTCTACACAAATGTGGGCACACTACACCTCCTCCTCTGGACCTTACTTATTCATAGATGTATCCTAAAGGTAGTATCTATACACTGTTATGCATATATTATGCATCCTATTATGATATAATATTTGTTGTTTTTTGCTATTATTTTTTAAAGGTACCATATTTTCCTTTCTCATGGTAACTATCAGTAAATTCCTTAAGGTAGAACTGTTGTATCAAATAATTTTGTACATATTTAATTCTGAAAGACACTGTTAGTGCTTATTGTAGAATTTCTTTAATTATAGGTGAGAGAGAGATTTTCTCAAGTAAACAAGTCATTTGAATGTCTTCATGTGCCTATGTCAACAAGTTCCTATTCTTTGCCGTTTTTGTATTAAGTTGTTGATATATGGAATCTTTTTATAGAGTCAATAAATTCATATTCTTCTATTCATCTTTTTTTTTTTTTAAATTATAGATAGGATCTCGCTTTGCTGCTCAGGCTGGAGTATAGGGGCACCATCATAGCTCACTATGGCCTCTGTCTCCTGGGCTCAAGCAATCTGTTGCCTGTACTATTTTTTTTTTAATCAATATTTTTTTTTAAATTGTGGGGTACAGTTAAGGGTTACAAATATGCATCATTCAGGCACCCTTGTTGATAAGGGGTGTCTCCCCAGCCACTGTCTGCTGTTACACTGGGACTACCTTGTTTTACAAACTTTACAAACAGGTAACTTTATTCTTTTTTTCTTTTTTTTTTTTTTTTTTGAGTTGGAGCCTCACTACGTCACCCAGGTTGGAGTAGCTCCGGCGATCCTTCTTCCTCAGCCTTCCAAGTAGCCAGAACTACAGACGTGGGCTACCACCTCAGCCTCCCAAGGGCGTGAGATTACAGGCTGAGCCACCGAGCCTGGCTGGTTCCACGTTTTTGCTCTGGTGAATAGTGCGGCTATAAACATGAGTGTGCAAGTGTCTTTTTTGTAGAGTGATTTATGTTTCTCCAGGTATAGTACCAGGAAAGCGATTGCTGGATCGTATGGAAGGTCAACTTTTTGTTCTTTTAGGAATTGCTACACAACTTCCATGGAGGTTGAACTTGTTTGTGCTCCCACCAACAGTGTGGAAGTGTTCCCTATTCTCCACATCCATACCAGCATCTGTTGTTTGTGGATTTATTAATGATGGCCATCCTTACTGCAGTTAGGTGATGTCTTACTGTACTTTTGAATAACATTTCTCTGATGGTTAGTAAGGCTGAGCATTTTTTCATGTATCTGTTGGCTGCTTGTATATCTTTTTTGAAAAGTGTCTAACTGGACGGGTTCAGTGGCTCATGCCTATAATCCCAGCACTTTGGGAGGCCAGGTGAGAGGATTGCCTGAACCCATGGGATCGAGACCAGTTTGGGTAACTTGGTGAGACCTCGTCACTACAGTAAATAAAAAAAATTAGCCGGGCATGGTGGAGCATGCCTGTAGTTCCAGCTACTTGGAAGACTGAGGCGGAAGGATCACCTGAGCTTAGTAGGTCAAGGCTGCGATGGCCGTGAGTGTGACACTACACTCCAGCCTGGGCGACAGACTGAGACTCTCAACTCAAAAAAAAAAGTGTCTAACCATATTCTTTGCCCACTTTTTAATAGGGTTGCTTGGGTTTTTTTCCTTTCAGCTCAACAGGAAACTTTAAAACTTACAAACAGAAGCTTCATATTTATTTTAATATCTGGTAGGGCTACCAAGTCAGGTGACAATATTCCTTTTTTTCTACCCTGTAGAATCTTCTTGATTAATTCACATGCTTGTGTTCTTCATATAAATTCAAGTTAAAATCCTATAAGCAATTTTATTGTGATCACATTAAGAACTAAATTAAAGAATTGATGTCTTTAAAATAATATATTATTATATGTAAAAGATAGCTCATGCTCATCTATTTATTGAACTAAGACCTTTACACTTTTAAAATAGGCTCTTTTACATTTCTTGTTAAATTTGCAACTAGGCATTTAATCTCTAGTATAAAAAAATTTATGTATCATTCCATTTTTATTTATTTATTTGTTTATTTATCTATTTATTTTGAGTTGGAGTCTCACTCCTTCGCCCAGGCTGGAGTGCACTGGCATGCTCATGGCCATCCCAGTGTTGACCTGCTGGACTCTGACAATTCTTCCACCTCAGCCTTCCAAGTAGCTGAAGCTACAGGCACATGCCCAACTAATTTTTTTTTTTTAATTGTAGAGACAAGGTCTTGCCAAGTTCCCCGGGCTGGTCTCAAACCCGTGGGCTCAGGCAATTCACTTACCTTGGCCTCCCAAAGTGCTGGGATCACAGGTTGAGCCACCGAACCCTGCCTCCATTTTTAAATTTAGAGATTTTGTGTGTGTGCTAAGGAAAGTTATTTTATGCATTTTCTATGTTGATTTGAAAAGTGACAGTCATTTTTCTTTGAGTTGATTACTTTTGTGTTCCTGATTCACAAACATATCACTTGCATTTTGATAACATTTGCTTCTCCTTTTCCAATTTTATACTTTATTTTTTTGTTTTTACCAAGTGGTATGGACTCATACTTTCTTATTAATTCTATGCCTTTAACATTTTGCCTTTAATATTACACCACTAAGGAAACAGTGAATTTTATTGTCTTATTCAAAGCTGTAAAATAGGAATGTTCCCAGTGTTCATGATGAAGCAAGTTGAATTTTGGGTGAAGAACGTGTGTTTCCTCATTAGTGCCCTTATTTCATGGGAAAAAAAAAGTCCAGATTTCAAGGCAAAAGGGGGGGAAGTAAAAGGTATTTCCAGTGAAGCACTCATTTTGATTAAAATCAGAACCATTTATAAACTATATCCTAAAAGTAAATTTCTTCTAATTGCATTATGACAAAGAAAAGAATCCTCTGTTTGTTCCATATCCCTTCTTTTTCCTCATGTTTTTAGAGAAATAACTTAAGATATTAACTTCAACCCTTCTACAAGAATTCATAAATACCCCTTAAGTGATATCTCCCTACCAACAAATGAGTTGATGATTTAGATATCAGTTTAAGAGGAGGAGTCCAATTGGTGAGCTAAGGGCCAGCACAAAGCAGGTGAGGGACAGATGTGGTTGTGTGTGAAGAGGGGCCAGATATAAGGTTTTCTGTGTAGCTGCAAATTATTGCAAAAGTGTTGCTCAAATGGGCATAACATAAGTGCTCTTAGCCATAAATTAATCTGAACGTTTGTTGAGAAAGTGCTGTTCATACATGTACATAAGAGAATTTGATCATCTTAAGGAAGACTCTGTCTCGTCCTATGTTCTTAAAAGAACACAAAAATTAAGAATGAATGCTAACTTACACCAAACACCCCTTGGCCATGTATGGGAATAAGGGTATATATATTTTTCTTCTTTAATCTTCAATGTGAGGAATTTCATTCATAGTAATAAACCATTATTGCATCTCGGAATAAAGCCATTTGGTCATAGTTTATTTTTAAAAATATGTATGAAATTATATTTGCAAATAATTTATTTGTGATTTTTTTTTTTTGGAGTCTTACTCTGTCACCCAGGCTGGAGTGCAGTGGCATGCTCATGGCCACCCCAGCCTTGACCTGCCGGGCTCAGACGATCCTTCCACCTCAGCTTCCCAAGTAGCTGGAACTGCAGGCATGTGCCACCATGCCTGGCTACTTTTTTGATTTATTGTAGAGACAAGGTCTCGCCATGTTGCCCAGGCTGGTCTTGCAATCTTCTTGCCTCTGCCTCCCAAAGTACTGGGATTACAGGCGTGAGCCACTGCACCTGACTTATTTGTGATTTTTGTATGAGATTCCTTAGTGAAATCGGTCTGTGAATTTTTGTTGTGATATTTTGAAGTTTTTCTGTTATCTTGCCCAGTTTTGGTACCAATGATTTACTTACTTTGTTTAAAAAAATGTTGGGAATTTTTCTCCCAGGGCTCTCTGATGGGTTAAATATTATTGGAAATATCTGTATACTGAAAGCTTAAGAGAATCCATCTGTTGAAGTACCTAGATGTGGTGCTTTCTTGTGGGGTTAAATATTCAACTCAGGTATGGAAAACCAAATACCACATGTTCTCACATATAAATGGGAGCTAAGCTATAGGTCCACACAGCCATATAGGTATGATGGCCACTGGTGACTCAGAAGGGTGGAGATAGGGACGAAGATGGGGGATGAAAAATTACCTGTGGGGTACATTGTACACTCTTCAGGTGATAGGTACACTAAAAGCCCAGACCTTATCACTACACAATTCATTCACATAACCAAAAACCACTGTACTCTAAAGTTATTAAGATAAATTCCTTCTGAGGTAGATTTTAGTAATTTCCATATTTTAAAAAAACCATCTCTTTGAACATCATTGTAAGTGAACTAACTAAAGAACAGAAAATCAAATACTACATGTTCCCACTTATAAATGGGAGCTAAACTAAGGATCTGCAAAGGCATGGAGAATGGTACGATAGACACTGGAGACTCAGAAGGGGGGAAAGAGGTGGAGGGACAAAAAAAAAAAAAAATCACCCATCAGGTAAAATGTGCATGGGTAAGGGTGGTGGGGACCCTTAAAGCCCAGACTCCTTCACCAGTATACAGTGCAACCATGTAACTCAAAACTATTTGTACCCACTAAAGCTATTGAAATAAAGAAAAAATTTTAAAAGTTAAAAATCTGTTTTATTCATGTTTCTGTGTCTACTTACATGAAAGTAGGCACCATTTTCTTATAATGATTCTATCTCTGTCTCCTCATTCTCCTTTTTAACATTGCATATTTTTTGCTTACCCCTTTACCTCATGATTACATTAGTGGCCATTATCTATCTTACTATTTTAATAGGTAGCTCTTAGATGTTTTGTATTTTTACATTTTTCAACTTTAATTAATAAATTAATTCTTGAAGGCTTATCTTGACCTCAATATATATACTATGTGGCATGCTCTCTCAGTTTGTCCTAAGCCCCTCTTGTAATTTTCCATGCCCTGACAATTCACACATTATTTTCCTGTCTGGTCACTCTAGGTATAGAAATTAGGACCCTAGGTGAAGGCTTTTAGTTTTCCTCTGACCTCTGCTTAGCCATATCCCATGGTTTCTAATACGTTTAGTGATTAGATTTTTTTGAAGCCAGATTGCTGGAAGCTTGAGACATGAAAAACTGTGAAACCATACATGGAGGAAAAAAGGGAAAAGAGAGAGAGAATAAGTTACATCGAAAGCCAGGTTTAGAGAATAAATCTGTTTTTCTCCTCGTGTGCTCATAGGGCTGGGAGAGAAAGCCAGTGGAGAACACCATTAGGGAGCGCCCCAGAGACAGAGCAAGGTCACAGAGGACATAGAGAGAACAACAAGGCTGTCTTTGTTCATTTGGGTTGATGTAACAAAATACCACAGACTAAGTGGCTTTCAAACGTAGAATTTTATTTTCCACAGTTCTGGAGGCTGGGAAATCCAAGATCAAGATGCTGGCAGATTCAGTGTCTGGTGAGAGCCCACTTCATGGTTCATGAATGGCACCTTCTTGCTGTGTCTTCACAAGGCAGAAGTGACTAGCCAGCTCTCTGGGATGGGATCTCTTTTATAAGGACACTAATCCCAGTCATGAAGGTGAAGCTCTCCCAAAGACCCACCTCCTAATACCATCACATTGAGGTGGTAGGGATTCAACATATACATTTTGATGGGGCATTAACATTCAGATCATAGCAAAGACACGAGCCATATATGCAGGAAGCAAGACAGCATCCTCTGTGAGCAGTAAGTATTAGGGTGCATGAAAATATGGATAATTTTGGAGGCAATAGTAGGAAAGACATTGGTTGTCAACTGGGTCATGGGATGCCCAGATATATTCTGTGAGGGTATTTTTGGATGAAACTAACACTTAAATGGGTGAACTAAGTAACCTGCCCTCCTTAATGTGTGTGGGACTCATCCAGTCAACTCAGGGTCTAAACAGAATAAAAAGACTTGAGTCAGGGGAAACTTCTGTCTCACTACCTTTCAGCTGGGATGCTGGTTCTTCCTGCCTTCAGTCTCAAAGTGAGACACTGGTTCTTCTTGCATCTCAAGCCTGCCTTCAGACTGAAGCAGCATCAGCTGCCCTGGGTCTCCAACTTGCTTGCTGCAGATCCTGGAACTTCTCAATGTCCATAACCATGTAGAATGTGGGACAATTCCTTACAACAAATTTAGCTATCTCATCTCTCTCTCTGATCTATCTTGTGTATACACACACACACACACACACACACACACACACACACCCAACCTATTGGTTCTGTTGGGGAAAGCCCTGAAATACAACATGTGGTAATTCATGCCTATTAACATCTACTTTCTTCTTTCTAAAGTCCAGTTCATCTGCTAAGTTATGAGGCAGATGAGAAAGAGAAAGTGGGCTTGAGAAGCAAGAAAGATTTTGCAGAAGAATAGAAATGAGAATACTAAACAAGGTCTGTTTTTTTGTATAAAATATACATTTTTTTCAGCATAAGATTAATTTATTACTCAGTTATTAGTCTGCTGTGTCTCCACTGCAAGATTATAAATTCAAGGGGCAGAGTCTGTGTCTTTCAAAGATGGAGTGTGGCTTAACGTTGGTACCGTTTGCTTGGGTTCTTATCCCAGCTTTGTTATCTTCTATCTGTGTGATTTTGGGCATGTTATTCAACCTCTCTACCCTTCTGTTTCTTCATCTGTATATATATCATAGGATTATGGTGGAGATGAAAGAAATTTCTGGGGCACTTTGAATAATAGCTGGCAATAGTAAAATTTCAATAAAAGTGATCCATTGTGATCACCTTAGCCCAGTCTACCCTGAGCACTCAGCACTGAAACTAGCACATGGTAGGTCTTGTTTGCAAGCATTTGTGGGTGGATGAAAGACTGTTATTCTGTCACCGAAATCTATCATCATTTCCACCCTATTCTACCATATTCCTTGCAAATTGAAGGAAGATTCTCAGGACTACATTTTTTGGACTCCCTTTCCAGTGGAGTTAGGTATTTGATTTTGCTAATGCAAGGTGTTTGCCCAAGGTTTGAAAAGGAAAAAGAAGGAAAACTATTATTCCTTTGGGGGCAGCTGGAGAGAGGTGCATGGACTTTGGAAGAAGACATATGGAGTGTTTGCAACTACATCTGGGCATTCTCCTAAGAAACATATACTTTGCTGCTACACAAAGCTGAGTCCATCAGTGGCAGCTTGGATTTCCAATTTTTGCACTTATGGCATATTTCTTCAAAGCTGCAGTATCATCTCTACCTTCACTGTTTTGGCTCTCCCAACACTTATGTAGGTTTCTAATCCCTTGCTTTAGGTCCCATCCTTCTTAAAATTACTTACAAGATTTTTAAAAAATCAAATATAATTGTTACAGGATGAATTGTGTCCCCCGCCCTATTCATACTGAAGCCCTAGTAGCCATTACTTCAGAATGTGACTATCTTTGGAGATACAGTCTCTAAAAAGGGGATTAAGTTAAAATGAGGCCATTAGGCTTGGCCATAATCCAATATGATTGCCGTCCTTGTAAGAACAAGAGAACTGGACACACAAAGAGACACAAGGGATCTGGGCACACAGAGGAAAGACCATGTGAGGACACAGCAGGAAGGTGGCCAAATCTGCCGGCCAAAGAGAGAGGCCTCAGAAGAAACCAACCCTTGCCAACATTTTTGCCTTAGATTTTTAGCTTACAGAACTTTGAGAAAATAAATTTCTGCTGTTTAGGCCACCCGGTCTGCACTATTTTGTTATGGCGGCCCTAGCAAACTAATACACCCATCTAAACACTAACTGAATTGTTAGACTTTCTGAATTGTCCCTCTGACTCTTTGGGGTGAGAGGTGGTTCTCTAAGGTACCACATATTTATGAGTCACTTGAAAAATTCACACAAGGCTCCTCTCATCCAAAAGTTGCCGCAGGTGAGTTCTGATCCATGCCAGGAAAAATTGGCACAATGTTTGTTTTGGGCTGATGTCATAATTCAGTAGTTTCTGCACATCTACAAAGACAGTGCAGATACAGCCACTTCTAGTCAAGCCTGCCCTGCCTGTCCTCTGAAGCAGCCATGCTGGGCCTGTTGCTGGTAGGGAACAGCCACTCTGCAGGAGAGTTCAGGAGGCTTTATCCAATTCTGTAGTCAGTTTTGAGAGAGAAGAAAAAAGAAAACCAAAATAGTGTGGGGGAAGTTTGAAAAAGGAATGGAAACCCTGAGTTATAAGAGTCTGTTGAGAAAAAGAAAGAGACCCTGAAGACTTCCTCGGCATGGGAAGGGAATCAAAGGACTTAACTGACAGCCTTCCTGTGAGTCCCTGACAGGAAGTGGTTAACTCTATTTTCTAACCGAGACAGGTTAGTTAAGACCTTCAACACTTACCTGAGGCTCACTCTAGCCCAAAGAGGAGGAGGGTCACAAACAGGGGTCCATAACAAATGGACACTAAGGACACATGAGCCACCATAGCTCTTCTAGACTAAGGGATAACAAATAGGACAGGACTGGCTCCCTTCCCTGTGTCTGGCATGGTGAGATGCATCTGAGGCAAGTGCTGTGCTCTTTATTTTACTGATGAAGAAATCGTGTTCCAGAAGATAAATGTTCACAAAGTCACACAACATGTCTTGACATAACAGGATTGATTCCAAACCAGGTCCTATGCTAAGATCACACATTTAGTGGCCAGTTGCCTATAATCCCAGCACTTTGGGAGGCCGAGGTGAGAGGAATGCCTGAGCCCACAGATTCCAGACCAACCTGGACAACTTGACGAGACCTCATCTCTACAATAAAACAAAAAATTAGCCGGCCATGGTGGTGCGTGCCTGTAGTCCCAGCTACTTGGAAGGCTGAGATGGAAGGATCGCCTGAGCCCAGCATGTCGAGGCTACAGTGACACTGCACTCCAGTCTGGGTGACAGAGTGAGACTCCAACTCAAAAAAAAAACAACAACCACACATTCAACCATTTTGTCATCTGGCCTCATAGGAACATTTCACAAACTTACCAATGGAACATTTCCAGGGACTGAAGGTATCTGTTGAGTCACTGCAAGTACCACTGTCAAATGTCTCTGTCCACCATATATAACGTCTACCCAAAGTCTATTTATATGTACTATTTACTCCATACCATGAAACTTTATTTAAAGCAGGGAAATACTTTTGTTTTTCCCAGAAAGTCTTAACATAACCAAACAGACGAGTTTTGTGTGCAAGAATCCCCCCACCCCAGGTATTTAAAAGATTTTCTTAAATGCTCTATATTACTACAGTGAGATGAAGTTGTATTACATATTTACTTAGGTGATACATTCTAAGATTGATTCTAGCTTTAATTAGATTAGAAACAGAAATCACACCTTAATGGAAAGAAGGAGAGTGTCGTTTTTAAGTAGAGGTGGCAGCTGAAGACACAGACTTTCAAACAATTTCTTTTCCTTTATAGCATAATGAAAGCAAGCAAATCTTTATTTCATTATCCAATAAAATCTTGTCAGTTCTTAAATATAGATTTGACCTCTCTCTGTCTGATTTAATCACGTCTGCCTACTTGCCTACACCCAGACCCTCCATACTGACACCAACTGAAAGACTCCTCAAGCAAACTAATTTCAAATTCAATTCAAGCCTGTTTCAGAGTGCTTATATGCCATTTGCACCTCTCTATGACTAATACAAGCCATTTGTGAGTTGTGTATAATCTTTCCTCAGTCTAGAAGCTTCCCCTCACCCTACTTTTAAATATATTTCTGTAAAAAGGGCATATGAGTCACCAAGTTTCATTTACAAAAATGGATTTTGCACAGCAAATAATTAAACATGAGAAAACGGTGAATATTCTCTGATGCTTTGATCTCCTTAATCAAACCCAAGGCAGTGCAAGCCCAGAGCTGCTGGAAATAGAAAGCATAGCACATGAAACAAATGAGAGGTAGAGGGACAGTTCCTCCAATTCCACTCTTTGGGACATTTTTTTGAAACTTTGTCTCTGTTTTCTTTGAAAAATGTCTAACACAATCAGTATTTTAATTTCAAAAGAGCTGTTAATCAACCAGGCAAATAAACAAGATACAGCGAGCTTCATATTTCATAGTAGATAAGATTTAAATAAAACCTACTCAGTTTCTAAACCATGTCTTTTTGTTTAGTTTTTTTCTATAAAAATATTTTAGCAGCATTAAAGGGATTCAAAAAAAAGAAACTCTCCAAACACAACTGATTTCAGTTTTGCATGCTCCTGCTCTGTCTTTATATATATTCATATATCTATTTAATTTGTAATTCTCAGGCTGCAAGACAGAAATAAAACCCGAGTCAAATGTTGTTCCCAAAGGCAGAATGTGTTTTGTAGAGCCTCAGCCTCGAGAGAGGACCAAAACTGTCCTACCCTGTGGCCTGACTGTGCCTCAGACCTCTGCTTACCCAGTTTTCATCTCCAGCAAGTTCCCAAATTCCTGTGTTTCATTTACCAGTGATCCCCAAACTAAAAACAGATACCTGCTTTTTCCTTTTGCATAACAACAACAATAGAAGTTTCTTGAGGGTATAGATGACATCTTTCTATTTATCCCAAAGCTTAACACAGTGCCAGGCATACAGTATACTTAATTACTAGAATAAAAACAGTAGTAAAAAAGCAATTAGGGTCTTTCTGTTGGCTTCCAATCTATCTCATCTTGTTTAGTCTCTTATTCTCCTGAAATCCTGATAAAGAAGAACAAATCACTGTTGCCACATTTAACACTTGTACATTTTATTTAATTAAATCAGCCATTGTACACATTGCAGCTATGTATTGTTAGTGTTGTATTTTTTTCCATTAACTAATACATGCCCTCATAGATATATTCAATTAGTGTTATCACCATGGGAACAAGATGCTGATTCATCAACTGAAAATTCACTTCTTCTCACAGTATTCAAGTTTTTTGATAACACAGCAAAAATCAAAATCAAAAAAAGGTGAATAACCATTATGTTGTTACACAGACATCATCTGCACTGCAAAGAACACAACAGAAATGCTTTTCTTGAGCTCCAGTGAAGGTTTTGACAAGAAGGCCATAGGGTGTCTCAAAAAGTTTCACCATGGGCCTCTGTCATTGTGGCTGCCAAAGAATGTTTTATTTCCTATCCAACTGCCAAAAAGTGCTAGCGTTTGAGGCTTAGGAGATTTGGCTTGTAGGAAACCTCCCTCCCAGGAAATTTTTTTTCTATTGGCAACATTACTTTAAAAGATGAAGTGCCATTGTTTGTCGCATTTGTTTTTGACATTCGGAGCAATGAGTCATTTTTGCACAACAGGAAAAGACCAGATAACTGGAAAATGTTCAATCCCTGGAGGATAGACTCTGTTTTGTTTTGTTTTTTAATTTCATCTTCATTGAATATACTTTTCTTTAACAAATAACTGATTCAAAATGTATACTGTTTATATGAATATATTTGTGAATATATATATGTTAAAATGCTACACAGCTTCAACCACTAGAGGAATAAGGAATAGGACGTGGAAATCACTCAGATTGTTATAGTCCTCTCTTTGAAACAAACAAACAAACAGAAGTGCACAAAAGCACTTAAGAGTTTCCAAGGGAGTATGGATTTCAAATGAATAAACCAAAAATTTTAACCAAAATCAAATTTTCAAGGATTTCTCAATCTTGTCTGCAAGCTCAAAAACAGACCTAGCCGGAAAGTGAAAAGTGCTCACTCAGGGTAAAAAGAATGGAAACCATTAATGTGATTAGAAGAGGGGTTTTGACTGTGGTTTTGATTTTTAAATGCCACATGCAGGTATTAGAGAAGATATAAACCTGAAAAAAAAAAAGAAATAAAGAAACCACTCCAACATAGTGAAGGAGTTTAACCTTTCATGTTGTGGGTAAACCTTGTTTTCAATGAATTATCTACAGTGCAGTGGCCAGAAGAAAGGACCACCAGTAAGACAGCGTGGCTTGCTAAAGCAGCAATGAAAACTGGAAAACTACAGTAGTTATAGCTTTTAAAATACCCTGCCAACGTGTCCAAAATTGAAAAGACCTGAAGATGCTAGCATGTCACGCGATATAGCTGCTAGCAACTGAATACCTCACTGTTTCATTCATTCTCTCTTCTTCCCCACCCTCAGAGTGGCTGTTGGAGAGTCATAAATCATGGCTGGCCAGCACCAGCAATAGCTTCTTAGTTAGGACAGTTCCTCAAGGTTATTAACCCATCTTTAACTAGGAGCAATGGCTACTCTGGAAGTTCTAAGGACATGATAGGTCTGAAGTGCTTCTTTTGCAGTAAAACTGTATTATCATTCGATTGTGTTAGCAATATCTTAATTAACCATGGTTCAGCAATTCCTAGAGGCCTTTCGCTCCATGATGCCCAGTGTAGTTATGATAGGCAGTGGTTTTAATTTTGACATGTTGTTCATTTGAGCATTTCAGCTATATACATTGTCCACGGATATCCCTTGGAAGGATTCCTAGATAGCGTCACTTGAAGAGGTCTGCAGGTGAAGTTCTTCTGATCAATGGATTTTCATGGATCTTGTGCAGAAGCAGAGAACAATAAAGGTGGCCCGTTACCAGGTTAGTACAGATGCAACAAAGTAGTGGATACAGCATCCGGTGCAAAGGATGCTATCTTTGGTCACAAATTAGCTTATAGTTAAAGAGGATGGGGGAACCTCAAACAAAATGCTGTGTATTTGCTAACAGTGGAAAGGTTGGGGTATCCCATTAACTAGGCCAGTTAAGTCACTCCTCTAATGAAACAGGGAAGCTGCATATGGAGTGAATGTGTGGTTTCAGGTGTGAGAACTGGGCAGCCCCTCAGTTGGCCTCTTGCTTCAAGTCCTTCTCGCAGAAATGCCGCAGGAGCTGCTGGAGGTCGCGCTGGAGGTCGTCCTGGTCTCTTGCTTCGGGAACGTCCTCCAGGTGCTCCAACTCCACGCGCTTTCCATGCCGGTCCTTCACCACAGCCCTCTTCTGTGTGCTGGCTTTACTCAGTGTTGTCCTGGAAGAAGAGGACAGGAGAGTTATGCTCTCTTCACTGCTAAACGGCAGCCCCTGGAGGTGAGGGTGACCATGACATTGAGTACTTATTGTCTTACTTCTAGATGTTTCCATACCAAGCTATTAGTAAAACAACTACAGACATCTTTTTATGTCTTTCTTTTAAACAAATTCACAAGATTTTTTAAAGTGTGGGTTTTTTGGGGTGACAGGAGTACTTTAAAAAAATCTTTAAGAAATATTTCAGTCACGTTGGGGTCACCCTCCTCCAAAAAAAAAAATTCAGATAAATGAAACCATGCTTTAATGTGATCCTCTCAAAAAGTAAACATACAATCATTCTTCTTTTGATTATGTTGCACTGATTTAATAGAACTTGGTTCATCCTGTAATAGTGATTCCACAACTACTTTTTGACAGACTGGAAAAAAAAGTTTTAAATTTTATTCATTTAAAATACCTTAGCTGACAGCTGAATTTTTACGGTCACATTCCAAAATTACGTTCTAGGAGTGCTTTTTCAGGAAACATAGATCTTTAAAACCTGAACTATTATTCTATCAATAGAGAAGAAGGTGGCTACCATCAACGGTAAAGGTCTGTCCAGGTCTCTGACACTGCGCCTGAAGATGGCAATGGAGGAAGGACAAATGGGGAAAACCACTGAGGGACAAAACTTCCTCTTGTTCTCAGGCCCCCCATGTCTTCCCTTTGTGTCTCCAGCTGCCACTTGACAGTCTGTTGCTTACTTCCTCCCTCATCAGACTAGTAGTTACTTGAGAGAAGGAGCTATAACTCACTATTGTATCTCACACTAATATTTTACTGTACCCCTACTTGAAAATAATCATATTGTAATTTGCTCACTCAGTTCTTTTTACTATTCCACAAATATTTGCTGAATGTGTTTTATATGCCAGACACTATTATTATAACAAATAAGGAAATTGAATCTTAGACAATTTAAACAACACCCCAAATAAAAAATAACAGAGTTAGCATGCAGTGGGGCCAAGAGTTGCAGATTCCAGGAGCGGTGTCCATAACCATTGTGCCATGCTTCTTTACTCAAAACCGCTGTGGGAAATGACTAGTGTCTGTAGCTTTCCCCAGCATTTTCCTTACAGATTCCTAGTATTCAGAAGCTGAAAGTCCTGCCCATCTTCTAACACCTCTATTCATTTGTTAAAATCATCCTGGTTTTTAAAAAATTTTAACATACTTCAACCAAAATAATTTCAGCTATCTTTTCAACATCTTTGTTTCCTTCTTTCTCCTCTCTTGTCCTTTAAAAAAAATTTTTTTTCTTTTCTTTTTTTTAAATAGAGACAAGGTCTCGCTATGTTGCCCAGGTCGGTCTTGGACTCCTGGGCTCAATCTTCTCGCCTTGGCCTCCCAAAGTGCTGGGATTACCAGGCATGAACCTCCATGGCCCACTGTTCCCCTTTCCTTTGATAGTACATGAATTATTTTGCATCTGGAGACAAACTTTAATTTGTTCCTCTTGATGAAAAGGTAAAACTTGATTCCAATCATTAAAATCAGATTATGTTTTTCTAACTATTCAGCATCCATTTTTTTATTCTTCAAAGGAGAAAATTTCTGTTGAGTGCAGTGGCTCACATCTGTAATCCCAGCATTTTGGGAGGCAGAAACAAGAGGATTGCCTGAGCCCAGGGATTTGAGATTAGCCTTGGGCAACTTGGCGAGACATTATCTCTACAATAAAATTTTAAAAATTAACTGGGTGTGGAGGTGTACACCTGTAGTTCTAGCTACTTGAAAGGCTGAGGCAGAAGGATTGCCTGAGCCCAGCAGGCTGAGGCTGCGGTAGTCGTGATCATGCCACTGCACTCAAGTCTAGGTGACAGAGTGAGACTCCGACTCAAAAAACAAAACACAATTTTTTAAAATGGCAAATTTCTGATCATTTTTGCCAAGAACTAGTAGAAGTTTTCATACTATTGGCATCAGAGAATAAGCTTCTATCAAGGACACTTCCTGGTATTTTGTACAGGCATATATAGACGAGTGTGTTTATGAATATGCACAGGTGTATGATAACATGTCTTTAGCAAGGTATAAAATAAACTGCTGTACATCACAAATAGAGTTTTACAAATAATTAACTGTGGAAACTTTATGAAGCTGTCCATACTCCTGGTTTTCAATTCACCAGTTATAATTGAGAACTTTGGATAAACTGGTATCTAGATCTATTCCAGTTTGAAGATTCCATGGTGCTAGGGCATGCATGGTTTATATGGTTTCATCTGAATAATTGGATAAAAGACTTAAAAGTTCAGAGTATAAAAGGCATTTTATCCTTAATCCATGTAGCATTTAAAAATTTCTAAGAGAGCAATTAGACTCTTTTAAATTCCTAGTTGCTGCTGCTGCGTTTCACATTTAATTGGAGGGTGGGTTTGTGGCAGACCTTTAATTTTGCTGCTCTAATTATTATGTTCTAAAGGCTTAAAATAGCTCTGTAGAGTACTATAAATGACAATCTTTTGTCTCCTTTTCAATGAAGTGAAAAGCACAATAGTCACTTGGATTTCCTTTGTGTCTTTTCACTGAGAAACTAGGTACATTGTATTAGTCTCAATACTTACAGTGCTGTTGGAGGATCAGCAAGAAATGAGATTAGACCTAGGGAATGGTGCCCAAATTTATACATCAAATCTGTGATAGAGATGGGGGCTGACCAGCATGCTTCACAGTCAGCCTTCTTTTATAGGCAGAAAAATGTGCTGCTTATGGCTTTCATGACTTTCTTAGCTAATTAGAGCCCCTAGTTTCGGCATCACTAGGTACATTTGATTCATGGGTATCAAACTCATGCTTATGTTATTTGACATTCACATGCAGAACCATAAAACAGCTTGTTTAAAAAGAAAAGCATGTACCACTCAAAGTACCGACTTACTAAGATTGAGCTGAATGTAGCTGATCACAAAATTAATTTGTAATCAATTAATTAGATTCTATTTCCTGTGCTCTCCAAATCTATCAACACAATGGAGTAGCACAGCTGGCTGGCTTCAACTAAACTGATAACTTGTTAAAACCCAGGAAGTCAGATTGTGTAAGTGTGAGTCTCACTATCACTGTGACTTAGTATTACTTTTAAGGCATCAAGAGGATAATTTATATACGACACACTGGTAGATCTTTTACTTGACCAAAACCTTACCATAGAGGAGTTGGCAGCACCCAAGGGATAAAAGGGTATACACAGGGGGTCTCCCTTTCTTTTCTCAAAACTGGAAATGTTTTTATGGTGTTAGTTGGCAAAGCATCACCCCATGCTAACCCAAACCTTTTAATTATTGATCCATCCTCTTTCAGGATTTCATTCTCTACTAAACTGGGGAAGTGGACTTTCATGTGGCTACCTGTGTAACTCAAAGCCTGAAGTAAGAAAAAAAGAAAATGAGATAAAGCTTATCACAAGCCATAGACTTTAAAACAATCCATTGCTTTGCATAACTCATCGTCAGCATGAAAAGATATACATGAAAGGATAAATAAAAACAGCTCCTAGAAGCAGATCTAAGTTTTGATTTTATTTCACAAGTCCCTCCAATTTCTCCCATTTGTGAAGGAGATTTGTTATATTACATTACAAAAGCTGCTAATTAACATCCATATGGATTGACTTTCAATTTCTCCTCCTTGCCTCACCCCACTTCTTTCTACAGTGCAGACCCTAATGATAAACACAAAATCCAGAGCAAGAAAAAAACAAGACCCAAGTATATAGCTCAGGTAATTCATCTTTTGACTGTTCAAGATTGCCAGCTGTCAGCATGTGAAAACTCAAAATATTGGCTGGGTGTGGTGGCTCTCGCCTATAATCCCAGCACTTTGAGAGGCCAAGGTGAGGATTGCCTGAGCCCACAGGTTCGAGACCAGCTCGGGCAACATGGTGACACTTCATCTCTAAAATAACTCAAAAAATTAGCCTGGCATGGTAGCGCACGCGCCTGCAGTCCCAGCTACTTGGAAGGCTGAGGCAGAAGGATCACCTTAGCCCAGCAGGTCAAGGCTATGGTGGCCGTAAGCCTGCCACTGCACTCCAGCCTGGGTAACAGAGTGAGAGTGAGATTCCAACTCAAAAAATAAAATAAAATAAGAAAACCCACAGTATTTAAGTAAGCTGTGCTTTTAACATCTTAATGCATTCATATATAATCTCACTGTACATTGTGGATATAGCAGAGGACACATACAGCATTAACCTCAAAATGTTTCAATAGCAAAAATATTTTGTAGATATTTGCACATTCCCGCAATCCCTTAATCAAAACTTTGGGGTCAGATGTGTTTCAAAATTCAGATTTGTTTTCCTTTTGGATTTTAGAAAAGTAATATGATGCATATACACTCACGTACTGCATGACGATGTTCTGGTCTATGATGGACCACACACATGTCACTGGTCCCTCAAGATTATAATGGAGCCAAAAAATTCCTGTCGCCTAGTGAATGTAGTAGCTGTTCTAATTTTATGGCACGATGCACGAATCATATGTTTTTATGATGCTGGTCTACACAAATCTACTGGGCTGCCAGTCATATAAAAGTACAGCACATGGCCATGGCTTTGCTAAACTACGTCTAGCCATGTGCTCTTTGAGCTATGGCCAGACCACGTTTTCCTAAGCTTTGGCCCTCCTCCCCTACCTTGGATAGTTGAATCTCCTCTCTCTTTCTTTTTCGCTCTCTCTCTCATATCTCTCTGTCTCCTCTCCTCTCTCTAATGTACTTTCTAAATAAACTATATTTTCCCATCTAAAAAAAAGTATAGCATATGCAATTACATATACTACATCACATTTAATAATGATAATGAATGACTATGTAACTGGTTTATGCATTTAACCATACTGTACATTTTACATTTTACCATTATTTTAGAGTATACTCTTTCTACTTATAAAAAAATAGATAATTGTAAAACAGCCTCAGGCAGACCCTTCAGGAGGTATTCCAGAAGAAGGCATTGTCCTCATAGGAGATCACAGCCCCATGTGTGTAATTTCCCCTAAGAACTGCCAGTGGGAAAAGATATGGAAGAGGAAGATAGTAATTCTGACCCTATGTGTATGTGTTTATGTCTTGGTTTTTAACGATAAAGCTTAAAAAGTAAAACAAAAAAAATTCTAATAGAAAAAAAGCGTAATAGAATAAGGATATAAAGAAAAAGTACTTTTTGTGCAAATGCACAATGTGTTTGTGTTTTGTCAAAAGTTAAAAGAAAGTTGACAAAGTGAAAAAGTTACAGTAAGTTAAGGTTAATTTATTATTGAAAAAAACAAATTTTGAAAATAAACTTAGTGCAGCCTGCATGTACAGAGTTGATGAAGTCTACAGTAGCATACTGTCATTTCCTGGGCCTTCACTCATGGACTTACCCATAGCAACTTCCAGTCCTGCAAGCTCCATTCATGGTAAGAGCCTTATACAGGGATACCATTTTAAAAAGTCTTCTATACAGTTTTTTTTCTCTACCTTTTCTATGTTTATATTTATTTAGATACACAGATACTTACCATTGTGTTACAACTGCCTACAATATTCACCATAGTAATATGCTGTGTGCAGTTTGTAGCCTAGGAGTAATAGGCTATACCACCTAGCCTAGGTGTGTGGTAGGCTAGACTAGGTTTATGTAAGTGCACTCTGTGATGTTCACACAATGACTAAATTGCCCAATGATGCATTTCTCAGAATGTATTCCCGTTGTTAAGCGATGCATTACTACTGTACATTACAAACACCCCAGAAGAGATATAATAAAAGCCATTTTACATACACAGTAAAACATATGCATATTCACTCTTAAGTAGGATTAAAAAAAAAACAACTCCATGCTGTAATAACTCTATGCCCATTTATTTCAAATTTTGCTGTCAACTTAAGTTATAAAATTTGTTTTAGTTCTTAGAATTTTTAGATTGTGGTGAGGGTTTGTAGATCTGTTACTGTAGAACCATTTCTAATTGTTGGAAAGCCAGAACTGAAATGCTTTTCAAATTTATGGGCATGAAACATATCTGAATTTTCTTTAGTGCCTATCGTTCACAAATTTGAGAATATTTGCTAGCAAAGATAATTTGCATCATCTTTATTTCTTTCCCTTATTAATTGCAAGAGCAAAGCACCTCTGCAACTTTTAAACAAGATTTATAGACATATCCTAACTCCTGAAATTTTGAGTCTGTTCCAGCAGAAGAAAATCCTGGTCATCTGGATTTTTTTTTTTTTTGAGTTAGAGTCTCACTCTGTCACTCAGGCTGGAATACAGTGGCACGATCACGGCCCCCACAGCCTTGACCAGCTGGGCTCAGACGATCCTTCTATCTCAGGCTTCCAAGTAGCTGGAAATACAGGTGCGTGCTACCATGCCTAGCTCATTTTTTGATTTATTGTAGAGACAAGGTCTTGCCAAGTTGCCCAGGTTGGTCTCGAACCCCTAGGCTCAGACAATCCTTTCACCTTGGCTTCCCAAAGTGCTAGAATTACAGGCTTGAGCCATCATACCCAGCCGGCTAATTTTTTGATTTATTGTAGAGATGAGGTCTCACCAAGTTGCCCGGGTTTGTCTTGAAAGTCTGGGCTCAGGCAATCCTCTCTCCTCTGCCTCCCAAAGTGCTGGGATTATAAACGTGAGCCACTGTGCCCAGCCATCTGGATTTTTTTAAAGTGCTTAAGGTGACACCAATGAACACCATGGTTGGAGTGAATGTTACTCCAAGCAGAAATTCTATTCTCTTGAACAATTCCACACCCTTCCTTAAATTCATATATGGAATTATCACAATGACAATTTTTTTTCAAACACAAAGCAAGCATAAAACATTAACAAAAAGACAAAATGACGATGCTTCTATACCTCTTCAAAGTCATCTTTGGCTGAAGGAAGATCAGCAGCTAAACTAGAATCCCCCAGATGTTTCTCCATCCTCTCTCCATGTACCATAGTTGTTTTAACAACTTTGCTGACTCTACGGCCTTCCACTGGTTCAGCCTGAAATTGTGAAGAACTGGACAAAATGCTGGGCTCAGACAAAGTGACCTAATGAATGAAGGACATACAATAGACAATGTCTGACTGCCAAAACGCAGCTACAATGACTTTTTCTGTGTTAGAAAACAAAAAAACAAAACTATAATGTTATATACCAGCTTTCCAGAAAACAGTATTTGGAAGCAGAGTTAGAAAAAAATAAACTATAATCAATTGGTTATAATAACTGCACCTTACCAGTACCAAATCAAACTTAATTAGTCACAAAAATGTGAACAAAAATGTATCAGTCAGTTTTGTGAATAAGAAACTGACAACTCAGTGCAATGTAGACATACCAGTCTGTGGATAAACTCTCTTTTCTCATGTTTAAATGGTTTCTTTTAGTGTTTTAAAGATAAAATTATCTCCCAAAGGAGGAACTCTCAAAGCCATAAGAAATTGAAAAGTGGATTTCTAGAGAACCTCCTGTGTATAATATAAAAAAATTGAGGATGTGAATGCATGCAAAATGGTGAGAATTTCACAAATTATTTGCCAAAGAGAGTAAATATGTCCCTGAAAGAGGGAAGTAAAACAGAAAGAAATAAAACTATAAATCAAAGAGTTTCTAGATCTCAATTTTAGTGACTCTGAAATGCAAAAGTTTGAAATATCAAGTACTTATCGAAAGTGACCTTCAGAATACTGGTATGCCAACCAGGCATAAGCACCATGATGGATTTGTACATGGTCTCTTTATAACATACTGCTTGCCCAGCAAACAGGATTTTATTCTTTTAAAATTTGACTTTTGGATTTCTGCTGTGGTCAACCATGAATTAAACAAAACATAGCAATAAAGAGGACCAAACAAAGACAATGAATATAATGGTTACAAATCTCCCTGATGGTTATTTTAAAATCACACAGAATCATGGAAAAAAAAAAATGCAACTAAAAGCAGACTGCCATAGAAAAGAATGAGGCAACATGAATAAATAATCTCATCTATTTTGTTTGAGCATGATTTTTGCTTCTCTCCATAAAATGAATTATGGAGTATTAAGTGGTCTCACCTCTGATTGCTCCATGTCACTCTTCAATACAACACGCTTTATAACTTTAGAATAGCCATCCCCTTCCTCGATGCTGACAGGTTCCTGTGGCATTCCCTGCATTGTAATCTCTTCTTTCTCAGTGCCATCAGAGGCTACATACCGCCTAATGATTTTCCTAGTAATCTGAAATATATTTCATTTATGTACCTTATTTTTGAGTTAGAGTACCAGGGTATTGATACATTTTAAACAGGACGTTTGAAATCAACCACTGTTAGGATACACAAGACAATACCTTCTTCACCACTGTGTGTCCATGCTCATCAATGTATTTTTCTTCTGTGACTGTTTCTGGGGGTATGTCAGGCATATCATCTCCCTAAACAGTTGGGAGAAAAGGTCACTTCAATGTCTGATACCAATTCTGAGGAACTACTCCCAAGAGCTTATAATGTAAGGAATGTTAGGAAATCAAAGGCGATGTTGAGAAGCATTGCTGGGATACAAAAGTCCTGTCAAATAGTTTGTTTAAAAGAAAAACAGCAGGTGGGTAGTAACATGCTTGGGGGAATCAGACCCAAGTTAGGTAAAATGTAAACAAACAAACAAAAATAGATAAGCGAGAGGTGAGGTGGTTGGCGTTGAAGAAGCCAAATCTTGGCCTTGCTTGGTGACTGTCTTGGAGGTAAGCTTCAAATGTCATGACCACTGCATTTCTTTACAAACAGAACTTAGGAGAGTTAAGGGATCTGCTTTTGAAGGGCCATGCACTACCCAAGGAACATGCCAAGGCTTCATTGGTCCAGGTCGATCATTGATCCAAGGGTATGAGGACAGAGCCATCCCTAACGTGCAGCAATTGAACAGCTGGTACCTGAATAATCACTCGCCGGCGGACAACCCTGGTGGTTACCATCGCCTCCTCATCAGAGCTGGCCTCCAGCTCCCCTAATTCCTCTGTTAGCTCCTGGTGGAAGCATGGAAGCATTGTTTTGTTTAACATGCTAAAGAATGACTTTACTACTGGCTTTTGCTTGAGCTTATTCTGTATTCTGAAAGTTTTATACATGGAGGCTTGGGTGGAGAAGTCAGCAGGGATGAAAATGATTGTATGGGTCACAACCTTCAATAAGAATATAGTTTTTTGGTCAATGAATGGAAAAAAAAATCTGGAATTGTAAGAGATGTTGGAAAACCCATTTGTCAAAATCAATCCAAAGAAATGAGCAGCTTGCTCACATGAGTTCTTATATATAAACTCCTAATAAAAATAACTGAATGTAAACATGGAACTTAAGCAGCACAATAAATAATTGTGAGCCATTGATACTTGTGTTTAACTTGGAATTATTAACTCAAAGGTATAGGAATGTCTCCTGCTTCTAGCAGACCTTTCTACAGGAAGTCAACATCTCCCGTAGCTATTATCTAGTCAGGAATTCATCTTCCTGGCATCAAAAAAAGTGAGCTATGAATACTACCAGATGCATTTTTCAAAGAAGTTGAGATGCAGAGGCCAATCAGATTTTATGGCTCTGGCTCAAAGTCAGAGATGCGGCAAAAAGCATAATTTTAGTTTAGGGTCTTGGGAGTCACACACTGAGTCACTCTTTCCTAATAAAATGCACTTTAAAAAAAGAGAAAACTCAACTAGATTTGCTTAACATATTTTAAAACACCCAAGTTACATTTTATATTCATCTCTGCTAAAGAAAGGTAAAGAAAGACACTGGGTTAGAATCTACTGCCTAGTGATAATATGGTCAGCAAGAAAAGTGATTGAAATTGGATGTCCATGTTAGGGTTGTGAGAAGGTAAGGACCAACATAGGAAGCTTAAGAGAGAACTGGCTATCCATCAAGAATAAGTGAAACAGGCCTGTATTCAGTATGTGCAATGCAGGACTTATATAAATGTATTTACAGAGAACAGAGTAAATAATATTAATTTTCCAGAAAATTGTTCAAGTATAACTTCACTAAACCTATGGATTCTTAACTAAATTTGAAACTTTTAAGCTCAGATAGTATGCATGAAACAATTTTACTAGCATTCATTTAAGCCAAGAATTTGCAAGGTCAATAATTCTGTGCAAAAGCATCTTGGAGTAAAACTTCATTCAGAGGATGAATTCAATATTTAAGATAACTGCTAAAACCAGCAAACGCTTCTCATTTGCTTGGTCTTTCCTAAATTTTATGATTTCAGATAAATCCCAATGGCAGATGTCATCCTCAAAGTGATTAAAAACAAATGTACATCTTAAGCCCGAAGATACGTTGTATCACTTCATTTCCCCCCCAAATTAATTATTTCTTATAACTCATCTTTACTACTGCGCCTCATATGAATGCTCTAAAAACATTTTGAGATATAAAATATTTTTGCATTCTATTACTTTTTTTTTTTTTTTTGAGTTGGAGTCTCACTCTGTCGCCCAGACTGGAGTGCAGTGGCCGCTCCTGGCCACCGCAGCCTCGGCCTGCTGGGCTCCGGCGATCCTTCCGCCTCAGCCTTCCGAGTAGCTGGAATTACAGGCATGCACCACCATGCCCGGCTGATTTTTTGATTTATTGTAGAGATGAGGTCTTGCTGCCCAGTCGGGTCTCGAACCCGTGGGCTCAGGCAATTCACTCACCTCAGCCTCCCAAAGGCGCGGGATTACAGGCTGAGCCACCGAGCCCGGCTTTCTATTACTTTTTAAAATAAAAAAATGACATCTAATTTATGTTAAGTGACATTTAATTCAAAGGGACTCTCACACATTTTTGTCTACGAGAGTCATGTGGGGAGTCATTTAAAATGCAAAACATTATGGCTCCCTTCCCTCTCCTTGGGATTTATTCTAATTCAGGAGTTTTGAGGTGGGATCAAGCTCCCCAACCAATTCTGAGGTATGTGAACTATTAAACCAGATACTGAGAATGAATGGTTTAAATGAATTTCTTAACACTGTCCCCACCCCTTTTTCCAATAAAACTCACTTAATGAAAAGGAAAATTCTGTGATGCAATCTCATGCGACTGTCAGGCATTTGAACATTTAGAAACAGCAGTAAGTTTAGGCACAATATTCTTTTTCTAAGTCATTCCTTAAATAAATCTAAGGAAATGTAACTTGGAAAGTATACTTCCACTAATGATAACAATTTATTTTGGCAGCTAAGCCTCATCCAATAACCAAAGTTTGTGTACTCATCACTAGACAGCACACACATAGATTGAACAAGATTGCTGGTTTCAGCACATCCCATGTCTTGGAGACTCACCTGAGACTATCAATATCTATCACTAGCTTTCATGCCAAAGATTACTAGCTTCAAAAAGTTATATCATATTTATTGTTTTACTATAGTGTTCATTTTTCTTAGTAAGAGAGTTTCCAATGATAAGATCAGGGATTATGGTCAAATAGTTAGCAATGGAACTGATTCACTGGCTTTCAGATTTTAAAAGGGATTGAGAGTTTCCATGGCTCAGGTTAATTCTTTTGGTAACCTTTTCTGTTTTGAAGTGAACAAAATAAACCATCAGAGAAATGGAAACTGGAAGAAGATTGTAGCTTTGTTACAGGTGGACAAGGAAACAGGAAATAAAGTCTTACTTTTTCAAAAGCTGTATCTTCACTGGGTCTTTCGAAGGCTGGTGGCTGGTCATCAGCTGACTCCACTATCACAAGGCTGGCTTTCCGTGGCGAACTCTCCTCTCTATGCTCTGGACGCTCTTCTGGCTCCTGCACAATGGGAGAGACTCCTCGCTCACTGGGCGTTGGGCTCTGGAGGTACAGCCTCTCCTCCTCAGGAGGAGTACTAATTTCCTCAGGTGTCTTGCTTGGAGAGCCAGGTACTACTGTTGTCTTTTGAGTCTCTGACACTTCAGTTCCTGGAGATGTCACACTGGAATGAAAAAGCCAAATGATACCCTGGGGCATTTGGATTTCGCCTCCTGCTCAAGCAAGGGAATTGAAAGGGAGGATAGAACTCATCTTCACATTCTATGCTAGTCAAACTAGTTCGTTCTTGTGTTTGGCCAAGAAAGGAAATTTAAAGAAAAGCAACACTATAAGATATATCACTTAATGACAAAGAATATGCTGTGATGCAATCACATTGAGGCAGGGTAGTCAGTGTACCTTGGACATAAATAGATAAATATCTTGTAGGCAGTTTTTAGTTTAAAATAAGGAAGCGTGACTGAGCTCAGGGGTTCAAGACCAGCCTGGGCCTTGGTGAGACCTCGTCTCTACAATAAATCAAAAAATTAGCTGGGTGTGGTGATATGTGCCTATAGTTCTAGCTACTTGGAAGGCTGAAGCAAAAGGATCACCTGAGCCCAGCAGGTTGAGGCTGCTATGGCTGTGAGCATGCCATTGCACTCCAGCGTGGGCAACAGAGTAAGACTCCAACTCAAAAAAATAAAAATAAAAAATAAACAAAATAAAATAAGGAAGCATCCAGACACCTTTTCTGTAGGCCAGGTTGGAATGTGGAACTACCAGGCCACACACACCCTCAGTTCATCAAAGGATAAGCCCATCGAGGTGATTCCAGGACCAGGAACTGAAAACTATAGAAATGTTCATCAGACCACCTTTTAGCTCATGAACCTGTATGTTCACAAGTCTAACAAGTCTCCTTTCAAAGGCAAAATGCCTGTTCTGGGAAAAGCCTACCCCCTTGTCCATCAGCCGAGGAGGTGGTAATCTCTCCACAGCAGATATCTGTAGACCACCCTCATCACCATGTCTATTATTGTGAAAATATATCAAGGTTCTAGTAAAGAGTGAAAGTGCAGTTTTTCTTTCCAAGAAATCCACCCATGCCAGGTTTCTTGCATGAATCTCTCTCCCTTTCTTTCTTTAAATTCTGTTTTTAAAAACTTTGCTGGCCACTCAGAAATTCCTTCCAGTAGTCAGTCACAGATCCCATGAGTGTTCTGTCACACCCCACCTGGCAACATCATTGGCACCTGAACATAGGGCGTGAGAAGCTCAGTGATGGCTGTCACCACATGACTTTGAGTATGGTGGCTAAAACCTTTTTCTGTTTCTCTCTCTCTCAGTCTTTACTGCTTCCACTTTCGCTCCTCTTCCTTCTCAGGGTCACCTATGGACTCTCCCCCCATAGCTTGATCTCTGCTCCTTCTAGCCAGGATTATTGGACCTCCCTTACAGGAGGGTAAAGAGGTGGGATGAGGACTAAACCCTACACCATGCAGAACTGAGACTTGAACAATCCTTCCTGATGGAAGGCACAGAGAGGGTCTTATTTTATTCTGAGCAGCTACCAGAAGACCTCACTTTTCTTTCTCTCATGCTTCACTTTTGCTGTTCTACTGGGAGGATAGAGGAAATGACTTCTACTTGGAATAGGAATAGAAGGTTTCTTTCTTTCTTTCTTTCTTTCTTTCTTTCTTTCTTTCTTTCTTTCTTTCTTTCTTTCTTTCTTTTTTTCTTTCTTTCTTTTCTGGTATAAGCAGTCAAATTCTTCTTATTTTCAAGTGTTAGTGGCCAGGTTATTTAGAAGTGAGTCTGTTTCTAAAGGTTTAAGCCTTGCCCAAGAAAGATTACAATCAACTATTTGTCCTTATAAAACTGTTGAAGTCTTTCAGAAGCACACAGTATATTTTAAGCCCTGTCTCTGGTTAAGGGATCCTGCTAACCCACAATAAAAAGTCTTTGCCATTTTAACTTGCTTTTCCAACCAAAATTCCAGGCATTCTGGGAACTAGATAGTGCAGAAAACTAAGTCCATACTTAAACCTTGCTTCCTACGACTTTACCATGTGCTGAAGGTACATAGAGTTCATACCCAGTAACAGAAGCAAAATGTTTAAAATACTCGTGTGGGAAATAAGACTCTATTTTTTTTTAAAACACTAATGCTAGATAACACCATTGCTTATTCTATGAGGTTCGTGGAAAGGTTTTTTTTTTTTTTTAAAGAAGTTTGGTCACACTGCACCAAGCTAACTCCTACAAGACAGGTGAAGTGCTAGATGCTTTCTGTGTGGCACAGTAAGGCACAATCAGATGATCACTGTCATCTGATTGTGCATACCTCATAACTCCTTTTCAAAGTCTTCAAACAAATCTCTGGCACCCCTTTTTTTTTATTTTTTGAGTTGGAGTCTCACTCTGTCGCCCAGACTGGAGTGCAGTGGCTGCTCCGGTGATCCTTCCGCCTCAGCCTTCCAAGTAGCTGGAACTACAGGTGAGCGCTACCACGCCAGGCTAATTTTTTGATTTATTGTAGAGATGAGGTCTCACCTGCCCAGGCGGGTCTTGAACCCGCGGGCTCAGGCAATCCACTCACCTCAGCCTCCCAAAGGTGCGGGATTACAGGCTGAGCCACCGAGCCCGGCACCTCCGGCACCTCTTAAAGCAGCAGTTTAGTAATCTATAAAAGGTCTTAGCAAATCTGCTTGCTCACAATTGGAAACAGATGAAAACTGACCATTTCTCATTCAGACGGTCTTATCACTCAAAAAGCTTTTCAAAAAGGCACTGTTGAAAAGTTGGTTTGTGGTCTCAAGTTAGGGAGACTCCTACGTGGACACTGAAGGAACATAAAGCTTCAGGGGGGCTGAGGACGCTTGGGCCAGGAGATCATCAGGACCCAGGGATGCCTGGTATCACTGTGTATGACCTATATTTTTTTGTTTCAGAATTTTCTTTGAAGAACGCAGCACATGAGGGTTCAAAGGCAAAATTCTGGTGTTTTTTTTTTGTTTTTTTTTTTAGGAATGCAAACAAGAAAACAGGTAGTACTCAATCCACATCCTTAGAATCCCACTGGGTCAAATTTTAATGAATTGGAAAAAAGTATAATTAAATGGGTTAAAACAAAAAAAAAGTTAGTATGTTATTGCATTAAGATCTAGATTCAGGCCGGGCACGGTGGCTCAATCCTGTAATCCCAGCACTTTGGGAGGGCCGAGGCGAGGGGACTGCCTGAGACCGTGGGTTCGAGACCAGCCTGGGCAACATGGTGAGACCTCGTCTCTACAATTAACAACAACAACAAAAATCAGCCAGGTGCGGTAATGTATGCCTGTAGTTCCGGCTACTTGGGAGGCTGAGACGGAAGGATCGCCTGAGTCCAGCGGCTCAACACTGGGGTGGTGGTGGTGGTGGTGAGCATTACACTGCACTCCAGCCTGGGCGATGGAGTGGGACTACAACTCAAAAACAAAACAAACCAACAAAATACCGGTATTCAGTACAAATTAGCAGCTAATAAGGTCTGGAGTAAGAACGAAGCTCCTAGCTTTAATTTCATACGGCAATTAGAGTTATTTCGTAAGCTCAATAATGGTCAGAAGTTCCATATGTACAAGCGTTTTTTACCTTATTTCACTACTGTGCAAGCAAGATTATATTCTATGGGGTATTAGATACACTGCTCCAAAAGCTAGACTTAATACCACAAATGCCAAGCTTCCAGTGGCAGGAAACTTTAAAAGTTTCTAACAAACAAAATACTGAGGAAACAAAAGAGGCACCAGCATGAGAGGCAACGGCGCCAAACAGACACTTCTATTGGCAGAGGCCATCAGTGACAGAACTCCGGCAATCAGACTAAAAGCTGGTAGGAACAAACCCGAAAAAAAGGGGATGGTATCCACTGCTACATATGCAATCAACGGGGACACTTGAATCGTAATTGCCCCCAAAGGCCTAGACCTTGTCCACTGTGTGGACCAGAGGGCCACTGGAAGAGCACGTGCGCCCTCTTCTGGAGGCAAGGGGGAACACCTGGCTCAAGAAACGGTGGCTGCTAACTGAGGAGACCCAGGGACCTTTTACAATGCCTCACATCAGCTTTACCATCACCCCAGCGACCCCCAAGTAAATATTAGGGCGCAGGAAATCAAATTAATTTCTTAATTAACACAGGTGTCAGTCGTTTGGCTCTGGCTACCCATGCTGCACCTCTTTCCTCTAACACTTGTTCCCCAGTGGCAGTTGATGACATTCCAAAAAGTTAAAAGGTTTCATATTCCCTTTAAATTAACCCCCATAGGCAACATCTAATTAACAAGTTTTTACCACAAGGCTTGTTTATTCCTTGTCAGTCACCCTGTAATACGCCCAAACCTAGGTAGGCCCCGGCACGGGGTCACTGCAGCCCCAAATTTTGTTTTCCTTATGCAGTTTGGCCAGTTCTAAGTATAAACATTAAATACTCATTTAAAACTGGCAAGAAAAAGTCTTGTCTTTTTTTTTTTTTTTTTTTTGAGTTGGAGTCTCACTCTGTCGCCCAGACTGGAGCGCAGTGGCCGCTCCCGGCCACCGCAGCCTCGATCTGCTGGGCTCCGGCGATCCTTCTGCCTCAGCCTTCCGAGTAGCTGGAGCTACAGGCACGCACTACCTTGCCTGGCTTATTTTTTGATTTATTGCAAAGATGAGGTCTCGCCAAGTAGCACGGGCAGGTCTCGAACTCGCGGGCTCAGGCAATCCACTCGCCTTGGCCTCCCAAGGCGCAGGATTACAGGCTGAGCCACCGATCCCGACTAATTTTTCTTTTTTAAGTTTTATTATTTTTATTTTTTGAGTTGGAGTCTCTCTGTTGCCCAGACTGGAGCGCAGTGGTCGCTCCCGGCCACCGCAGCCTCGACCTGCTGGGCTCCGGCGATCCTTCTGCCTCAGCCTTCCAAGTAGCTGGAACTACAGGCGTGCACGACTACGCCCGGCAGACTTTTTATTTTTCCTGTGGAGAGGAAGTCTTGCCAATTTGCCCGGGTTGGTTTCCAACCCTCGGTCTCAGGCAACCCACTCCCCTCGGTCTCCCAAAGTGCTGGGATTACACGCTGAGCCACCGAGCCTGGCCAAAAGTCTTGTCTTAATCAAAAATTACTTAAAGGTCAATTCAATTTATGAATTCAAAAAAGTTATCTATTGAAAAAAAAAAGGAAAAGGAACCGACAAGTAGAAAAGAGAAATGAAAAAGAAATATAAAAATAACTCTAAGTAACTGGCTTAAAGAAAAGTAAGTGCTTAACATATTTTTATCAGAAAATAGAAACTTTAACTCATGCCTTTCATTCACGTGACCTTTATAATCTTTAATAAGTAACTGCAGTTTTAAAATTTGTAAAATAAAATGCCTTCAGAATTTAGGTATTTTGTCAAAGTCCATTACGTTAGTCCATTGGTCAAATACTATTTCTACTAAATGCTTTAAAATATAAAACTTTGCTTCTGTAATACCTTTTATACTTACGTTGTCTGTCATCTTATATCTTCAAATTCAAGGTGCTAAAATATAAAGCCTACCCCAAGACATTGTGCTGAACTCTACTTCTGGTACATAAATAAATTTGCTTGCCTCCTTTACTAAAAATAAGAATCACTAAAAGTTAATTTTGTAATTGGTGTGTATAATTAAATCTATCAAATGTAAGAGAGATAATTTTACATGCAAAAATTAAGGGATTATAAATAATGGGTAAACCAAATAAACCCAGAAAGTTGGAAAAGTAAGTAAATTTTTATACTAAGGTAAAATAAAAGTAAAAATAAAGGTTTATACAAGTTGTTAAAGGTTATGTCAAATTAATTGTAAATATGGTCAAATTAGCTAAAATTTAAAGGATGTCATTTAGTTTTCTATAAATTAAGTGAACTAATTCTTGGGTAGACTCTAGGCCCCTATGTCAGAATAACAGGGTTTTTTAAAGCATTAATCTATTCTTTAAGAAAAATTATAGAATGTTATAAGTTTATTAAGAATCTGCATAGAAATCTTACCTTGTGGTCAAATTAATCAAAATTAGATAGGTTTGGTTATAAAGTTTTATTAAAATTGGCTTTGATGTTATTATTTTTTTGAGTTGGAGTAGTCTCACTCTGTCACCCGAGTGGCATGCTCATGGCCACCGCTGCCTCGATCTGCTGGGTTCAGGAGATCCTTTCACCTCATTCTTCCCAGTAGCTGGAACCACAGGCATGCACCACCACACATGGCTAATTTTTTTATTTATTGTAGAGTCAAGGTCTTGCCAAGTTGCCCAGGCTGGCCTAGAACTCTTGGACTCAGGCTCCTCTCGCCTCTGCCTCCCAAAGTGCTGGGATTACATGCGTGAACTACCAAGCCCAGCTGGGCTTTGATGTTACTAATACCCTCATGCTAGGATAAAATTTCTTTTCTTTTTTTTGTTTTACTTTGAGTTGGAGTCTCACTGTCACCCAGGCTGGAGTGCAGTGGCACACTCACAGCGACCCAGCATCCATCTGCTGGGTTCCGGCTATCCTTCCGCCTCATCCTTCCAAGTAGCTGGAACTACAGGCATGTGCTACCACGCCCAGCTCTTTTTTTTTTAAAATTTACTGTAGAGATGAGTTCTTGCCAAGTTGCCTGGGCTGGTCTGGAACCCTACGGCCTTTCAAAGTGTTGGGATTACAGGCTGAGCCACCGAGCCGGCCACTTTTCTCTTTTAAACATTTTTGTATAATTTCAAGGACTATTAAAAGGTTTTTGTTACTTTTAAAGTAAGCTACAAAAAAAAAGTGGGGAAAGAAGGGACAAATTCGTTTGGCCCCCTGCTATGTTTCTTTTTATTGCCTGAGAAAACGAATCCCTGCTATCAAAGAATAAAGTTCTTTGCTTTTCAGAATTTCTAAATTATCCTTTTGGCTAAATGAATGGCTATTTTGTGGTGACTTTAATCCTGTGTTATGATAACATGCTTTTAAAACTTTTACTATTTACTAAACTTTCCAACATGAAAATTTCAGGTTCTCAATTCAGTCTTTCTAACCTTTAAAAAAATTTTTTGTGTGTTTCAGGTTTCCTGAAATCCTAGTAGACAACACCATTGGTATGCTAAAATCACACAGGAAACACTGTCAAACATGAAAGTGTTTAACTTTTCCTAAGGTAAAATTCATGTGTCATTGTGTTCCAAAATTGTATAATGTTGATATGTCCAATTATGTGATATCAATTGTCTAACAGAATTAATATCAGATCAGGAAGTAAAAACTACAGCTATGAATAGGAATGAAGAAATACGTTCTTTCTAAGTTCACTTCCAATTACCTTCCTGTCCACTCCCGAGGAAGAGAGAAAGCTGACTCAATCAACATACCACTGCTTTGAGGAGAAAAAAAAGTCATTTGAAAAACCAAAAGTGGCTTCAGTTTCTAGGGATCGAATTTCTCCCTACACCTTTCTCCTCAACTGCCTCAATAACGGGCCAGTGGGTAGTACCTGTCAGTCATAAAAATTGTTTCATAAACGGCATCCATTACAAAACCTAGAAATGGTATCTAAGATCTTTATCAGACTTGGCTTACCCAGGCTGTCATCCACAATTATTGTTTTACTATTAGTCCCTTTCAAGAAGCAGTTTATAATCAGCTATAGGACTTGGGTAAGTCTCTTCAGTGCCAATTGCTAACAACTTTAAGATCTTCTTCCAGGACTCTTATGAAAAAACTATGTGATCAGGCTGGGCATGGTGGATCAAGCCTGTAATCCCAGCACTTTGGGAAGCCGAGGTGGGAGGATTGCCTGAGCTCAGGGCTTGGAGACCAGCCTGGACAACTTGGTAAGACCTTGTCTCTATAATATATCAAAAAATTAGCCAGGAGAGGTGTTTGTGCCTATAGTTCCAGCTACTTGGAAGGCTGAGGCAGAAGGATCGCCTGAGTCCAGCAGGTCGAGGCTGCGGGTGGCCAGGAGTGTGCCACTGCACTTCAGCCGGGTGACAGAGTGAGACTCCGACTCATAAAAAAACCAAAAAACAAAAAAGTTATGTGATCATGAGGATTGCTGATCCAATGTAAGACAGAACCAGAGTTAATTGCAGAAACTAAATTTACAGAAACCAAATAATTTTATAACCTTTTTGTCTATTAATTATTTTTACTATTATGTATTCAGAGTCAAAAGAAACACTTTTTTCTTGAAGCTATTTAAAACTTTTCACAAATGAGTGAAGTATGCTCCTTTAAGCAAAATTTAAAACATATCTCTTTCTCTCTAATTTCTCCAGAATTTGAAAACTTTGTGAGTATTGATTTATGGCAGTATGGTTGCTTGCATAAATTAATACAAATCTGCTTTCTCTTGTAACAGGATGTAATTGAAAATACTGGTTATTTTACTAAGGCTTTACTAGCGATATTTCAGATATTTCAGAACAAACTGCTTTAAGGAATTAAGATTAAGGGCTAATCTAATCTGAGATTACTTATGGAAAGAGTTCCAACAAAAACAATTTTTTGTTTTTTGAGTTGGAGTCTCACTCTGTCACCCAGGCTGGAATGCAGTGGCACGCTCCTGACCACTGCAGCTTCGACTTACTGGGCTCAGGTAATCCTTCCGCCTCAGCCTTCCAAGTAGCCAGAATTACAGGTATGTGCTACCATGCCCAGCTAATTTTTTGATTTATTGTAGAGACGAGGTCTCACCATGTTGCCCAGGCTGGTATCGAACCTGCAGGCTCAGGCAATCTTCCCACCTCAGCCTCCCAAAGTGCTGGGATTATAGGCTTAAGCCACCAGGCCTGGCCTAATAAAGACAATTTAAAAGAGTCTATATGGCAAATAATTATTCGTGGTGCACTTTATGCAATAAAATATATTAAGTCTAAAGCTTATTTTGCAAGTAAGCTGGTCCTACTATAATTTGTCTTTTATAGAAATGGAGGACTAAAGGAAGAAATTATATTTCAAAAGAAACTATAAAGCTGCCAAGCATTTATAGTAACAGTAGCACACGCCTGTAGTTCCAGCTACCTGGAAGACTAAGGCATAAGTATCGCCTGATCCCAGCGGGTTGAGGATGCGGTAGCCATGAGCAGTGTGCCACTGCACTCCAGCCTGGGCAACAGAATGAGACTCCAACTTAAAAAAAAAAGAAATTATAGTGCACCTGTTTTAAATTCTCTTGTTCATTGTTTTAAGTTTTATTATTTTCTACAATTTAAAATGCATCATGAAGTCTTTCCTGGAAACAAGTATCCAAACTAATGTTTTCAAATTTGATGTAAGGTTCACTTAAGTACCTGGTCCGAACTACAGTCCTTTAGACAGTCTGTAGATATATCAGAAACTCTAAAAGTTGATTTCAGACACTAATCTGTTTTTCTTCTGTCTCCAGAGAAGTATCTTTTATAAAAGACCTGTTTATTTGTGTTATCTTTAGAAAACCAGCCCACTTGCAATATTGGCTTTAAAAATGAGACACAGTTGTTGATGGGACTGGTACAAGTGGAATATTTTTCTCTGAGGTTTGTTTACTCAGCCTTTTCCTTGCTATAATCTCATTGCTACTTATAATGAAACCACAAGAATTGGAGTTTACCATTTAAATTATGCTCGCAACTGCAGGCCTTGAAGCCACTGTACCACCTACCCTGTCAATATGTATACCCAAATTCATTTCTCTACTTGCTGCACATGAGGAGTTTGCTTGGGTTATTCCTTTTATTGGGCCTATTGTAGTGATTATAATCCTGCTGATTTTGGGTCCTTGTCACCTTTACTGCCTGGCTAAGTTTGTTTCTTCCCGAATCAAGTGATTTCCCTATTTTAAAGCAAAAACTGCTTGCAAGAAATTTATCTAACTATGCCTAATTTGCACTGACTGGCCTGCCTCATCTCCCCCCGTAGAGATTTTCAGTCCCATAATCATGTGGAGTGCAAAGGGAGGAAGGTCCTTTCTCTATAACTTCTTCAAAGCTGACAAGGGCCATAGGCCTACCTAGCCAGGGATTGAAAATCCTGCCCTAACTGATTTTTTTTTTGACTTGGAGTCTCACTCTTGTCACGCAGGCTGAAGTGCAGTGGCACGCTCATGACCATTGCAGCCTCGACCTGCTGGGCTTAGGCGATCCTTTCACCTCAGCCTTCCAAGTACCTAACTGATTTTAAGCATCCAGGTTGGTTTGGATTTAGGTGGCATGGATTGTAGGCACCAGCTGGAATCCTTGCATGACCATTAAACAAGTTAATACTTGCAAAGCACTTAGAACAGTGCCTGACCCAGAATAAACATTCAGCTTCCCTCAGCCAGAAGCTCTCAAGAAGATCCCACCTCATATTCTTGGTCTTTTATTTGGTCTGAATAATTTGGTGTTGCATTTATACTTGTATAGTTAGGCACTGCAGTTTGTTGCAGTGCACCATGGGCTGTGGTACCCATACCATCACTCCCAAACTCCAGACCAGCCAGGGCACAATGAGCTCAGTATCTGAAGCACTGAAGAGCAAATTGAGGCAGGGTAGCTAGCACAGGTTACATAGATAGATACATTTCCAATAGGTAGGTTTTAGGAAGTGTTCAGACATTTTTAAAATTACATTTTACTGCAGGCCAAGCTGGCAGCCTTCCCCATTCCCTGGGCAAATCAAAAGAAAACTTCATCACATGCAAGACTAGGGCAGCTCAACCTTTCAATTCATGGTTTATCATAATAATCACTAAGAAGCTTTCAGGTTCCCTGTCAAAGGCAGAAGGCCAAAGACTACCCCTTAACTGACCAAAGCCATTGAAATTATAATAAGACCATCTTTTAGTTTAGGAACTTGTGAATTGGAAATGTCTGCCAGGTCTTCTGCAAGAAACAATATCGTCTGGATAAGACCCCTCCCCTTGTCTCCTCCCATCAGGAGACCAGAGACGTCAATCTCTCTGGTATCATGGTTACCTAGACTCTACTATTTGTATAACAATAACTAGGTAGCTATATCTAGTTAGGAATTGAGAGCAAAAGCACGGTTTTTCTTCTTTGAAAAACATGCCCATGGCAGGTCTTTCTGCCATAAATCTTCCTTTTGCTTTTTCCCTTTTTCTTGCTAATAAAACTTTGTTTGGAAACTTTGTTGGCTGCTCTAAAATTCATTTTAGAAATGAGTCAAAGAATCCACAGGTTTTGCACTGCACTCCACCTGGCATCATCAAATGAGGTGCAGTAATCCCTACATGTCATTACAGGGCATCCACAGGAAATTTTACAATTTAGATGCTGCTTTCACAGACACACTTTGACCTTCAACCCTGTGAGATTAGTAAAGTATACATTAGTATCATAATTTATAGATGTGGAATTGGAGACTCAAAACACTAAAGGACCTGTCCAAAGTCACAGCACTGGAAGTTGAGTGAGTAGGTCTGGGCCACACAACACCGTCACAATTATGTCTCTTACACATTAAAGCTTTTCTTCCCCTGGTTGCTCTGGCATTTGTTATTGGCCCGGCAATTTTAAATTTATTGAGAAACTATTTTCACTTGTGTATTGCCTGGCACCATTGTCACACTGGCCATTTCTTTAAATTTACATTTCACAGGCTTTCTTTTGAAACTCACAAGTATTCCTGCTGATATTCAAGAGACGACTCTTCAGCCAGGTCTTGCATTTTCCCTGAGAAATCCTGTTGAACTTGCTCCTTGTGAGTTTGGGGAAAGAATGCTGAGCTGTCCCCCTCCATTTTGGGGATGGAATCTTGAAAAGAGGAATAGCCTACAGAAATGTCTTCTTCTGAGACGATAGGGGGGTGATCACCAGACTCGGTTTCTTTAGAAACTGCTTGCTCCTCTTTTTGCTTTTGTTGTGCAATGCTTAACTCCTCTTGAAGTACTGAGAACCCTAAAGGGGAGAACAATTTAATTGAAGGTCATTTATATATCACGGATATTTATCAAGTAACTGCTATGTGTCACATCCTGACACAGGCCCATAAATTACAAAGATAAACAAGACAATGTGTCTGCCTTCAGGACCTTCAAGAACCCAACACAGCCGGGCTCGGTGGCTCAGCCCATAATCCCGTGCCTTGGGAGGCTGAGGTGAGTGGAATGCCTGAGCCCGCGGGTTCGAGACCCGCCTGGGCAACTTGGTGAGACCTCATCTCTACAATAAATGAAAAAAATTAGCTGGGCGTGGTAGCATGCACCTGTAGTTCCAGCGACTTGGAAGGCTGAGGCGGAAGGATCACCGGAGCCCAGCAGGTCGAGGCTGCGGTGGCCGGGAGTGGCCACTGCACTCCAGTCTGGGCGACAGAGTGAGACTCCAACTCCGAAAAAAAAAAAGAACCCAATACAGGGTTAAAGAATTTGGAAAGGAAATGCAGAGGGTGTTACATCTTTTATTTATTTATTTATTTTTTGAGTCAGAGTCTCACTCTGTCGCCCAGGCTAGAGTGCAGTGGGTGCTCACAGTTATTGCAGCCTTGACCTGCTGGGCTTTGGTAATCCTTCCGCCTCAGACTTCCAAGTAGCCGGAACTGCAAGTGCGAACCACCACGCCTGGCTAATTTTTTAAATTTATTTATTGTAAAGATGAGGTCTCACCAAATTGCCCAGGCTGGTCTCGAACCCCTGAACTCAGACAATTCTCTCATCTCCCAAAGTGTTGGAATTACAAATCCTTTTGGTCTCCCAAAGTGCTGGGATTACAGGCTTGAGCCAGCGTGCCCAGAGGGTGTTACAGTTTAAGGAGATACAATGGTAAGTAGGAAATGACTGTGATAGTCAATAGACTCTAAGGGGTAAAAGGAGTGAGAGCTAATGATAAGAATAATTAATAATAATAGCTACTACATGCGGAATATTTACTCTGTGTCAGGCACTGTTCTAAGTGCTTTGGAAGTATTAACTTGTTTACTCCTCACTGCAACACAATGAAGCTAGGATCCTTTTATGTAGAGTCTCTTAGGCCAGGCTAAGGAGTTTCATTAAATCCAAGACAACAAGGACTCATTGAAGGATTTTAGCAGAAGAGTGACTGACTTCATCAACTTATTCATCCATTCAACAGGTATTTATTGAGTATCAACTGTATAGTAGGTGTTGTTCAGATGCTGGCTACATAGCAGTGAACAAGATAGAAAAAACTTTTGTGCTCACTGAACTTACATTTCCTGATATGATAAATATCAGGAAAAGAGTAAGCTAGGATAAAGGCATAGAATAAACACGAGGAGAGACCGAATAAGAAAACAATTATTATTATTATTATTTTTAAATTGAGCTGGGGAGTCTCACTCTGTTGCCTAGGCTGGAGTGCAGAGCCATGCTTACGGCTACCACAGCCTCAACCTACTGGGCTCAGGTGATCCTTCTACCTCCGCCTTCCAAGCACTTGGAACTACAGGTGTGTGCCCCCATGTCTGGCTAATTTTTTGATTTATTGTAGAGATGAGGTCTTGCCAAGTTGCCCATGCTGGTCTCGAACCCCTGGACAATCCTCTTGCCTCAGCCTCCCAAAGTGCTGGGATTACATGCATGAGCTACCATGCCTGGCCTAAAAACAAAATTCTCTTTTTGAAGAGTGGGCCCCTTCCTTCCCCCAGTAGGTAAATATTCTAGGAATCCATTGGCATCAGTGTACCAGCTAGCACTGTGAGAAGTGTAATGCTTCAAGTTAGGCCTTGGAAGTAGTACTGCATTGGTCATGATATAGACTTAGTTGTGAGCATAGAAATGGGGGGGGAACTGACATAGAGTAGCATATGCAAGTGTAAGACATGCCATCATGGAACTGAGGAAAGGACACTGGAAAAGGAGAGTAGGTCTAGCACCAAAGACACACACACACACACACACACACACACACACACACACACACACACACACACAGAGTTTAACCTTCACTATGATCCAGGGTAATGGTTTGTTCAATTTCTGCATAGCTGTGACTAATGCGCTCCTGGAGAGGTTCTGTGCTGGTCTCCATGAGATGAACAATATCCATTCGGTTGATCTTGGTGAGACACCCAATGAGGTTGGTATCTGAGATGTTAGAGAAAAAGTATTGATTACATCTGAGAGGTATTCTTTGAAAAATCTCTTTCAAGCTGGGCTCGGTGGCTCAGCCTGTAATCCCGCGCCTTTGGGAGGCTGAGGTGAGTGGATTGCCTGAGCCCGCGGGTTCGTGACCCACCTGGGCAACTTGGCGAGACCTCATCTCTACAGTAAATAAAAAAATTAGCCAGGTGTGGTGGTGTGTGCCTGTAGTTCCAGCTACTTGGAAGGCTGAGGTGGAAGGATCTCCTGAGACCAGGATCTCCTGCTCTCTGTGGCTGTGGTGGCCATGAGCATGCCACTGCCCTCCAGCCTAGGCGACAGAGTGAGACTCCAACTCAAAAAAAAAAGAAAAGAAAAATCTCTTTCATTTAGTTTCTTTACGATATTTCTTTTTTTTTTTGAGATGCAGTCTCACTCTGTCACCCAGGCTGGAGTGCAGTGGCATGCTCATGGCCACCACAGCCATGACCTGTTAGGCTCAGGCGATCCTTCCGCCTCAGCCTTCCAAGTAGCTGGAACTACAGGAGCGTGCTACCACACCCAGATTTTTTAAAAAATTTATTGTGAGAGGAGGTCTCACCAAGTTGCCCAGGCTGGTATTGAACCCCTGAACTCAGGCAATCCTCTCGCCAGGGCCTCCCAAAGTGTTGGGCTTACAGGCATGAGCCACTGCAGCTGGCCAGACTTTTGACATTTGTACAGAAAACAACCAAAGCCTAATTAACAGTCTTTGTAAAAATAAAAAAAACCGACAAAAGAAAATATGCGCAGAAAAGATGACAGCATGGGCACAGTCCTAAAAGTAGAGTTGCCAGATAACATACAGGACACTGAGTCATATTTAAATTTCAGATAAACAAACAAATACATTTTTAGTATAAATATTTTCAAAATATTGTATGGGACATATTTATACTAAAAATGTATTTGTCGACTACCTAAAACTTCAATTTAACTGGGTGTCCTTTTATTTTTATTTGCTGAATCTGACAATGCTACTTAGAAGAATGCAGAGAGAAGGAATGGTGTATGTACACTGAATGTATCTAAGAGAGGCTCCCTAGGTAGATCTTCAGGGAGACAATGCAGGGACAAATTTACGCCAGCTGAGGGCTGAGGAGAAGCCATGGGCTATATCATTCTCCATGTTTTTCAATGTGGAAAGACTAACAATTATAAATTTTAAAAATAAGATATGTAGTTGACTTTTTCTCTCCACTTATGTTATTTAGGAGTAAAGGAAGCAGGAACTTCAGGAAATGCACTACCAATAAAATGATGCTACATGAAGCAATTATGCCCACTTATCAATATTTGGAAAATATCAGAACTTCAATAACATTTCTGTTAAAGCCCGGGCTAATAATCACTTCCCACATTTAATGCTGTTCAGAGAAACACAGTGCAAGATTTTTGATGCAACATATATATTTTAGAAATAGCAATAGTTTGTTCTCATTTGCTTGTAGTAGTTCAGTCAATCCTTACTTAACATTGTCAATAGGTGCTTGGAAACTGTGACTTTAAACAAAACGATGCATAACAAATCCAATTTTACCATAGGTTAGGTGACATAAACAGAAGTTATGTTCCTATGGCATTCTGGTCACAAAAACACTGCCAAGCTTCTAAGTAAAGATCCCCAAATTATCTTCTAATATAAAACAATGAAATAAAAGTGAGTTATACATACATTTAAGAAAGATTAATAAAAACAAGTAAGATAATTATTTACCCAATTTTTGAAGAAAATTAGTGACAGTGGTCATAGAACTGGTGGAGCAAATCAAGGAATAAGTGTTTGCAAAGTGAAAACTGTAGAGAGAGCATCCTCTCACCACATTCAAAACTGAACAGTAACCAATATGGCAGACTCACTGAGTGCTTTTCTACTGCATTGTTTATGATTGGCATTAGTATGATTATTGTAGACTTAAAACTTTATTTTATAATAATTAGTGTTTATTCATTCATTTTCCAACCTGCTTATGCACTTCAGGGTCTCAGTGGCAGGACCCTCTCCTAGCAGCTCAGGATGCAAGGCAGCAACCACCCTGACAGGATGCCATCCCATGGCAGGGCACACTCACACATACCCACACCCACTCAGACTGGGACAATGCAGACATGCCAACTAACCTCACGTGCACATCTTTGGGGTGTGGGAGCATACCAGAGAACTCAGAGAAAACCCACACAGATGTGGGATGGACATGCAAACTACACACAGACAGTGGAATTGTTTTCTTTTTTTCTCATCAGTGTTATAAGGAAGCGATGTTGAATGCAATGATGTTATTTGAGGACCTGTTGTACAGTAGTTTAATAACATTTGTTATTTTATTGAATTTGCAAGATGGGTTATTGAGCAAGCCATTTTCACCTTTAGCCTAATATACATTTAGTTCCCCACCTACCCGTAGCATGTTTTCCATCTCTCTCTAGCCAGTACTTCAGCAGTGCATGACTCTGGTCTTGAAGGGAGTTGGGATTCTCAATTCGAATTTGATGGATTTGCTCCTCTGTGAAATCCAGTTCTCTTGCTAATTCTAGGAAATAAAAATACTACTTTGTAAACACACTAACTTCAAGGTTGGAGTCTCTATACCTTGCTTTGTGATTTTGTAAATGATATGGTCTTTGTATTGAGGTGAGTATTTAGCTTCTTTTGTTTTATTTCCATATATTAGAAATGACTCATATATGCTTTTGTTCTTCTAGTACTAATTGAGAATTATTCCCTTAAAACCGGATATATAATTGATCGCTGCATAGTGAAAATAGTTTTGGGCTCGGTGGCTCAGCCTGTAATCCCGTGCCTTTGGAAGGCTGAGGTGAGTGGATTGCCTGAGCCCGCGGGTTCGAGACCCGCCTGGGCAACTTGGCAAGACCTCATCTCTACAATAAATCAAAAATTAACCGGGCATGGTAGCGCGCGCCTGTAGTTCCAGCTACTTGGAAGGCTGAGGCGGAAGGCTGAGGCGGAAGGATTGGCGGAGCCCAGCAGGTCAAGGCTGCGGCCCAGCAGGTCAAGGCTGCGGTGGCCGGGAGCGGCCACTGCACTCCAGTCTGGGCGACACAGTGAGACTCCAACTCAAAAAAAAAAAAAAAAAAAAAGAAAAGAAAATAGTTTTGTTGCTGGAAAACAGAGAAACCATGACATCGAGGCTATCTTAGGAAGCAGTGTTTTATTAGTGCTGGCGTGACTCAGTGGGCTAATGCTCCGAGGCTGAGCAACCCAGAGAAAGAGGAGCGGGGTTTTATGTGTTAGTTTAGGTAAGGAAGGGGGGTCAGGTTGTATAGCTATACATTTTTCTTTGGAATTTGCAAGGTGGTATCTAGCAAAACCAGATTCCCAAAGAACAAGTTGTCTCCTGGGTATACATGACAAGCAGGGTTTATAAATCGATAACTTTGCAAAGAGAGGATGTGGGGATAAGGAGGTGAATTGATTACTATATTGCATTTCCAGGAAAACCACTTGTGGCTATTTAGTTTTCTCACATTCCATGTCTAGCAGGTTTGGAAGCTTGCAGGTTGATTTTTAAAAAGGAATAATTTAAACTGTTTTTAGCCCCTCTCTGCCCCAGTTTGAGGAAGTGGTGAAAAAATATGCATAATTCAGGCCCATTTGATTCCAAAATGCAAATGAGATCATTAATATTTTCTTATACATTTAACCAAGATAATGGAAAATAAATGACCAAAAACAGGTAAAAGCATTTCTCTCTTTTAATCATCAAAGGTGATGTTTTAAGTACTATAAATCCTGTTTCTGGGTACATTGATAAATACTGGTTGTGACTATATTATGGTGGTTGGATAAATTCCTTTCTTTGATTTGATGTCATGTGAGTAAAATATCTAGGAAGTATTAATTGACCTAGGGAAGAAGCCACAAAGTTTTTCTTTAAATTCTACCATTAACATTCCATATGAATGCTTATAACATCATGGAGTGCATGTGTGTGTGTAGGGGATTGTATAAATGGGGTGACCTTTTTGGAGGACAATTTGACAATACGTTTCAAAATTTAAAATATATATGTCTTTTTTTCCCCAGTACTTCTACTTCTCAGCAATATGCTTGACACACTCACAAATATATACCAATGCAGATGTATATTTACTGTCTGTAACAGAAAAAAACTAATCAATAAAAGCTATTGATAAAATCATGGAGCCTCCATATAGTGGAATTAAACAGCCACTTAAAATAATGTGATATGTATGTCTACTGATAGACTATTTATGAGGAATATTATTAAGTAAAATTTTGCTTACTTTTCAATAACAGGCATAAAGATGGACATTGTATATTTTTTCAAAATTCATGAGAAAGTGTAAGCAGTTACCTTCGAGGCATGGATCTAAACCAGAAGTAGGTATGAGAGACATATTTATATTTACTTTTCATTTTATATAATTATATATCATTGTAGGGTTTAAATTTTCAACAGATATACACATATTACTTTTGTTATGTATAGATACATATGTATTTAAGGAACAAAATAAAAAATTTTGCATGTTACATATCCATAAGTCAACCATAGATAGTCTGGCATTATTCCCTTGCCTCAATCCCTTAATTAAATAAGTCTGATCAGTATGTAAAAATTATTTTAAAATTATTAAAAGTGAGAAAATAGCTACTCCTCCTGATTCTAGTCATTTATTCTAAATTATCAGTCATGTTTAAGAGTATTATGGGATCCTATTCATCACCAAATAAAAAATTGAAAGGCAAATTTTACTTTCTAATGTTTGTCTCAATGTAGTAGTTACAAATGATATACAAGAAAACCAGACTTAAAAAGAAAGCCAGAGTGACAATCCTGCTTTAAAATGTTAAATCATGGGTAGATGAAAGTGTATAGTTTTTAAAACCTACAAATCATAATTTGTAAATAAAGCACATAGATTTTAGAATTCACCTTTCCTTACTAAATGATTTAACATATAATTTCTACACTTCAATTTCTCAAAAAATTAATGAAACATCTCATTCATGTGTGTTTTAACACTCATAGTAAATTTTAGTGCTGTTTACTGTGAAGATATTTGACATAGGACATCTAAAAGGAGTCCTGATTAAATCTCAAATTAGATTTTATGAAAATTACATTTAACAATGCTTTTGAAACAAATAATCTCCCTCAAATTCAGATATCCACAAACGCCAAAGAAGGGTGGTAAAAGTTGATATAGTTCCAAAATTTTCATATCAAAAGTTATATTATTCTAAATTTCAAAGATGATAAAAGGCCTGCCCTGGGCTACACTGTTAGCTAATGAAGAGCCTGGATTTTCTAGCTCACAGTTTATTATTATTTTTTCATTATTCCACATATTTGTACTCAAGCAAAGGGGTCAAAAATAACTTTTCCTTGGTAATGACACTTGGCTGATGCATCTATATCAGATTTTGTTGAAAAAAGTGGGTCACATTCATTTTACCTGTCCAGCTGAAGCCAAGGTGATCAGCAATATAGGCCAACCTTTCCTCAATCCGTTCTTGCTCATCCTGTGGATCTACAGAAGGTCAAAAACAGAATGGCCAGAGGTTGTCTATGACAGGAGAGGAACTACAGTACTGATTCATCCAAAGAAAGAAAGACACTTCTCCAAATACTTGATAGCACAAATTAGTGATTGCATTTTAGATAATACTAAATTGTGACTTGTCTGATTTCTGCGGTGGAATGGGAAATAAATCTAATATGAATCATGAAAACCATTTGCTTCCATATCTCTTTAATCAAGACTGGGCACTGGACATAATTATATAAGTTGATGATTTCTAGTAATCTTAGGACTTTCCTTTTAAACTATCTGAGAGAATACTGCCCATCAGAAGACCATCATCTTGTTCATGAAACACCAGAGAAATCATAAATGGTATGCAGAAGTGGAGCAATTGGCTAGGACCTCCTATTATTGCCTGTGGAAGTATATTTCAATTCCAGGTCATGTCTGAAAGAAATCACAACAGAGGTTTATAAGAGCTCTTGACCATGAGTTGATCAGACCATCCTGGGCTTATTCACTGTGGCCAGAGACTACATTTGCCCCGGTCCTGGTGACCTTGAAGAAGAGAGGATAAAAGCATACACATTTGTATGTGTACGTTGTATTAGTCTGCATATGTCTTTTGGGCAAAGTTTCTGCCTGTGTGCTACTAAAAGAGCTCAAAGATTACTCATTCCTACAAACTATAATCTTCCCATTCACTTATTAATTCCCATTGATTGATGGGCAGCATTTTAGACTATGGTATCATGAAATTTTGTATAACCCAAATTTAAAAGTAATAGTCTTCATTGTAGAGATATTGGAAGACCACTGGCTACTTTTCAAAGCCATCTATGGTTTCCTCTTTTGTAATTCAAAGAGCCATCATCCCCTTATAGTCAACTTAAATCGTGCAAAGTTTGAGTTTTTGTTGTCTGCTGCATCATATTGGAGTACACTCTCCAATTATCTATCACATAAATGAAAAGTATATTTTTACCTTGGGTTTGTTTGCTTAAAGTGTTTACCAATGGTATCTGAATTCCAACCTTTCTGAATCAAAAACAGATCCACAACAATTTGAATTTCATGATAGCGAAATCTTCTTAAGCAAATGACTTCCTAATGATTACAAAATTTTAAGCACAAATTATTTTAAAGTATGCAAAGGTAAGAAAAGCGATGAGTCCTATTATGAAACAAAATCCAATATATTCATGTACAAAAGCAAAGTGCTTAATTTGAGGCTAAGCTTGGGACTTCAGAACAACAAAACTCAAAGCTCGCATGGCCTCACGTGCAGCAGCTAAAGAAAGGCAAGATCACTGTTGCCTGGTTATTATGTTTGTTTTCCATAAGCATTCTCATTACTCAATCTTGAGATTGTTTTCATAGACAAGAGTATACGAAGAAAGCACAAAACACAAAGGGCTTACACAAACACAGTAGCCACTACAGAAAGCTTAAAGAAAATGAGACACAAATCACCAAATAAAATAAACATACAAAAAAACTATATCAAATTTATGACATGCGTAGCACAGGGAATCCCAGTGGCTAGCAAATACCTTCAGTATGGTCATGGCCATTTTCATCAGGGATGCGTTCAATCAGAGTCTCAATAGACTCATCCCAAATGGGCCTTGTGTCAAAGATGTCCTCAGGAACTGAGTGCTCGGTCTCAACAGGAGGCAGATTTTCAATTACTGAAACTTCCAGGGCACTACTACTTTCATCATCTGAAACTAATTCCTGCTCCCTTTCTGACTGTGTAAGTCTATCCACTAACTTGGAAGCCTCATCACTAATCTCCTCAAAGAATTCTATAGAGTTTCGGTAGAGATCAAAGAAATGCTCCTTACTCTCTTTTGTGGGGCTCATGCCCCCCCTGCAGGAAGATGTGGTGCTTCTGTTCTTAACTGGCAACCGGGATGCAAACATCTTTGGTCTTGTGACCCCTTCATCTGATTCTAACTCAAGCTCCTCTTCCCCCTCTCCGCTCTCTGTTTCTGTCTCAGTGTAACTTCTGGTTTTTACTGGGCATTTGGTCTTTGAGTCCAAAGAACTAGCATCAAATTCAGATTTGCTTCTATTATCTGGTACTTTGCTTGTCACATCCTGTCCCTGAGGAGCCACTGTCTTCTGGAGAGATGAGTCTAGATGTGAAAGCTGCTGCTCAACTCTTTGGCCAGTTGCTTTGACAGGGATTTTGGACTTTGGTTTTGCTTCATCCTCCTTACTTTCCCCATCCAGATTGGATAGAAACTCTTCAGAAAGTGAACTCTCATACTCTGCTGATGGAGGTGCTGGGGTTGAAGTGGGTATAGTCCTTACAGAAATTTTGGATTTGTTTTCGGTAGAAGGCACATTCTCCATAGGTGCAGTAGGGATTTCAATCACGGATTTCTGTTCCTCTGGGGAAGAATCAGGAGAATCATCGTCCCGATCTGAGTATACAGACCTGGTGACTGTGGAAAAATCTAACTGAACTTGTACAACCGGTTCAGGCGATTCAGGGCAAGACACCTGCTTCACACCAGACAGAGGAGGTGTATCACCCACTTGTGTAGTGGGGAGGTCCTCAGTCTCTACACTAACAGCCTCTTTTGTTGATGCTTCAGCAGGGGTTGAAATCCCCACTTGGGAGTTCAGCTGAGCATCTGGAGCAGGAATTTCCTCTACTTCCTCACTGAGGTCATCTGGAAGTAAGTCTGCTTCATCAGCCACTGTTTCTTTTGATTCTGAAAGTACCAGTGACTTTGCTGATGCCTCTGGCTCTAGGTGCTCAGCCTCAGCAGCACCTTCTTTCATGTCTTCAGATGACGTCTCTTCCCTGGCCTCTTGACCAATTTGGAAAAAGTGAAAACTTTCATCTGCATAGGACCTTTTGGTCATATCAATGGCACCACTTCGGGTCATCTCAAACAATTTTCCTTCCTGAAAGAGAAAGGGATTTTGCTCACTCGTCGGGGTCCCCTCTTCAGTTGGGGTCCTAGCAGGAGTGGTATCAGGGGTGGTACCCTGTGATTGTCTGTCTACCATCAACCCAAATATCTTCTGCTCTTCCTCTTTCACTCGAGCCTCAAAGGCTTCATCATCTTCACGAATTTCACTCCAGGAATCAGAATCTACATCAGTTTTTGTGATGATGACTTTGCTTACTTGTTCTCCAATGATTGCTGGTGGATTTGGCATAGTAGGCTCTAAAGATGAAGAGGATTGCATTTCCCACAAGGTACTTTCTTGTTTGGATTCTATTTCCATGTTCTGGCCTTCAAAATTAGATTCTTTGCTTGAAACAGTTCCACTAGAGGGGTCTGCTACTGCCACATCTTCAACAGAAGATGTGATGGTAACAGAATACACTTCAGAGGAGTGATAACTTGTGCTGTGACTTGTATCTGCTTGGGTTTTACTTTCTTCACTAGAGAAAAATGATTGGGAAGGAACATTTTCATAAGGACTAATTATTTGAGGATCATAGATTTCATCAGTCTCTGCTAAGTCAGACACTGGAACATCCATGGAAAATCTATCTGTCTGAGTAGTTATGGATGAGTCTTGAGTGGAACAGTCCTTTGGTAAATTCTCAAATGTTTCATCAGTTTTTGTGACTTCCATTTTCGTAGCAGCAGATGTGGAGGATATGTCTTCATCTAATTCTTTTCCTTCAGATACTAGACAATGAGGCAGAGAAGACAAAGATGAAGAGCTTTCACTGGGGTAATCTACCTGTGGAGACTCTACTCTAGAAACACCAAGCTCCTCTCCTATGTCACTTTCATGAGAGCCCTGGAGACCGAATGACTGTTTATGGATATCAAGCTGTTCATCGACATCATCACCAGTTGAACTCTGGCGACACGAAGAGATGGGAGTGGGTGAGATTCTAGGACTTGTGGGCTCACATCCATGGCCTCCACAGATTTTTGGCTGATCAGTATCTCTGTTTAGCTCATCATAAGGTCTATCTGTACCATTGGTAGAAATAGTATGGCTGTCTTCAGCTACATGGGATTCACTATCTTTTTCTTCTTCTGATTTACCTGGCTCTTCCTGAGTATCTTCACTCATTTTGAAAGTATATTGTTTGGAAACTATAGGCTGAAACTGTATTTCTTCTGGACTGGAATTGGAGTCCATGCTGGATGGAAGAGGAGAAGGAGGTTGCACTCGAATGACAGGTTCTGGTAAAAGGCCCGAATCAGCACCTTTTTTCAGTTGCGTCAATTCTGGTTCACTTTCTGAAGAGGAAGAAGCCATTCTGCTTTCTGAAGTCACTAACACAGGGACGTTGCTTTCACCTCCCACACTCTCCATATGTTTCAGTCCATCCATGTCTGCTGAACAGTCAGCATCTGGGTCAGAGGACGAAGAAGATTCTTCTTGCTTGGGTTCTTTTTTGTAGTCCCTTTTCTGCTTTGCTTCTTGTTCAAGTTCATCAAACATTTTTATTTTGGTTACCATTTTAAACATTTCCTCTTCAGGCGTGAACCTCTTTTTCTCCCCATTTTCTGAATCATCCTCCTCTGCACATTCATGAATCACAGCTGGTTTTGGCATGCTTGCATCTGTGGCTTTGGGTGTAACCTCGTAGCTAATTTCTTCAGAGCTGGGGGTGTCAGGAGAAAGGGGGCTCTTCCCTGAGCTTTCCATGAGTGATGTCTGCTCAAGACTGTCATCCTCAGCACTGCCATCAGGGTCTCTGAGTAGTCGGGACCGCATAGAGGCCACTTCTGTCACGAGTTCTGGTTTGGCAAGAGCTGCAGGTATAGGAAAGTGACTTGGAAGAATTCCAGCCTTTGTCTTTGGTTCAACAGGGCTGCTTTCAAGAGAGTCACGGCAAGGGGATTCTTTCAGAGGACTTGGTTCCAGAGAATCAGGGGTTTTGTGTGAAGAGTTATCTTCTAGCACAGGGCTGGCTTCCAGAGAGTCTTTGTGGCTTACTGCTAATGATTCATCAGCCACAGGGCTGAGGACTTCACTATCTCGGCTAGGGAGTGGAAGCTCTAACCCTTGGGGACTTCTAATGACTCCCTGAGGCTTTGATTCAGTTCCTGCATCTGCCTTTACAGAAGAATCAGGCAGTGATGAGGTCTTTGTCTCATTTGAGCTTGTTGTGGGTTCCCGAGTCTCATTATCAGTTTGTGTCTTCTGGACAGAACCACCAAATGTACACTGACCTTCATCACGGGATGCTTCCTCAGTCAGTGCCTTGGATGTTTCTTTTGCTAATGATATACTACAGCTGCCAGTGCGATCACCTTCTTGTTTGGGGCATGTGTCTTTGGAAGGGTCTAGAGAGGCCTCTCTCTGAAAACACTCAATAGAGGGCTCTGAGCCTTCAGTGACAATAGCACTTTGCGCCTCAGAACCATCAGTAATGTCTTTGGTTGTGGGATGTTCTTTTTCTGAATGAGTTTCTGTTGGTGATTCTAACTTGGTGGTTTCTTTTGCTTCCCCAATTTGCTCCTCACTTTTCTTTGGTGAGAAAGAAAGGCTTTCTGGGCTTGTCTCAGGGGTCTCTGCTAGGCCCTCATGCTTATAGCTTTCTTCTGAACTAATCTGAGGGGTCCCCTCCATCAGGCTGCCACATGGAGAGCCTGCTACCCCTTCCTGCTTTAGGCTCTCAGAACTGTCAGCTAAAGCACCACTCTGCAAAGTCAGAGCTGGAAGGAACTCGTCTTTCATGTAATCTAGTGGAAATGTTGTGTTGAAAGGACTAGTGAGTACTTGGTCTAAGTGAAGCTGTGCCTTTTCTGTCTCTTCACTCAGGCGGAATTGTTGGTACTTGTCATTGTCTTCCAACTCTTGCTTAATGACATCGGAAAAGTCAGTGGAGGTTTTCCTGTCTGGGCTGATCTGGAGATCCATGTCTCCCTGTTCATCTGCCATCTTTTCTTTGGGGATCTCGCTCTCTCCATGGCTTCCTTCCTCAGGTGCTGTCTGAATAGGTTTGGGTATTTTAGGGCTGAGAATTTTTTCCTTTTCTCCAGCGACATCTTCCTTCTTAAGCCCTACGGAGGAAGCACGGACTCCTCTTTTGGATTCTGAAACTCCTGTTACTAGGATTCTCTGGCCTCTTTTGATTGTCTGATTCTCTGTTTTCTGCATTTCTCTCTGAGCTGGTATCGGCCCTTTTTCTTTTTCTACCCGACCTTTACCTTTTTCTTGTGGCTGCTTTTGTTTCACTGATTTGTGCTCAAAGAGTCCAGTTTTATGTTTGGATGGGTCCTGACCTGACTGGAAAGCTTTCATCAACTCTCGAACAGACATTGTTTCCTCAATTCTTTCCGTTTTGGAGGTGGGGGATACAGGTGGTTGCTTTTCTGTTTTGCCAGAAGGTGACACAGGTAGGTACTTCTCGGTTTTCCCGGTGATTGATGGTGGGTGCTTTTCCATTCGTCCAGAGGGTGAAACAGGCAAGCGCTTTTCTGTTCTTCCAGGTGATACTGGTGGATGTTTCTCTGTTCTCCCAGAGGGCGATACAGGTGGACGTTTGTCTATTTTGCTTGAAGGTGATACAGGTGGGTGTTTTTCTGCTTTTGCAGATGACACAGGGGAGTGTCTTTCAGCTTTTGTCGAGGGTGATACAGGTGAGTGTTTCTCTGTTTTACTTGATGATGACACAGGTGAATGTCTTTCAGCTTTTGCAGAGGGTGATACAGGTGAGTGTTTTTCAGTTTTACTTGATGGTGATACTGGAGGGTGCCTTTCAGTTTTTGCAGAGGAGGAAAGAGAAGAATGTCTTTCTGTTTTAGAGGAGGGAGATGCTGGCGCATGCCTCTCTGACTTCAGAGAGGGTGATGCAGTTGGATGCGTCCTGTGCGTGGTCTTTTTTGGCACATCCTCTTTGCCTTTGACTCTGACGGGCAACTTGCTTCGACCTTTCTGTTCATCTTCCACTCGCTTCTGAAGGGCCTTTACTTTATCCTTTATGGAACCTATAGGAGTCTCTTCTATCAAAGGAGATGTGGCCTTTGCAGTGGGCAGAGGTTCGGGGGCTAAACCTGCATCTTCATCTAATGACTCTTCTGAACTACCCTTTTTAAGTTCAGTTTTTTCTGCACTAGTTTGTAAACTTTCCTCTTTTTGTTTCTGCTTTTCTTTTAATTTCCTTCTTACTGGCTTCTTTATTCCCAAGCTTGGTTTCTGCTGTTTCTGTGTACTCTGTGTCTCATCTCGGGGTGGGTCTTTCCCTTCATTTCCAGCGCTCCTGCCAACAGCCCGAGTCTTAGATTTCTCCCCTGCCGTATCTTGAACTGTCTGTGGCTGCTCTTTGTGAAGAGGCACATAGGAATTTAGATCATCAGTAAGGTAGTTCACGAGCCCAGCTGAATCTCTCTCTACTTTTACTTTGGTCTCTTTATCTATCCTAACTTCTACGCATGGATATTCAGTGACTTCTAAAGGTGCTTTTTGCTTAGCCTCTTCTATTTCCTCATCACTGACAATTACCCATTCTTCTTCCACTAATTCTCTCTCCGACCGGAAGCTCTGCACACTGCCTTCATCTCTTGTGCAGGTTCCACTTCTCAGAATTTCATTCACTTTTTCTAAGTCCTCTTTAACTCTTTCAACAATCTCAAAAGGTTCTCCTGGCTCTTCCTCGGCAGCCTTCACCAGCTCCTTCACTTTAAGAGAACCTGCCTTATCAGACACATCTGTGGTCAAGATGGCGGTCATTTTGATCAAATCTTGTTTCATCTCAGAAACTTCAGAGAGCAAGTCCGGACTTGCTAGGACAGGAACTTCATTAACCAGGTGACTTTTCAGGACAGATGTTTCTGTAGATTCTGTCTCATCATCTTTGATGTGAATGAAAAACATTGAAAGTGAAATGGAAATCAAAAAAGATATTGGCAAATGTAATCAGGACTGAAACGACATAGCGTCTTTTCCTGTCGTGGTGGGAAGGGCAACAAAACGGGCTGGGAATGGCGGATCCACAAGGCCTCAGGGGACAAGAGCAAAGCAAGGCTAACAGAAAAAAAAAAAAAAAAACTGAAAAGGAAAAATGAGCAGGAAATAACTTGCTTAATTTTCTAACTTGTAGCACATCCACACATCCAACAAAGCTCTAACAAATAATCAAGACACACACACAAAATCATTACAAATATAAATCAAAACAAAAAAAGAACACAGTGATATTACACAGAAATATCTCAAGATTGTTCAGAAGTTACATATCAATGTTGAAAAAAAAAAACCAACCATGGGAAAAAAAAAGAAAAAGAAAAAGCATTAGAAATTGCAGAAAGTTGATTTCCTCTAGGAGAAAGCCAGTAGTAGCAAACTCAGAATAACATCTATTGATGCATATACATTTTTTAATCATATAAAAATCTGGAATTCAGTATGTTGAGTTCTGTCCACATACAACGACTAGATAAAATAGATCTGAATCAGCTGCAAACCGGCATTTCATCTAAGGGAAATTCACACCTAACAATGAAACAAACAGTCTGGTGCTAGAGGCATGGTCCTTTCCTTGGAGCAACCTCCTTATGTTGAGACACATAATGGACAGACCAAGGAGGGAAATAAAGGAAAGAAAAACAACAGAAACGACAACTGTGATTAAACTTATATGTGAGTTCCAAGTTAAAATGTGATGCATGGCAACCCAAACCAGAGACAGTCACACGGGACACACGCACGGTTTTTATGTAAGCCAAGTTATTTCCATGCAAAGCAAAGGTGGAGTAAAACTGCTGGGAGAGGCGGCCTTGCTCAAACGCACGGGCAGGAGGATGGCAAGAAATTAGAACGGATATGTAAAACATTACTGTGGTGGAGTGTATTTATTTCCCTACAAGTCCATGCATAAGATGCTTAATGTAGTATATTTGAGGTATAGGTTGTAGAGGAACTCTTAAGATTTACCCAGAAAAAGACTTTAGGAAAGAGTCCCTTCAACAGAGCCCTTCTTCTGAAATTATTTTATACCTGCATGAAGATTTTTTAACGATTGTCTTTAAGACAAAAACTAAATGTGAGTCTTTATTTGGAACTTTTAAAACATTCAGGACACCTAAGAATCATGCAGGAGAATCCATGGTATTTTAGCAACATAATAACACTGTTTTTCTTCTTTTTTAACAATTGAGTCAGATGGACAAATTAGTTTTTAATGGTTACTGGCTCATATCTGAGGAACAAAATAAAGGGTCATTTAAGTAAATATAGTAGCTCAAAGAAGAAAGTGAGAGAATAAAATAAAATCATTTAAAAAAAGGGGAATTAATGATGGCAATGATAATATGTCATGTAAACAAAAGGGCCTTCTTTTGAAAGAATCTGCATTTGTTGAGGAGATATATTATTGGATATATATATATAAATATATTTAAATAATTTATATTAATATGAATTTGTTCAGTTAGATAAACCAATGAAAACATTCATAATTTCAAATATTCTAGTCCTGAATAATGACTTATAGTGAGGGCAAGCCTAATTTAAATACATTCTAATAACTTAGTAAGATACAATGTGATAGGACTAAAAAAAAAAAAAAAAAAAAAAGAAAAGCCTTCAAATCACTGTATAGGGCCAGATGATGACCATAAAATATGACTCTAATTTTTCTCCTTTTGGGTATATACTCTGAAATACAGTAAGTCAAAATAAACATTAAAATCAATAAATATTAAAAAAAATTTTTTCTAAAATTATTTGAGGGACAAAAATAAGAATTCTGTAAAATTCAACTTGAGTTTCCACATACGCTACCATTTAGTATGTTACCATTTAGTGTGTATATACTCAAATGGTAACTCATTATTATAAACCTGAAGTGAGTTATAAGACAGCTCTTTTGAGGTCTGTAAAAACCAGTTCTTTCTGTATTAAACCAAGTTTGGGATTTGCATCATTATTTAAAATTAGCCCTATAATAATATACTGTTTTGATTCATAATTTCATCCAAGAGGTTTTAATTTTTTGCATTCTTGGCTCCTAATTTTTTTTCCCCAGAAAGCTTTCACAAAAGTCTGTTACATCTCAACCCTAAAGATGTTCGTTAGTTACACTTTACCACAGTAAGGAGTGTGAGGGAGGGATGAGGGGTGTGGGGGGGATTTAGCTTCAGCTAAGAACTATGAGACAGTATCACTTTTGTAGGAGTCTCCTACAAAAATGAGCTCTCTACAGAAGTCACTGTTGCTTTATATTAAAAAAAGTGATACTGTCATGTCAGTGCTTAAAAAATAATGAGATGACAATGTTATGCTAACAAATGGACAAAACGGTAGGGTGGGTTTCTAAACAAGCATAACAGCAATACCAGGGTTAACAAGGATGTCAAAAGAAAGTGAATGCTTAGATGAATAATCATTGCATTTTACGGCTAATTAGCTCAAACATTAGATATATTTGTAAATTTAACTGGCCAAGCTGCTTTTATAAATATATATTAATAATTAATAAGAATAATATAAAAATATAATTATTCTAGTGGTTAGTAGTGGCAACTAGCTTGCATTTTAATTCATGCTTCTTTTTTATTGTAGCCAGCTTTCAAACAAACTCAATTTTATTTAAAATCTTACTTTTTTCTGATGTCATATCGATCTGAAAGAAAACATACATAAATTGAATAGTTACAAATAGCGTCTTGGCTCATAGCCCCTCGTGTGCCCAGTAAGTTCCTATTCATAATTATACACATGGCAGTGACACTGTAAGCTAGAGAAGGGTCAGAGAATTTTGCTACAAGTTTTCCTGAGAGTTTCCATGTTTCTCATCCTCACTTTGAAAAAAAACCAAACAAGAAAAAAACTCTTTTCTAGCACTATAGATGGAAAGTCCTTTCTAATATGTTATTCCTGGGAATATATGACCCAGGCTGGTTTTGATGTTAGAAATACATATTTACTAGGAGGCCAGGGAAAGGGTGAAGTCAGTATTAAACAATACGTATCAATTTAGTGGAGAAAAAAGAGAATGACACATAGCATGCCAAGGTGATATGTTCTCAGAAGTAGTTTCATTATGATTAATAACAAGCTAGCATTCCAAATTCTGAAAAGAACATGAATTGGATCTATTGAATAGTTCCTGAAAGAATTTGATAGAAAAATCATCTAATAGAAAAAAAATTATTTGTGAACATGGCAAAGTTGGTTTCATAGTTTTCTGCTCTTTCAAACAGGTATGTAGGTATCATTTTTAACAGCTGTGGTGACAGGACCACTGAGCAGGAAGGAAATTAAGTCAGTGAGACAAAGAGTGACTGTACAGTTGAGGGAAAGAATGACTTCAGTCCTATCGTTAGTTGATTGTGTATATGGCTATAACATACAGCAGGACAGCGTGTCTATAATCACCACTCTTGTCCTGCTCCACTGCCAAGATATCAGGAAAAAAAGTGAATTCAGGGGGAGTCTCTGAACTGATAAAGGCTTACATTTTAAGCTGGTGGATACAAGACTATGTATTAAATATATAATTTTTTTATTTCAAATGCCAGAGACTAACATTTTTAAAAAAGAAAACTAGATATTTGAAAACATTTACATGTAACTAATAACAAATGCATTTGGCCATTTTAGAAATAGGAACTCATATACTAATAGGTAAGTAGAAGTTTCCCAATGATGTTTTTGTTTCTATTATAATATTTGGGCATGTTTAGATCTTTATAAGGAAGACAAACACATATTTGCTCTAAATATTGAAGCAGTAATAACTCAAATGGCGGTTTATTCAAGGCAACCTCGCTGAGACTTGCTTTCTTCATCTATGATATAAAAGCACTTCATAGGGTGACTATGAGAGATCAGTGTTGATGGCATGTGAAGCACTTGGTAGATCCCACTCTAGAAGAGATGCTCATTATTAGTCGAGTTCTGCACTATAATGTCATTGTAGTCTAATGGATAAACTATATGCTCCTTAACTTTTTTGGTCTCAGTGATTCTCAAACTCTTTGGTCTCAGGACCCAATTAAAAATTACTGAAAAGCCCAAAGAACTTTTGTTGATGTGTGATATGTATAAATAGATAACTGTATCACAAATAAAAGCTGAGAAAATGCTAAAACCCAAGAATACACAAGCATACATTCCATTAACGGTCAGAGTGGTAATTGTATCACATGTAATATAGACTCTGGAAAATTCCTGTCATTTGTGAGGATATAGAAGTTAAAATGGTGTCTTAGAACTATTATAAAAAGAGTTTTAACCTCAAGACTTCTGACTAATGTTTGAGAACCACTGAAATAATGGTTTAGCCTTCAGTAGTTGATAGAGAAGTATAATATATTGTTGCATAGAGATAGGGTAATAATTTACAGGGAAACTCAATTCTCTGAACTAACTCATCTCCACAAGATGAGAAAACAGAGGCTCAGAGAGGTTAAATAAGATTGTGACCCTTTAGTTACCAAGAACAGCTGCCTACTCCTTCTAAGAACACAGGTCAACTACGTGCTCTTATTAGTGGTTATAACAATGAATAGTGGTTAATAAGTGACACTTTCACAAAATTACCTCTTCCTCCTGTTCTTGATCTGATTCTGATTCCTTGCCGCCCCAAGATGCCATGCAAGATGGAAAAGATAAGGGAGAGGAGAGAGTATTTAGAAGAAAAGAGTAAATACTTTGTCAATGAGCATCAACAGGCAAGCATACATCAGCGTAGTCTTATTTTTTTTCCTAACAGTTTGAGGAGACAGGCAGAAAAATTAAAGAGGATTAATTTAAATACAAAAGTCTGTCAATTCAAGAGGCAAACAAACCAAAATTATTAAATGTGCTAATTTCAGATGTTAGGTCAGCACAGTGGTCTCAAAGTTTGACTTTTAATATATTTGTCAATAGAAATGGTGATGATGATATCTGAGTCATTACAGATATTGGTTGAAAAATGTTAAAAACCATGAATACATATATGGTGAAAATACCTTCAATGTATAGGCAATATTTAGAGATTTTATTATGATACAGAGCTACTAAATTCTAAGGCATTTTTAAATAAAAAATGTTTGGCATTTTTTTCTTTTTGTTTGGAGTTAACAGATAGAAAGTTACTTGGACCATCATATATTAATAACTGTGTGTGATAAGTCTGGAGTTAGAAACAAAATTTATTTATTTATTTTTTGAGGTGGAGTCTCACTCTGTCGCCCAGACTGGAGTGCAGTGGCCGCTCCCGGCCACCGCAGCCTCGGCCTGCTGGGCTCTGGCGATCCTTCCGCCTCAGCCTTCCGAGTAGCCGGAATTACAGGCATGCGCTACCACGCCCGGCTGATTTTTTTTTTATTTATTGTAGAGATGAGGTCTCGCTGCCCAGGCGGGTCTCGAACCCGTGGGCTCAGGCAATCCACTCACCTCAGCCTCCCAAAGGCGCGGGATTACAGGCTGAGCCACCGAGCCCGGCACAAAATGTATTTTTTAATTTTAATTTAATTTTTTTTTTTTTTTGAGTTGGAGTCTCACTCTGTCGCCTAGTCTGGAGTGCAGTGGCACACTCACAGCCACCGCAGCCTTGACCCACTGGGCTCAGGCGATCCTTCCACCTCAGCCTTTCAAGTAGCTGGATCTATAGGTGTGTGCCACCACACCCAACTATTTTTTAAAATTTATTGTAGAAACGAGGTCTTGCCAAGTTGCTCAGGCTGCTCTTGAACCCCTGGGCTCAGGCAATCCTCTCACCTCAGTCTCCCAAAGTGCTGGGATTACAGGCATATATCATTCAGATGACTCGCTCACAATAGCACATATTTATTTATTTATTTATTTATTTTTTGTGAGTTGGAGTCTCACTCTGTCACCCAGACTGGAGTGCAGTGTCATACTTATGGCCACCCCAGTATTGACCTGCTGAGCTCCAGCAATCCATCTGCCTCAGCCTTCCAAGTACCTGGAACTACAGGCACGTGCTACCACACTTGCCAAGGTGCCTGGGCTGGTCTCGAACCCTTGGGCTCAGGCAATCCACTCACCTTGGCCTCCCAAAGTGCTGGGATTACAGGTTTAGCCACCGAGTCCCGCTGACAGCACATATTTCTTTGTGTTTCTTATTTGGTCTTCTGCCACTAGTGACTGACTACTGATCAACACTAAAAACCCCAGAATACATTCTGCACCATTTAAGTACCAGTAGATTATGCTTACTTAGGTTGACATAACTAACCATTGCTATATTTTAATCTTGGAACAACATATATTTATATACATAGACATTTCATTTTTTTTCACTTAAGAATTTACAATATCAGCCGGGCTCAGTGGCTCAGCCTGTAATCATGGGGTTCAAGACCTGCCTGGGCAATTTGGCGAGACCTCATCTCTATAATAAAACAAAAAAATTGACTGGGTGTGGTAGTGTGCGCCTGTAGTTCCAGCTACTTGGAAGGCTGAGGCGGAAGTATCGGCGGAGCCCAGCAGGTCAAGGCTGTGGTGGCCAGGAGTGGGCGACTGAGTGAGATTCCAACTCAAAAAAAAAAAAAGAATTTACAATATCAAACATGATGCCATGAACTTTTCTCTATGTGACTGATCTCTATTTACAGGAACAATTGATCAAATATACAACTGGACAACTGTGGTGAGGAAAAAGAAAGTACAGGGAATTCTATGGTTTGTGGAGACAAGATTTAGGACTTGAAATATATCCCTGTGGCCGGGTGCAGTGACTGACGCCTTTAATCCCAGCACTTTGGGAGGCAGGAAGATCACTTGAGCCTAGGAGTTCAATGTCATCCTGGACAACATAGCGAGACCTCATCTCTACAAAACATAAAAAAGTTAGCCAGGAGTGGTAGCGTGTGTAGCCCCAGACGAGGCAGAAAGATTGCCTGAGCACAGGAGGTGAAGGCTTCGGTGAGCCATGATCATGCCACTGCACTCCAGCTTCCAGGTGACAGAGTGAGAACCTGACTAACAACAACAACAACAAAAACAAAAACAAAAAACAAAAATATATCCCTACTTGTCTTCCAGGTCTCAGCAGCCACAACTCACCCCCTGCCCCCAACCTTTCATGTGCACATTGACAACCACCTGCAATCATCTGTAGATTGCCACATGGGAACTTCCTATTAGAAAGAAATACTGGTTTAAAAAATTTTAGGAAAATAATGAAAACATTTCTCCACAATATTTAATTAATTATGTTGTCTACTTTGATTTAATTAGAGTATTTAAGAAATTATATAACAGGAAAGGTTTGAAAATAAAGTCATGCCTCTAGGTAGACTCTGGGTTAGGAATTAAAATATTTTTTCTTTTCGCCAATCTTGTTTTAAATCTACTCCTGGTAACATGGGAATATCTTTTTATACTAATCATGGTAAAATAGTTGACAAATTAGTTTTTTATACTCCTTAATATGATAGGTTATAAGATTAACAGGTAATTATTTAGCAAAAAGATAATATCATAAGATGGCTCTGAATTTAATAATATACATAATCTTGGCCGGGCACGGTGGTTCACACCTGTAATCCCAACACTCTGTGAGGTGGAGGTTCAAGACCAGCCTGGACAACTTGACAAGGCCTCGTCTCTACAATAAATAAAAAAAAATTAGATGGGCATGGTGGCAAACACCTGTAGTTCCAGGTATTTGGAAGGTTGAGGTGGAAGGATCCCCTGAGCCTAGCAGGTCAAGGGTGTGGTGGCTGTGAGTGTGCCACTGCACTCCAGTTTGGGTGACCGAGTGAGACTTCAACTAAAAAATATATATAATAATAATATATATAATCCATCTATGGACTGGTAGTAAGCAGAAGCTAACGGACTAGTATTTTGGTAGGGCCAAATGTGCTAGCATGGTCTCAGGAGAGAACGTAAAAACAATAAGGAAGACAAAGCCAGTTATTTTAAAAAATTAGTTCTAAAGGTTAATTCTCAATTTTCTCTCCTCTATGTCCAATACATATAAATAGAGTTTTTTCCACCCAAGTGCATTTAATGCAAAATAAGGAGGAACTATTTTTTTCCTTGTCTAAATGGAAAATCATAAATTTGACAGGAAAACAAAAGTGATTGTGGTATGTACTTGCATGCAGTGTCTTTTTTTTATATTCATTAAAAAAAATTGAAAATCAATTTCTACACTGCCTGGATTGCACTACAACAGACTTTACAATACCTTTGTATAAATCGGCAGGGTGATATTTAAGTTGCAAATAGCTTGATGCACCAGACCTCTTGTGGATTTGGGCTCCTTCATAAACGACAGTCGTCCACAAGGTTCCTGAGTTGTATCTCGTACCTTGAACAAGAAAGACATACATGCATCACTCATATTTGACATGTGCTATTTAATTATATGATACTTGAAAAGCAAAAATAAAATTTATTTGTTAATGCTAGATAAGAATTCAGAGGGCTGCCTTTTTCTCTTTACCTATTGCCATTTAGAAAGACTTTTAAAAAATCATTCAGCTTTTTTTAAGGTTTTATTGAAGTATGATTAACAATTAAAAATTGCATATATTTAAGATATATAATGTAATTATTTAATATACATATACACTGTGCAATGATTACCATCATCAAACTAATTAATATATCCATCATCTCACATAATGTCCCACCCTTTTTTTTGTGGTGGAAGACTTAAGATTTCTCTTAGCAAATTTCAAGTATACAATACATTAGTATTTTTTTTTTTTTGAGTTGGAGTCTCACTCCGTTGCCCAGGTTCGAGCATGCAGTGGCATGCTCATGGCTACCCTAGCATCAACCTGCTGGGCTCCAGCAATCCTTCTGCCTCAGTCTTCCAAGCAGCCAGAACTACAGATGCTCACTACCATGCCCAGCTAATACATATATATATTTTTTATTTTTTATTTTTATTTTTTATTGTAGAGATGAGGTCTCACCATGTTGCCCAGGCTGGTCTCAAGTCCATGGGCTCAGGCAATTCACTTGCCTCAGTCTCCCAAAGTGCTGGGATTACAGGCTTGAGCCACAGTGCCTGACCCATAGTATTAACTGTAGTCACCATGCTGTACATTAGATCTCCAGAACTTATTCAGCTTTTAACATATTTGTGGTAAGATATACATAACAATTACTCTTTTTACTATTTTGAAGTGTATAAATCAGTGACATGAAGTACATTCACTCTCCAGAACTTTTTGTCATCCCAAGCAGAAAGCATACCGATTAAACAATAACTTATGTTCCCCTCTTGCCCAGTTTCAATAACCTCTATTCTACTTTCTGTCTCTATACATTTGCCTATTCTAGGTACCTCGTATAAATGGAGTTGTCCAATAATTGTTTTATGTCAGGCTTATTTTAATTAGTATGTTTTCAGAGTTCATCTATATTGCAGCATGTATCGGAATTCCATTTCTTTTGTTTTAATTGTGGAAAATACACATAACATAAAACTTAACATTTTAGTCATTTTTAGGTGTACAGTTCAGTGGTATTAAGCACATTCACATTGTTGTATAAGCATCTATTCTTAGAACTTGTTCATCTTTCCAAATGGAAAATCCGTATCCATTAAACAATAACTACCCATTCCCCTTCTCTGCCCTTAGAAACACCCTTCTATTTTGTGTCTCTACGAATTTGACTTCGCTAGGTACCTCATAACAATGAAATCATATAATATTTGTCTTTGTGTGTCTGACTTATTTCATTTACCATATTGTAGCATGTATCAGAATTTCCTTTTTAAGGCTATATCATATTCCATTTATGTATATAACAAGTTTTGTTTATCCATTTATCATGGGCATTTAGATTGTTTCCTTTTTGGCTATTGTGGCTAATGCTTCTAAGAACATTAGTGTGCAAATAAGTGTTTGAATTCCTCCTTTTAATTCTTTTAAGTATATATGTAGAAGTGGAATCATATACTGGATCATATACTAAATATATATTTAAGTTTTTGAAGAAATACTCTACTGTTTCTCACAATGGCTACACTATTTTACATTCCCACCAGCAATGCATCATAGCTGGAATATGTCCATATCCTGGCCAACATTTGCTTATTTTATTTTTTAATAATAGACATCCTAGTAGGTATAAAGTGGCATTTCACTGTGGTTTTGATTTGCATTTCCCTAAGCTTTGAGCATCTTTTCATGTGTTTCTTGGCCACTTTGAAGGAATGATTATTTAAGTTCTTTGCCTGTTTTTGGATTGAGTTGTTTGTAGAGTGACCTCTGTACATTGGCGACATCAGATATTAGCATAATTATACAGCTATCTGTGTCCAATGGATCTATTACCTCTCCGCAGTTACTGCTTAATCTGGTAATCTGTAAGAACCTATCATCAATTTGGTCAAACAATTGAATCAGAAGTGGCACAATGAAAGACTCAGTAGAGATCTTGGGAAACTTTCTAAAAGATATTTGCGGACACACATTTGGGAAAAAATCATGAGAGGTTAAAAAAGTAAAGGAATTGCTGGACACAGTGGCTCATGCCTGTACTCCCACAATTTTGGGAGGTTGAGGTGAGAGAATTGCTTGAGCCCAGAAGTTCAAGACCAGTCTGGAAAACATAGCAAGACCTTCATCTCTACAATAAATCAGTGGTGGTGCGCACCTGTAGTCCCAGTTACTTGGAAGGATCACCTGAACCCAGGCGGTTGAAGCTGCAAGTGAGACTCCAACTCAAAATACATACATACATACATACATACATACATAAGTCATTGCTGATGAACAGTTTAGAAATTAGTAGTCAAAGTAGTACTAGAAAAAAACGAATAGAGACCAACCTATACCTTCAGAGGACTGAGTGTTTAGTGTCCCTTTAGATTAATGAAATAAATAGTGAGAAACAGAACAGAAAAAAATGACAGAAAAAATACAGTAGAGTAGAATAATTACTCCCTTTTATTTCATGAATCTCTCATTTATTCACTTGTGGTCCTCTTTAGAATTGGAATCAAGAATGAAACTTATATACATCACTTAAAACTGTAACTTGGATTAATATTCCTAAACAGAGATAACAAATTCCTGTTGAGCTGTCTCCATAATGTTTGTTTAATGAATTTAGAAAAATATCTCAAGGTTATAGCTCTATCTGGAATAATTTCTTATTAGCGGAAGTGAGAATCTGGGTCTTTGATAAGATTCTATTACAAAAGTTGTCACTTAAAACCCTTTTGCTCTCCACACTTGTGAAATTCACATATATTTTAAAAATCTAAGCATAACTATTTAAAAGTAGTAATAGTAAAATAAACAGAATTATCTTCAAATTTGGAAGAGAGTGGCCAGGATTTTAATTAACAAATTGGCCATTATTTTCCCTCTTTGCTTCCTTAAACATAGTCTATAACTAAAAATTAAGGTTGACTTGAAACTTAAAAAATAAGAGTAGTGGGGCAACCCCCTTGGGTCCCCTCTCACTGTGGGAGTTTTTCTGTCCTCTTAATAAATCCTGCTTTCTTTTTTTTTGAGTTGGAGTCTCACTCTGTTGCCCAGGCTGGAGTGCAGTGGCATAC
>NW_007248337.1:471068-515026 GCF_000164805.1 Carlito syrichta
TACTCACAGCCACCCCAGCATCGACCTGCTAGACTCCGGCAATTCTTCCACCTCAGCCTACCAAGTAGCTGGAACTACAGGCGTGCGCTACCACACCTGGCTAATTTTTGATTTATTGTAGAGACGAGGTCTCGCCAAGTTGCCCAGACTGTTCTTGAACCTGCAGGCTCAGGCAATACAGCCGCCTCAGCCTCCCAAAGTGCTGGGATTACAGGCTGAGCCACCAAACCCAGCCAAATCCTGTTTTCTTAAAAAAAAAAAAAAAAAAAAAAAAGGTTGGTTTTCCAGGACTATTCAACTTTACAGATATGGTTTTAAATATTGCTGGAAATGACTGAAAAGCAGTTATTTTCTACTACTAAAGGAAATAAAATTCTTTCTTGATCTTAAACAAAAAGTATCACAAAATTCAATGTATACATTACCTTGACAAAGAGAGGAAGTCTATTTTCTTTGAAGGCAAAAAAACTGAATATATGATGTTGGCCACTCTTGGTTAATGGCACCAGGTTGCCAAAACAATCAACATAGATGGGTTTTCCTTCTAGTACCTAGGTGAAAACAGAGAAAAATAACACAGATTAAAAACACTGCAGTTATAATGTATTATTTACACAAAAAAGAAATGGTGGCACTACTTAGAAATTTACATTTTTAAAATATACACACAACAATCTTTAAACTGCCGGCTGACATTTTGTCTTACTGTGGCAAAGTATGTTCTAGTACTCCTTCTTACTATAATGGGAATCGTGAGTGTATGGTGACATTTAATTTAAAGCCTAAAATAACTTTCTTTTCTTCCTTCCTTCCTTCCTTCCTTCCTTCCTTCCTTCCTTCCTTCCTTCCTTCCTTCCTTCCTTCCTTTCTTGTAGAGCTTGCCTCCTTTGTTTCCCTTCTCTCAGGAATCACTACACCATATAGCCAGTGTTATGATTTGAATGTGTCCCCTCCAAAATTCAAGTGTTGCCATTGTGATGATATTAAAAGGTGGACCTTTAGAAGGTGGTTAGGCCATGAGGGCTTCTCCCTCATAAACGGGATAGGGCCCTTATGAAAAGGGCCTTCACATAGCATTTAGGTAGCTTGCCCTTCTGCTTTCCACCATATCTTCAAAGACACACAGAGGTACCCTCCCTCTGGAGGATGCAGCAATAAGGTGTAGTCCTGGAAGCAGACAGCAGCCCTCACCAGACAGTAGAATCTACGAGCGTCTTAATCCTAGACTTCCAGCCACTGTGAGAAATAAATTTCTGTCGATTATAAATTAGCCAGTCTCTGGAATTTTGTTATAGAAGCACAAATAGACTAAAACAATATCCTAATACCTGAAAACATGTGTCCAGTTTTATGTGTTCATGGTGAGAGGGCTAGTCTGGTACCAGCTACTGCATAATGGAGAAAGTGGAAGTCCTTTTATTTATTTATTTTTAACTGTTCCTTTTTCAACTTTTGGGGGCTGTTGCCAAACTGCTTTTGTTTGTTTTCCAACACAGACTTTTAAGGCTATAGCTTTCACCCACAAACATTGCTTTTAGCTTTATCCCACAAATTTAGCTATATAGTATTTTCATGATTGCTTAATTAAAATATATTCTAATTTTCATGGCTTCTTCTTTGGCCCATTATTCAAAAATATAACTATCGGCCGGGCTCGGTGGCTCAGCCTGTAATCCCATGCCTTTGGGAGGCTGAGGTGAGGGGATTGCCTGAGCCCGCGGGTTCAAGACCCGCCTGGGCAACTTGGTGAGAACTCATCTCTACAAAAAATCAAAAAATCAGCCGGGCGTGGTAGCGCATGCCTGTAATTCCGGCTACTCGGAATGCTGAGGCGGAAGGCTCGCCCAGCAGGTCAAGGCTGCGTGGCCAGGAGTGGCCACTGCAATCCAGTCTGGGTGACAGAGTGAGACTCCAACTCAAAATAAATAAATAAATAAATAAATAAATAAATAACTATCATTTCCACAGCTATGAGTCCTTTGTTGAATATATGTATTGCAAGTACCTTCTCATGTATGTGGTTTATTTCTTTTTTCATGTCATGTAGGGTTTTTTTTACTTTCTTATAGTCATATCCTTTAATGAACACAATTGCCTAATTTTAATGAAGTCTAATTTATGAAAAATTTTTATGGTTAGTCTCTTTTGTGGCCTATTTAGGACAATTTTGCTTATCCTAGCACCATGAAGATATTCTCCTATGTTTTACCTAAATATTCGTTTTTTATAGTTAAGTTTGTGATGCATCTTGAAATACCTTTTGAAGACAGATAGAATTAATGAAGTGCTTTTTTATAAATCAGGTGACTACATAGGGTTAGATCTGTTTCTGGAATGTATTCTGCTCCATTTATTTATTATCCTTGTGCCCTTATTAAATTCTAAATTTAGAATTCTAATTGGGTAACTTGACATCACAATGAGTCAAGTAATTGAACTTTAATATTCGAAAACTTACACTGATAAAGAAATTCTGAAATAAGAAAAAGTAATGTAGAAAAACACTGGTATTCCATTTCAACATTTATGCAAAAGGACATATTACTCAGACGTTTTTGTTACTATTTTAAAAAAAGAACAATAAGAAAAAACAAGAACAAATATATACGAACTGTTATAGTATAATTCACACTTTTTCCCTAAATAATCTTTAAAGGAAATCTTTAAAGATCTTGAGTTCATCTCCATAGAATAGGCTCAAACTGGCTAAAGATAGCAGATTTTGAACCTCGACCTCCTAATTGATCAAGATATGAACTGGTCTTTCATTTGTAATAACTCAATTTATTAAATCCTACTTGAAATATAATCTGTTAATAGGGCATGACAACAAGGCATAATTTTTTTTAAAAAATACAATACCTCCACATCCCGGCTTCTGGCCACCTCAGCAAAGTTTTCCTGTTGTTCAAGGGTTTTATCCACTTTATCATCAGTCATGCAGAAACATCTCAACCTGGCTTCAATGGGGTCATGTGATTTGGCAAACACTACAAATTTGGCCATATAAGGTACACAGATAATTTCTCTATATACTTGTGATGCAAAGGTAACGGATTCCTGGATCTGTCGACAATCTATTAGCCAGAACCTATGAAAAGAAATAAAATCAGTTATCTAAAGTTTAAAGTATATCACTTAAAAAAGAAAAAAAAATCAGTCAGGTGTGGTAGCTCACACCTGTAAACCCAGTACTTTGGAAGCCCGAGGTGAGAGGATTGCCTGAGCCTACAGGTTCAAGACCAGCCTAGGCAACTTGGCGAGACCTCATTTCTACAATAAATAAAATATTAAACAGGTATGGTGACACGCGCCTGTAGTTCCAGCTCCTCTGAAGGCCGAAGCAAAAGGATTTCCTGAACCTAGCAGGTAGAGGCTGTGGTAGCCGTGAGCATGCCACTGCACTCCAGCCTGGGCGACAGAGTGAGATTCCGACTCAAAAAAATCGTTCTTTTAATATGAGCAAAGTAGTTATCAAATGCTTCTTGGAAAAAACAAAGGAATTGACAGAGGGAGATAATGAAAGAAAGTCAAATGAAAGAGAGAAAGCAAGACAGATGAAGAGAAAGGTGTGAGAACAGATGGGAAGGCAGAGGTAATAAGGGAAAGAGAAAGATCAGGCTCTTTAGATCAACTATTAGATATTGTGTTAGTAACTTTCTTCTTTGGAAACTCTTCTGAGTAGTCAATCTTTTGAAATATTAATACATCTTCAGTGTTTTAGCAACCTTTAAGTGATGAGCTCAATCATGTCCTGAAACTCTTTCCAACAAAATCTATCTAGTTTTTCCTCATCTCATCTTTTCCAAGGAACCCTCCTTTCACCAAGGTCGGTCAACTCAACCATTTACAAAATCTGTTCCAGAACTCTTAAGTATTGCTGAATAGAATTCATAGAAGAGATTCTTCGCTCTATGACTTTATGGTTTCCAGCCTCATTTAAGTCTGTGGCATTGACTGGCAATTTTCCTGCACAAGTATCATTTTACTTAGTATGCAACATTACTAAACATTTATGACAACCCTCGAGCTCCACCCCCCACCACAGGCCCTAAGAAAGATAGGAGAAAGCGGAAGTCATCAGATAGGAATTTTTCTATTTGTTATTTATAGACTTCCAAAGGTTTATTCTGTATTCTCTTGTTTTGGAGCATTTCTCCAATGATTACTTCCCCTGTCTTATTTCCCATCATCTTTCAACATTCTTGAGATTTCCTTATTTTCATAGGCTCTCTTTCTTTCAAGTTCTTGATCCATCTCTCTTTTATTGTGCTAAAATATACATAACATAACATGTATAATTTTAGCCATTTTTAAGTGTACAATTCAGTGGTTTTTAATATATTCACAATGTTGTGCAAACATCATCACTATTACTTTCCAGAACTTCTTTATCATCCCAGACATAAATTATACTCACTAAACAATAACTCTCCATTTCCCCCCTCACTCTAGCTCCTCGTAACCTCTATTAAACTTTGTCTCTATAAATTTGCCTGTTCTAGGTACCTCATATAAGTGGGATCAAAGCACTATTTGTCTGGCTTATTTCAATTAGCATAATGTTTTAAAGGTTCAGCAGAGTTCCTAGCTCATGGCAGGCACTCAAAATTACTTTCCTCTTTTTACTGATCCAACTATATTTTATTCTCTGTTTTTTCAATTGTCTGAAAGTTAAATTATCAAAACAGAACTGTAGATGCAATAGTTGATCTCTCTGGGTGGCTGGAAACATGTGTCACCACAAGTCAGCTATTGCTGTGCAGTTATTAACTATTCATGCATTTTAATCCCCCCTCATAGGAATTTACGTTTTAATCACTTTCAGCACCAGTCTTCTCATCTGTAAAATAGATATAGTGCCTCTTGCTCTACTTAAGTCACAAAGTTTGTAGTATCAAATTAAAGAAACATGAACATTCTGAGCAATCAATTTAAGAGCACACAAATGGGCACTAATATTAATAAACTGAGTTAATGTGTGCAGAAGAAATAAAACTAGGTAGCTTTCATTTTTTAAAGATGTGTGATACATGGGTGGGAGATACACAAATGTGATAGGATGTATAAGAGATTAGAAACTCCTAAGCCTTTTAAGCAAACCATGGTAAGCTTTGTGTTATCATTCTGTTGGAAAAGTAGTTCAGGCTATTTTGTTGACAATAGGAAATTATCGTTCCTAAGGCCTTTGGGACTGGAAAAATCAGCAGTGACTGCTGGAGCCTGAGTCAGAATCACACAGCCAAGGCAGACAACCACATATTTTCCTTAGATTTTAATCTGACTGGGCTTACTTTGTTATGGTATGGTCATTATTACATTTCCTGACAAGTCTAATTTAAAATATGAAAATAAATGCAGACCATATTTAGAATCAAACAGAAAATAACTTTTAAAGCATAAAGAAACAAAACAAAAAAAGTGTTTTGGAGGGGGACAGTATAGTGAGTTTTTCTGTGCTCATAACTATACCTGGCAGACACGTTGGTTGTAAAGGAAACACATTCATTGACAAATGTTAATGGCGTAGTTCCTGTAATATCTTCCCACTGAGCTGGGGTGGTTCCACCTGAAATAATATGATTGGTGAAAAAAAAAAATTAGCAAGACTCCAGAATCTGGATTCTAAAATAAAGTTTCTGAGGTTCTGTCTGTGTTCACCCGCCCAATCCCACCCACCCCCCAAAATGACACATTGAAAACAAAATAACTACAAACTACATGCTAAAAAAATGATACACTGAAAACAAACAGCAGACTCTACCTCTCAAGGAACTAAATTTAAGGGAAGTTATTTGAATAATGTCTACTAAGCATTCTATTCTCTGCCCGACATTCTAAAGCTTTTATTGTAATTGCCAATCTCTGAAGATAATTTTGAATTGTATACAGTTGACTATTTTAAAAGATTTTGACCAACAATGGGGTTGAATACTTTGTTAAAATAACGAAAAATCTAAATATTCTTTTGGTCCTACACTTCATTTTTTATGCAACTATTTTCAAAAAATGAAATTTCCTTTCAATTTACAATTGAAGGGTGGTAAAAAAAATGCTTGGAAAATATTAAGAGCTCAATTAATATTGCAGGGTGAAAGAAAAAATAAGTGAATGACAGAGAATGGTCTCTGAACATAGAAAAATCACCATGAAGGCTGAGGATGACAACTTGACCTTCATTTTTACTGAGGAATTAAGATGACATGGATAAGGACAAAATTTTAGTCAAAGTGCTGAAGGAGGAATACATGCTTAAGAAGAAAAAAATCTTGACTGTAAAGTTTCTTGAAGAAGGGAATGACTGATCAAAGTAAAGTTATGGAAGTTTATTCTAGTAGGCCTTTAACATATATATATATATTCTTACCGTAACAGTAAAATACAGCAAACCTGGCCAGGCGCAGTGGCTCAAGCCTGTAATCCCAGCACTTTGGGAGGCCGAGGTGAGAGGATTGCCTGAGCCCAAGGGTTGGAGACCAGCCTGGACAACTTGGTAAGACATCATCTCTACAATATATCAAAAAATTAGCTGGCCATGGTAGCGCACGCCTATAATTCCAGCTACTTGGAAGGCTGAGGCGGAAGGATCACCTGAGCCCAGCAGATGGATGCTGGAGTGGCCGTGAGTGTGTCACTGCACTCCAGCCTGGGCAACAGAGTGAGACTCTGACTCAAAAAAAATTAAAAATAAAATACAGCAAACTACAAAATCTCAAATGCCCTGGTATTTTTAAAATTAATACATAAATTTATTTATTAATTAAAAAATAGTTTTAGTTAAATTTGATAAATTGTTAAGTAGAAACCTATCTGAAGCCATAGAACTAGAATAAAATAGAGTATATGGTGTCTAGGCCCATATGTATCTTCACTTGATCATAACAAGGGCAGGGCATGCCCCACACAGTCTTCAGTATCACCTGTTTCATGTCCGTGCCATTATAGTGTACATCATTGAAGATTAATCATGTACCCATATTCCACATGCCATATACTCCATATACCCATGGAGCAAACATTATGTGAAAGATACCCAGGGATGATAGGTAATAACCAGAAATGAGCTATTGGAAAAGAGATTATAAATGAAGCACATGGTTCCCTTCTACATTCATTATAGTCCATGTCTTTTAAAATTTTGTCATATAATTAAACTCACGGAGTAATCTCAATAGCTCTCTATCATAAGAACAGAAAAACACATTTACAAGAAAGAAGAGTTAGAGAGAAAAAATTAAATAAGGGTAAACATTTCTGCCAATATAAAAGAGAAATAAAAAAATTTAACATAATCAAAACAATTAGGAATGGTTATTGCTCCTACTAACAACAGTTAAGATTTACTGAATGTCAACACCATGTAATTATTGATAAATAGGACAATTATCAGTCAAATCATGTAACCCTAAAACAGGTTATTTCTGTGGTTTGGTTTGGTTTTGCTTTTTTTTTTTTGGCTCTTACTATTTGTGTTGGTATTGTTATAAAGTGACAACAAATGACCAAAATTCAGTTAATTATTAAAAATATTTTGTTTTTCCAAAGCTACTTAAATAGATCAATGATGGACATAACCAGTTCCTAGACAGAACAGTTTGTTTGAACTATTGGGTATAATTATTCAAGTTGCTATGCTTTTCCCCCACAAGATATAAGGTGATGTAATCAATAAAGGCTTGAAACCTGGGTTATGGAGGTACATGGGTATATGGGTTTGAATCCTAGCTCTGCTAAATATTTATACTATAACTTGGGTGAATTATAGAACTTCTTTCAACCTTGGTTTTTTTCAGCAAAATGGGGTGAGAATTTCCTCATAGGACTACTGTGAAGATTATAATGACAATGCATATACTGTCTAATAGTTTGTCATATAGTATTTATTTAGTAACAGTTCATCTTCTTTCACCTTTCATTTCCCTAGTTAATTAAAACACATTCCCCAAATTAATGCCCTGAAGACATCTTATGACAAAGTTAATTTAATATTTACAACAATTGAAGTTTCCTTTTCTGGAACTCTCTACTAACATAACCACATGTGGCTCACCTGTTATGCTGCATAGTAATCTTAAGGTTGGTGCATCTCCCCCAAACCCATTCAACATGACATCACTTGAAGCTTTGGGGACAGGAATGGTCATGGTAATTGGCTTGTGGAATTTTCTTCTTCTAGGTTCCAAAGTGACTATAGGACTGAAGGTAGCTTTGTTGCCTAGGATCTTCTTAACCAGATCACTGTGCATAGGTTGAGCCTTTTTCAAATAAAGAAAAACATTGAAAAAAAGCAATGTGTCATTATATTTAACCTCAAGTTTGTCATCCAAAGCAGAGTTTTAAAAAAAATCTTAAAAGCAGTTTTAATGGTCTTAAAATAATGGCAATCATAAGTTTAGTACTAGGCACTCATATAACATTTTTCTCATTTGAAAAGCTAATTTTTAATCATTGGAGTCAAATCCATGTTAGGATCATCTGCATCTCACACGGGCATACCTGTAGGCCTACACGGATCCGCTTGGTTAGTGCTCCCTCTGGGAAGACAGCCTGCACCTGGGGCACCACTGTGCTACTCAGCACACCTCCCTCTGGACCAATCAGGTTGCTGTCCTGTTTGATGCGCGACACCACTGCAAAGTACTGTGGGAAGTCTCGGGTGATGATGCGGCAGATGCGTTTCTTTTCCAGGTCTTCCGGGCTATCCAGCACTGAGACAAGAAATGACCCATCTTCATTCATATAGCAAGAATGTCCTTCTGAAAGCATTCTAGCAAACTCATCAGCATGGTTAATAGTGAATGGATATGGCAGAAAAAACTTTTTTTAAAAATAGGAAAATTTAAAAAGCAAGGATCTCCTAACAAAACCAGAAAATAACTGCAGTCTTTCAAGAACTGTCAGCATTTACTTGCACGTTTTCTTTCTTTGTGAAAACAAGCACTTTCCAGGTCACTGTGAAAGAAAAGCATCCCATTCCAGATACAGCATTGCCAGGCCACCATTTTACTCGAGGGACATGAGGGCAAAACATGGAATGAAAATGAACCCGTTCTATTCTTGGTTCATGAGATGGTGAGAAAGTTGTTTATGAACTCCTTTTTTCCTGCAAATCTCAAAGTTAGTTCAAACACCAGTTATTGTGGTTTTTTTAATAAGAAGTAATATGGTTCTTTGGGTTCTCGGGGGAATAGTGCAGGACTAAAATCTGTCTTCAAAGGGTAGGGTTTGTTTTTATGTGTTTACTTCAGTGGGCTGGTTGTGTCTGAGATAGTCACTGTGGATATAAAAAAAGATCAGTGATTATGAATTCAGAGTTTTAATATTCCCCCGATGCCATTAACTTACCAGATATATCATCTACTATCAGATGGGCTGAGATTATGGGTTCTTTATAAATTACATTAAAGTAGACATTTAGGGCAATACAAAAAAATCAGACTGGTTTAAAATGTAGAAAATGTGAACTAAGCGGATTATTGAATTTTAAGGGATTATGGAAAGTTGTTCATTTTGGTTTTTGGTTTTTTTTTGAGTTGGAGTCTCACTCTGTCACCTAGGTTGGAGTGCAGTGCCATGCTCATGGTCATCGCAGCCGTGACCTGTTGGGCTCAGGTGATTCTTCCAAGTAGCTGGAACCACAGGCGTTTGCCACCATGCCTGGCTAATCTTTTGATTTATTGTAGAGAAGAGGTCTCGCCATGTTGCCAGGCTGGTCTCTGACCCCTGGGCTCAGGTAATCTTCTCGCCTCTACCTCCCAAAATGTCGGGATTACAATCATCATGAACCACTGCATCCAGCAGAAAGTTGTTCAGTTTAAAAATTGTTTACAGTTTATTGCAGAGACAGGAACAGCAACTGGGTTTGTCTTGACTACTGGATATCACTAGATAGTAAAAGCAAAAAGTCCCAGGATCTGCTCCTCTATAATTAGAGACTTGAGGCATTGGCAAATACCAGTACATACTTATGAAAGAATATATTTTCAAACATAAAAACAGAAACATACACACATCTGATCCTTTGTTTTCAAGTGAGCTTTTTCATATGTAGAAAGTTCTAAAAGTGGGTCCCCATCCAAGGACAAGATACTACTACTCATTGGCAGTGTCCCTGACAGGTAAATATCTCAGAGGAAAATATCCTAGACCTAAACATTAGCAAAAGAAATGGTCCTCAAAAGTAGAAACAGCTAACTAAGTATTTCAGGGAACGAGCTTTATCTATAAAAACCTGATCTTTTTACCTTGCTTAGTAGATACTGACCTACATATCTAGAGTATCTCCTCATTTCTTTCTCTATCTACCCCTTGGACAAGGTAAGCCTAGCTTCTGTTCTTATTCAGATCTCGGTCAGATGCAGAAAGAAATACTTAAGGAGCTGTGGTCTGGCTACTCTTTCCTATCCATGAGTCAAACCCAAAGCCAGTCATCTTAGAAGACATGAACTTGATAAACAGTTAATCTTGTTCCTGAGTATCTAGTTCTGTATAAAACCTGGTATGCTCCTAGCACTCAGGCAAATAACTTACCCTATCTGTGTAGTCACTTAAAGTGGAATGTGCCTCCTGGTATCAGGACTAGGACCTTTTCTCTGTGCAACCGATGGAGACCTGTGAATGAGTTGCTTCCCTCTAGTCAAATTAAGATATTACAACCTGTGGTTTAATGGCCCAAGACAGATTTGGGATTTACAGATATTAAAGTTCTAATAAAAATTGAGTTTCTCAACTGGATGTGTATGTGGGTATATGCAATTCAATCCTGGCTAACTCCCTGTTTGAATTATAGGTCGAAGACAAAATGAACATCATTTTCCTACCTTCTTAACAATAGAAAATTTAAAAAATAATATTATTCTCTAATGTACTAGCTGTGGTAGACGTAAATTTTCCAAAAGAATAGCTTCACATGTTTTAATCAGTGTCTTAACTATCTAACGTTTCAAATTAGACATTAAAAAATGGATTTATTATTCAGTATCAGTTTATTTTGTATTGAAACAACCATGCCTATTCTATCTCTTGTCTTAGGTTCAAAAAAGTTTACACTAAAGATAGAATCATGCTCTCTTTAATAAAATGAGACATTTGCTATCTTAAAAGATTTTACTTTGCTGGATGTAACAGAAGTAAGAAATTTTTCTTTTGAGTTGGAGTCTCACTGTCACCTAGGCTATAGTGCAGTGGTACGCTCATGGCCACCACTGCTTCGACCTGCTGGGTTCAGGCGATCCTTCCATTTCAGCCTTTCAAGTAGCTGGAACTACAGGTGTGCACCACCATGCCTAGCTAATTTTTTTTATTTATTGTAGAGACAAAGTCTCACCATGCTCCCAGGCTAGTCTCAAACCTGTGAGCTCAGGCAATCTTCTTGCCTCTGCCTCCCAAAGTTCTGGGATTACAGGCGTGAGCCGCTGCACCTGGCTCAGAAGATTAAGTGAAAGTACTGTGCATTCCAACTCATCACCTGTGGAGCACAGCAGAGCACCTGCTATAAGAAAATAACACGAGGGACACACACAACCCTCGATCATAAAGAAGTGCATCCTTTTCATGTTTCCACTTTAGACTTCTTTAAAAACCCTCGATCTGAAGGTACCTTCATCCATGCCGTTAAGAATCTCGTTCAACTCGTCTTCGGTGTATTCACAGTAATGCTCTTTCCAGCTGTCACCATTCTCGCTGCGCAGGACCACCAGTTCCCGCTCCTTTCCTCGAAGGGCCGCAAAGTGAGGGATCTCCACGATCACAGGCCTGACATAGCAATGCAGAACCTTTAGTGTGGACAGGAGCTAACCAACAGCAAGACAAGCACCTCGCCTCTGTCTGTTGCAAAGTGACCTGGAATTCTTCTCTTTCTGGGGACAGGGACATAGCAGGCCATCCTCCGGAGCCCACTGGTTAGCAGATGGTCACCCAGTAGCACTCCACCTTGGGGGCACCAATCCTCAGATACATGCTGCTACCTTAAGTCAAAGGATGTTTCCCTGTGAGTGCATGTGGCATTCTGGAACTTCTCCTTTGATAAATGTAAGTATAACACATTTAACCAAAAGAAACGTACATGCATATCTATGACATGTGCCAATCTCCTAAAACATTTTCTATAAGGTGCAAAATGACAAAATGGTTTAAGAGAGAAAATGGCTCACACGTTGCATAATTTGATGTGCCGTAAATGAGGAGATGTCAGAAGAGCTGACTACTTGTGAACTAAAGAGCCATGCACTCGTGGTTTTTGCTTATATTTTCTTCATTCAAGGGAACAATAGGCATGTGTACACAGTGTGGCTCTAATTGAGCCCATCGGCAGACAGCCTGACTCTGTCCAATGCCTATTATACTCAGGATCCAGAGCATGCACTGCCCTATTATTTTTTAGGTCACATTCATCCTCAAAACATATAGAGGCTTTGGATTTTTGAGTCCAGGTTGCTTTGATACAGACTCCAAATTCATCATAACAACATCATAACTAGCACATAGTACAACTAGGCAGATCTCATGCTTAAACGAAAATGAAGGTCACAGCACTTTAAGGGAAAAGATATAAAAACATCACTCAAAAATAAAAGTCACATACCACAAGGGTCAGAAATGGTCCACTAAAGATAGGTTATACAGGATTTAAATCATACAGAGGGACATGTCATGGGCACAATGACGAAAAGAGAAATCATATTGCAGAAGGAGAAGAATGGGGGGCCAGCAGCCATCAATTTGTTTTAAGTCACTCCTACCCAAGGAATTTGGTTCCAGGAGGCCCCAGCTGAAGGATGCGGCTGACCAAACTTTCTCCCTCATTAAGTGGGGGAGGAGCCGTTGGCAGGTGAAGTTTACTGAGTACATCCAAAGCAGCAGTGAAAGAAAGAACATAAGTAAGCTTCAGGTATTGTTTTCCACAGAACCCCAGCATCACCAGCTGATCCACAGGGTGAACTTTGGTTTCACACTGCGTTTGGTTCTGCCCCCTCCATTGGTCACAAAGAGCAAGGAACCGAGACCCAGAGTGTACAATGGAGGCGCTTCTGTGCAAGGAAAGCACTTAGCTGTCCTGTCTGTCCCTCTTTAGGTTCACTGCCAGGGCACTAGCCAAAAAAAGGGAGGGAAAATTCTCTGCGAGAAAGACAAGCTCTTGGGAATATTATAAAAACTCTGCTCTGTACAGAGGTCAGATGTTTTCATGGATATTCCCCGACAGATTTGAAGATTATTACACAGCCTAAAACTACCTGAGCGAGCATGAGGGGAAAAGAGTCTGATACAGAATATGAGAAGAATCATCGGGGAATTGCTCCAACCCTGATGGCATTTTCTGATGCAACCCAGAACTTCACAGGCTCCTTCTAAAGCTCTGGTCTGTCTGACAGGAGGACATGAAGGGGTGGTTTCTACCGTAGGGGAATATAAACACACCCCTTTTCAGGTGTGGAAGTAATTTGGAACAACCTGCTGATAGTTTGCTCCAAATTACAAAGCTTTAGAACATTCCCTGAGTTCTAAAGCAAGAAATCCTCTCCTTAGTGTGACATCGACAAAGTCAAAGTTCATGTTTATTAGGATTTTCTCCCAGCACCAAGACTTGATATGACAAGACTTAAATACAATTGATTTGTTTCAAAATGTTTTGAAACTTGTCCCCTTCCAAAACTTCATCCTTTTATTAGTTTTCAGCTGTAGGTATTCAATTTTTTGGCATGTTGAGATGCCGCTTACAATAACAGCAGCTGTACAAACAAACAGAAGAAAGAAGAAATGCTAATTTCTGCTCAAGATTGCCAAAATGAGCATGGCGGATGTTAGTCTTGATGTTTTCATCTTAATGCAAAATCTGACTAAATAGACTGCCAATGTAATTTTAAGGCTCAAGACAGCAATTTTGATAGCAGAAAAATAATTACATAGGCCACATCTTTAGGTATTCTATTAAGGCAACACTGCTTCCCAAAGTAAAGGTAATGATTCTGTTTCATAACTATATGAGAGTTTTAATTTATGTTTGGAATACAGCTGTATTTTTTCTTTATGACTTTGCTACTTAATTCTCAGATGAGAAACAAATACCTACCATCAGCTAAAACATGGTTATTCACATTGGGAGTCTGGCAGCTATTATTACATCCAAAGAGAAAGTATAAAATCCAACCTGAATGTTTAACTCCTTAATGCCTTAAAATAAGAGGCATATAAGTGGAGTCAAGCACTGAGGCACTACTTCCAAGATTGCTTCCATAGGAGACAATCTTCTTTCAAATTGGTTTGACGTACCTTTTTCCATTCCGTCCTAGTGATTTCATGTAGCGGACACAAGCTCATCGGTGACTAAGTGGGAAGCTTATCAGAAACCCTTACCCAAGGAACTGAGCACCAGAAGGTCCAACTTCGATCAGGCGACTGGCCAGGCCCTCTCCTTCCACCATCGGAGGCATTGTTGCCAGTCTGTGGCGTTTGACCAGACGGCAGGTGACACGTGTTGGGGCAGTACATTTCCGAGGCGGAATAATGATTCGGAGCCCGTTGTGTCTGCATCCTCGCATAGCACCACCTCGGGCATCCACCATGAAACTAACCAGGAAGCTAAAAATTGAAATAAATATTAGCTATGCTTTGAAATAGCGAAGACAGATAAGCTTTGTCAAGTTAATTTTTTTCCCATAATGCTTTGTTCTCAAAGCATCTCTTTTTCATTTAAATGCATGGTGGTAAAACATTTGTTTTTAAAAGTTATTTTACTTTCTATCAATGTCTTGTTTTAATTTCTATATTATTTTAATCTGTAAGGAAGAATTCTAATTTTTGCTGACAATGAGGATATTAAACATAAACTGTAAATTAAAAATAAGCCAAATTGATTTAGAAAAAAATGGAATGAAATTATATAAGAACATCATCAAATTCCCTGTTAGTATAAATGCAAAGATGTCTGCTCCCTTAGATGTATGTCCTGAAAAATTCAAATGTTGAGCTACCATAAGGACAGAGCAGAGAGGAAAGACCAAATTGCAGCTTCTCTGCTTCCTGTTCCAGCATCATCTTACCCAGGGTACAAGTTTTTAACCTATTTACTTTCTAAAGAAGAAGGAAAGTAAAGTAATTGAATGTTTTGAATTGAACCAATTTGTTGGTTAAAATTCAGTTTGTAACTTCTCAGGTAGGAAACTCTCTGCCATACCACTCTGGACAGGGAACAACAAGAGTCCCCCTTACTCTGTTTTTGAAGTGAAATTCAGAAGTGGGAAGCCCTGAGCTCATGCTGTTGGAGGGTATGTGTGTGTCATGATTTTCTCCCAAATTACCAAAGACTGTGAAAAAGCATAGCTAATAATTTAGAAATGTAATGGCATCTTTATTATTTTTGCTCCTTTTCTGCATAGCTAATTGCCCATGAAAAGGAGAACTATATTCCAAGGTGACTTGATTTGTTTACATGTACCAAGAGAAACGATCTGTCTTAATTTTGAGATTATTTCCTTTGGAATGGTCTTAACAGATCCTGATCCAGCTTGATTTAAATGCTTGTCATTTGGTTAGCCATAATGCTTAGAAAAGTCTCTTAGGAATTCAATTTGTCAAGGGGCAAAAACTAACCAACACAGCAATCTAACTGTTGTACACACACACAAAAAGACATATACAAGCTGTGTGTATGGTCTTACACAGATTACATTAATGTCTTTTCTCATTTTCATTGCATTTGCAAGGTTTTAACAGCAAAATGGAGAGAGGAAAGCAACATTTAGGTGTATTATGGATCTACTTATGACTTAACCGTGCAGAACCATGCTAGATTTGCCACACCTAGATATTGCCTCCATGACAACACTGAAAACATCTGAAAGGTGTTTCATCAAAGTAAGTTATAGGGTAAAAACACAAAACATTTATGTTATTATCAGACAAATGAAGGAAAAATATCTTAGCATCCTCTTTATAGCAGAACACAGAACTCATTAAACATGCCATTAAACAGAAATCCTGTTGCTAGTAATAAAAAAGGGTGCAAAAGAGTCCAGAGTGCCTGTCTGAAGCACATCATGCAGGATGAGACCACAAGAGGAGGTGGCACAGTCCTCCCCACATGCAGGGGTCAGGCGAGACCTGCCACTCATACCCAGCCTCCGAGTTCTCAGGAAGCTACTCCTTCCTGTACTGGAAAATACAATCAACATTTCGGTACTGAAGTGTTGATGTTCCTGGTCTTTATCAAAACATAATGAGAAAATGTTTGCTGCTTTTCTTTTTGCAAGTCTTTAAGTATGAATTCTTGAAAAACAGTTTTTAATTTAACTTTTCAATGTACTACGGTTCAAAAGAATGAAAAAAACCTGGCAATACTTGTTTCAATTGATTCTATTTCCAAACTCATTGCAATATTTCTGATTCATGGATAATTAAGATTAAAACTTATTTTGATTTTTTTTTTCATCTCTTCACCTCCATTGGTGCACAGACAGGAACTCAAACTAGTAAGGAAGTATTATAATACATCTGCTTAGTGTCATCAATTCTCAATATTATTTGTACCTTTGAAGTCATTTAGGAAATTTCCACCCTCATGCTGCCTGTTGTTACATCTCCACCATATTTACTCCAGTGATGGTTTATGGCCTATATAAAATTAAGTCTACACCTAAAGAACATGTAGAATGTCTTCTGGTGGTCCCTTCTTTAAAGAGTGAACTGAAATAGCTACTTTCTTCACTGTAATAATGTTAAGTAATTACATATTAGATTACATTCCCTGATTTTATGTGTTTCCCTAAACCCTCTTTTGTTCTCACTTGCTCTATGATTTTCACTTTTATGCTCCTTTCATGCAACATGTGTTACCCTCCTAGGGAGCGCCAGGTGCCCTGCTAGGAACTGAAGATACAAAAAGAAAAGAAACAGCAGCTGCTGCCAAGAAGTTTGCGGTCTAAGGCTCAGATGTCATGCGATGGTTTCATCTGGCTTGGAACTGCCTACTTTCTTGGTCAATGGGAAATGACTTTGTAAGTCCACACATAAGAGTCATAGAAGAGCTTTAATGGCAGTGACCATGTTCTCCTTGGCTCTTCCTGTGTCCCATAGTGCCTAGCACAGTGTAGATGAAGCACATAGTAGGTAGTCAATAAATAATTGCCAGATAAGCAAATGATTGGGAGAGTGAAAAGAGTAAGTCTTGAGAAGTTATATCTATTTATATCTAACAGAGAAGGCTAAAATAGGAGGAATTTAATTCTTTGGTTTCTGCACAATCAGAGCAGTCAGTATTCATTTCAATCATTATATTTAGAAGTAACAAAGCAGTTGAGAAGAACCATTCTTAGTGTTAAATATTCTTCTACAGAACTGTTCCTGTTCTGATATATAGAGAAAGACTCAATATATTTATTTTCCTTGATAGGGGATTAGCGGAAAATGGGAGTAAGCAAAAAGCCAAAAGTTGGAATCTAACAAAATAAACAATTATAGTAAGAGTGAAAATTATATGAAGAAAGACAAAAGATGGGGAAATCAAAGTAAAAGTACTTAAAGATGGAAGATGCAAGTAGATAAATTTACCTATCTTAAGTATCTCTTTGTCATTATAGATCTGGAAAATAATATTTAAATATTGTACCAAAGTGCAAAGGGAATTGGAAAAGTTAAGGTGCCTATATACCTAATCCAGAGGAAAAAAATAAATAAATTTCTAAAGAAAACAAGGTTTTGTATTTTTATCAAGTAACTAAAGGAAATGTCACAGACTAAAAGCAATGGCAAGGTATAGTGACAAAATTTTCTTTAGAAGGAGAAAGAGTAGCGGGAGAAGAATGAAACAAAAAGATTGGAAGATATGAAGAGCTAAATATTAATAGTCAAAATGAGTAAAAATGTTTATAAATCTAGCAATATAATATTTAAACCTATTAGACTCAAATAACGTAACTATCAAATAACTAATAAAAACACTTAATTTATGAAATGACAAAATAAAATAAGTCTTTTCTATAAGAAGGAATAGGAAAAATAATGACTGGAGTTTACATCTAGGTGCTGATGAAAAGTCTACCGATAAACGTCAATAGTTAATCTCAATAGTTTACAATATAAAATTGGGTAATCATTTGAGCATTTTCACTAAAAATATCAGAATATCAAAAAGTGTCACTATTTGGACAGGTGATAGAGTTAGGAGATAGTAAATCTACAATATATAAAACAGCTGCAAAATAGTAAAATGCAAATTGCAAGAGACCATTTACCCTTACGTAATCATGGGAAAAGGGAAAGGCTGGAAGGCGTGAATCATGGGATGAGTCAGTTCACATGCGAGAGTTGACTCATTACATGTGATTTTCCACATGTTTGCAGATTAAAAAATGGGAAAAGATAATGCCTATAAACACTTGGAGATTAAAATAATTAATACACCAACATATAATTAAATATGTCTGAGGAGATGGTATATGGATTGAAAGTCAGCTCTGCCGTTATAAGCTTTAACAATGAAGCCTCTTTGGTCAATGAAGAGTAATCCTGTTACCACTTTACATTACTCATGTGTGAGCAAAGCACAAAGAATTCAATTAATGCTTGTTCTCATTATTTTCCTTTTTTAATACTCATGGGATTTTATATATTTTGAATATTTTAAAAGTGATAACATAATAATATAATACACCATCTGGTAAAAAAATGGAGAAAACTGACATTTATTGAGTACCTACAATGAACCCAAAACTGTGCTAAGTAGTTTTAACATGATGATGGAGTTTTTATAAGTTTACGAAACTTACTACTTAAATCAGGTATAAAAATACTGTTACCACACAGCACAGGATAAGGCAGCAAATACCATTTTCCCTCCTGGGTCTAGATACTTTATCTCTGTCTTGAATTAATGCTGTAACCTCAGGCAAACCACCTAACATGTTTCCGTTTCTGTTTTCTTATCCATAAAATAAGAGACTTCCACTAAGTAGACTCTAAGTTGACTCCCAGTGTTAAAATTCTATGCACAGTTTACTGTTAACTAGGTCAGGAAACCAACTTAAGTGTTCCATTTCAGATGCTCTGGAAGAATTCCTAATTGGAAAATAAACTGCTATTGCTTCAAGAAATGTATGCTACTTTTGTTCTATGGTTAAAACAGCTGTTTTGCAGAAAATGTGTACACACACTGCACTAAACATTGACTTAAGACCATACAGACAAAAAATATCACGTAACACACTCAGCTTTAATTGCATTTCTTACTCTCCAAATGAAATCCAGCAATCATGCAAAGTAGAAATTCTTACTGAAGTTTTCTAAATTGTGAGATACAATGTTATCACAATTTAAAGAGAATAAAAGCAAAAGCAATTCACCATTGTTATGCAGATGACTTGCCTAAAAATATGCAATTTGATTAGCTAAACAGGTACATGCTTCAGAGGAGGCAGCAGAAAACAATGATTCAGTCTTTTGAGGACCACATCCTCCACCCCAAAAGTTATTAATCCTTAGTTGGACTTTTAATTCATCGGGACCATGGGGTGGGACCAGGAGGAGATTGCGGCATTCAGACTTAGTTACTGGGTGGAGGAACAGGAAAAAAATGTCATCAGGGTGCTTCAGTGATCCACGTATACATAGCAAGAGGGCCTCAGGTTAAATCAGATTTCTGAGGTACTGTGAGAAAACTACACCATGAGCTCTTTCTTCTCTATAAGTCTCTTAATCTCTTCCTAATACTCCAAATCCACAGACTGAACAATTCATAGAAAATGGCTTTGACAAAAGTGATTCACATTTGTTAAAATAACCAAATAATTATTTATCAACCCCTCTGTTCATTTATAAAAAGGTAATATTTGGTGTGTGTTTGAGAAAAAGTATAAGGATGGATATAACAGTTTTCAAAAAGAGAATCATAGAACAGTCTTTGTTATAGACTGATAATTTGTAGTATCATAATGGATGACTATACAAGTATAATTAAAATACTGTAATTAGCAGTCTGATTAAGACCTTTAAATATAACTTTATTTAAATAAATAACTTAGGATTATGGATATTCTTAGAACACTGACTAAAGTCACTCTATAGTTCAATTATCAAAATAGCAAAAGGTTGTATTTATAGCAGCACTCACAAGGAAATGTGCTATTAATACATCTTCAGCCTTTGCCTCACCTAGAATATGCTATTGAAAAGAGCCCAAAACACATACAAAAAAAAAAACCAAAACACCCTGCTAAGTACCACTTACAATCATAACCTTTACTCAAACTTTAAGATGGCTCAATCAATTTGCATAATTGTGGGGAATTACATTTTTTAGATTTATGTAGCATCTTTTCTCCCAAAAGAAAATGAGATGAGGAGACCCAGAACCAAGACAAGCAAGTCTACATTAATTTGGGCACAGCTCCACCTAACATCCATTGAAGTTAAAAACAGCCACTTTCTCTTCACAGAGAATTCAGCAATGGCTATGATTTGGAGAACATAAATCTTTCTCTTTACTAGGTATCATCACACTAAAGCATCCTGAGGCGGAGTATACGCAGAAGGAGATGGTGAAGGGTGAGAGGACTAGGCAACATGTTCAGAGAAGGAATATGCAGAAGTTCACCTGCTGTGGTCACGATCAAGACATGGAGAGGTGCGGCTGCAACAGAATAGATACTTTAGCACAGAGAAGGAATGGATAAAGTGAAAATATAAAGACGGAAATCAGAAGTGATTTTTACGGCAATATATAATTTATATACCAATACAGTATTCATTGAAAAAAATGGAAATACAAATGAGACATAGCTCTATTTAAGTGCTGAGAGAAGACAGGGTATGGAGCTTTGTGGCCATTCCAGTTGAGAGAACTGGGGCTGTGACAAAATCACTGGATATGGATTTGTAGCCTCATTCCACGTTGGCTTGGGAGGGCACTTAGCAAAGTCAGTGTCCAAGAAGTTACAAAACATCAGAAGGTAACAGAATGAAAAGCATAAGTCTTTGATTTGATGGACATAGTTTTGACACAAAACCTTTTCATTTATATTTTTATCACTTTAAAAATAATAATGCCCTCTGGGGCTACCACAGAAGAAATGCAAACAGAAATGGCACAGTTTAAAGTGTAGCTTCAACAACAAACAGTAGCATAAACTATAAGGCAGAGTAGGTAACATTAATTACCTACTAGAAGGTAACAAAAAGCTATGCAAGCAAAGTCTTGATGCTTTTGCCAAGACTTCATTTCCTGCTTTAGGGATTGCTCTCCTTCTCACAGGTCATAATGTCTAATCCCACTATACAATCCTGTCTTTCACTCCTCTCTATCTATAAGTCTGCTCTTCCTTAAAACCCTCCATAAGTTTTCACATGGTTCTTTTGTGTTTTCAACATCTAATGACATAAAAAAGTATACATATTAAATGGACCAGAAATCCAATCTTACAAAACAGTTGTTTTGTCACAAAACCATTTTCTTCATCTAAAAGAATTTGTCTTCATGTATCTTTTTTTTTTTTGAGTTGGAGTCTCACTCTGTCGCCCAGACTGGAGTGCAGGGGCCGCTCCCGGCCACCGCAGCCTCGACCTGCTGGACCCCGGCGATCCTTCCACCTCAGCCTTCCGAGTAGCCGGAATTACAGGCATGCGCTACCACGCCTGGCTGATTTTTTGATTTATTGTAGAGATGAGGTCTCGCTGCCCAGGCGGGTCTCGAACCCGCGGGCTCAGGCAATCCACTCACCTCAGCCTCCCAAAGGCACGGGATTACAGGCTGAGCCACCGAGCCCGGCTGTCTTCATGTATCTTAAACGACCCGCAAACCCTAGTGTATTATTAAATACATGAACAACTAAATAACTGCCATAGGTACTTAGATGAACATTTATGTTTTCAATTGAGTCTTAATTTCCTTTAATTTCAAATATTCCACTCTTGGAGTATCTTCAACACGTTTTTAAAAATAGACTTTAATTTTAAGAGCAAATTTAAGTTAACAACAAAATTGCCTTTAATATATTTTTATGAAAGAGAAGTTATTTAAAAGATCACCTTCTTGTGGACTTTAGTTAATGCATCATTGTGTAGTACAACACCATAAATTGACATTTAATTGTTGGCACTTGGTTTTCATCAAAACACTACAGAACCAAAGGTCTTGGGAATAACAATGTTTAAGATGACTTACAAAGCGAGCTCTTTCTAGGAATTGTGTCTTACATCTTCTAATTCATTATGCACTTATGAAATAAGGAATTGTAAAGTTAAATCTTTGCCCAAGCTTATGTTGGCATGATCAACTGGAAATGCTAGAAATAACTGTTGGTTAAAGCCATTATGAGAGGCAACTGTTTGAAAAACAACAAAATACATTATTATTAGTCTTTCTTTTGCCTGATATTGGCTGTGTCTATTAGGCAGAACAAATTTTTAAAATATTGATACTTATTCCCTTCTAGTCATGGACATTAGTCATTGGAAACATTCAGGAAAGGTAAAATAAAGTTCTAATACTGCTTATTGGTAGAAGCTATGTCTTCTATGAATCTAAAATTCTTTTATTAAATTTAATAAAACAAATCAGTGGCATGTGCATAAAAGCTAACTTTATTATCCCCTCTATAAAAGCATCATTTTGTGTTTGTGTGTTGGAGTCTCACTCTGTCACCCAGGCTGGAGTGCAGTGGCACACTGACAGCCACTGCAGCCTCGACCTGCTGGGCTCAGAGGATCCTCTCCCCTCAGCCTTCCAAGTAGCTGTAACCACAGGCATGTGCCACCATGCTCAGTTAATTTTTTTATTTTATCATACAGACATGGTCTCAGCATCATTCTTTTTTTCCTTACATTTTGGGCAGATTTTAGGAATTCATCCACTTAATTAAGGATAATTATATAAATATATATAGGTATATATTATACAGAAATATATAAAAAGTACTACTCAGAAACCTAGTGTATATAAATACAATTACAAGCAATCAGTATTACATGATATGATAAGACGAATGTTACTCATATGCATTAATATCATGGCAGCTTTAAAATACCATGATTAGAATCATTGAGTTTTAAATGGTAATAACCCATCCTACAGAGTCATCCATTGCATTGTGTTTGTTCAGATACTAGACACTAACAGATGATAATTTATCTGATAAAAATAACAATAAACCAAATTGTCATTTAGAGATTTCAGAATACATTTGGCTCGATTTATTTGCAATTTGTGAAGGATTTGAAATATGTATGGGGATTGGATAAATACTAATGTTTATACACTACTGAGTACTTATTCTTTCCAAAATACTAATTATTTAAAAATCATTTAATTCCTTTTTTTTTTTTTTTTTTTTTGAGTTGGAGTCTCACTCTGTCGCCCAGACTGGAGTGCAGTGGCCGCTCCCGGCTACCGCAGCCTCACCTGCTGGGCGCCGGCGATCCTTCCGCCTCAGCCTTCCGAGTAGCTGGAACTACAGGTGCGCGCTACCACGCCCGGCTAATTTTTGATTTATTGTAGAGATGAGGTCTCGCCAAGTTGCCCAGGCGGGTCTTGAACCCGCGGGCTCAGGCAATCCACTCACCTCAGCCTCCCAAAGGCGCAGGATTACAGGCTGAGCCACCGAGCCCGGCAGCATTTAATTCTTATGTGATCAATAATTTAACACTTATCTTACAGATAAGTAAGCTGAAACTCAGATATTTTACCTAAATTGTGCCTAATGTCACATATTGAGTGCCAGTGTCAGGATCTGAATTCTGATAGTTATGATTTTAAAGCACAACTTTAACCATTGTGTTTCTCTCTTTTTCACAGATTAAGTGTAAAGGCTGGTGCTAGATCTTACATAGCTCTTTTCCTTGGCACTTAGCAAATGTCTGGGACTTTGTAGAATTACACAAATGTGTGAAGAATGAATGCATATGTAAAAGGAAGAAATATAGTAGAGAACATTAAAGAGAACTAGGCATACATTAATTAACTAGGTTTCTCTAATAACCAAAGCTTTGGTAAGCAAAGTTTTCCTTTCTATTCGTTTATATAAAACATCAGGACTATTGACTTATAGAAAATACCAATGTCAAGGACTCAGCAACAGAGATTCTGACATAATTGGTCTTGATTGATGGCTAAGGCACCAGTTTTGAAATCACTTAGGTGATTAACATGTACAGCTAAAGTTAAAAATTATTTTTGAGTCAGTATAGCTGTCTAAAATTCATAATAAATTTGGTTTATTGGACACTGTGTTTTAAAGATCGTTGTCTTGAGACATAATTAATCCTTAACTACTTGAAGCAGTTGGTTCATTATAGGTAATCACCATGATTACTTATAGGTGTATCTAGTTTTGTCAATTGGTATGCAATTGATGCATTTAAACTGATAATTTTATTGTCCTTCAATAATTAAATAGCTTTTTTAAAAAGTTCCTTTCTAATGTAAATGAATTATTTTGAAACTTGAAGTAATACCAATACACTGACTCTTGTTAATAATAGTTAAAATAATTCTGTCACTTTGTAGGCTAAATATGGACTTTAATTATTTCATTATGGTTTTTAGATTCTTATAAATTATCTTTTAATACTCCATATCCAGGCTTCTTTTCTTTCTTATTCATTACTGTTGAGAAATTCAGTAGCAGAATAAGATGTTTTTAAATAATTTATAGATAATTTTAATTATCTCATTAAAATATGTAAATTCAAATGAGTTTTAATTTTTTTATTCCTCTGAATAACTCACATCATTTGTATTTAACAAGAAAAAGAGTATTATGATTATTTCCAATATCTATATAACTAATTTTATATTATATGAACATTTATTTAGGAGAAGATTAGACTAAGAAATGTAAAATGTTTAACTAAGATATATTGAAAAGCTTTCCCAAAAGGAGAATATTTTAAAATAATAAAAACAGGAAAGGGTCTATTTCTGAAAATAATTTTGGAGTGTATGAATAAGAGGTTTGGGATAATAATTAAAACCAAAGTATTGCATTTTGGTGAATAAAATATGTAGGGCCTTTAAAAAAGTAATTAAATAAAAAATGGGAATTTTACATATAATTATTATATTACCATATTGTTTGAAACTACTAAAATGTAAGGAAAAAAAGGGTAGAATGTTACAATTTAAAGGTCCTTAAGAAATTTAGGTTCTACATAATTGAATAACAAAAAAAAATTTGAGAATTTTTGAAAGTACGACTTAAAGTTCTACTTTTTAATATGTTAATTAAAAGTCTGACTTTTTAATGAAAGTATGACTTAAAGTCCTACACAAACAGGCAGCATTGCTTAAACAGTGGTGTATATACTCTGAGTGACTTTAAGAAGATAACTGGCTGCCTTTTAATTTCCCTTTTTATTTATATCCCTACTTCAAACAACAAATAAATTCCTCCCTGTATTTGTGTGATTTGAAATTCTGAAAACATTATTTTAAATACATTAACATGTGAGAAAGGCATTTATTTCAAAGAAACAGTCAGTTAATCTTAATAAATAGAAACTTTCTAGAAACCAAAATGATCCTGCCCCTCTTTTCAAGATGTCTTAAAAAACAGCATGTGAATAGTAGAGAGGCCACCAGTATATTCTGGTTAGGTAGCAAGCTGTTTGACACAATTCTACTAGTTATTTTAAAACAATAGCTTTATCATGCTGAATTCAAGCCTTTTTGTTGGTTTATTGCTGTAGATAGAGTCCATGTTGGATAAAGCAATGTTATTTACAAGTTTAAACAAAGGTCACCTCTACTGTAAGGTAGCCATCAGCTAAAGCTACTGGACAAAGCTGTTATTTTCACTCCCATCTCTTTTTACCTCTTGATCTGGATACATAATATTGATTTACTCACCCTGAATGAATAGGGCTGGAAGAAAGAGCCACGTTGTCTAAGTTCTCAGTGCCCCAGCTTAGACGATAAGAGTTCCTTTCTGCCTCCTTGGCTAAAGCTGACACCTAAACACAAAGAACACTGGATTTAATAAAAATACTTTGCTCCAATTAAAGTAAAATATAATGAATCCTAAAAAGTGGCATCACTAGAGAGTGGCATTACCTAGAAAAATTTTAATTGAAAAATGTAAGATCAATGCATTTAAAATGAATCTTTTTGAATGCATTCCCTTTTAAATTATATTATCGTTATAAAATTACACTAGTGTAATTGTCTTTGAAGAGAACTGGTGTCCATCTATTTTCCTAGACCCAATCCTCCAAAAGTGACAAAATCATAACTAAAATTGAAGTATTGCAGAATAAACTTTAAGCTTTTTTCAACATATTGAAAGATACATTGACTTGTATCATTTGTCTTATACCTTAATGCATCCTACCTCACTTTTTCATTTAATAGAGGTTTTACTTTTAAAAACTATTTTTTATTATACAATCTGCACAAAAGAATTCAGTATGACTGAAGAAACAAGTAGTATATTTTTTCAGAAAAACTCTGCTCACTGAAAAATCTAGTGACCATTTTTCACGTTTTAGGAAAACCTCAGGTTTCTTATCCTAGCTTGCCAGCTGAATTAAGAAGATTCTAAAATTAATGAAAAAAAAAAAACACTTAACAACTTAACACTAATGGTCCAAATATTTCTTGGAAAAAAACCAGACTTTTTAATCCTATTAGATGACATTAACATTATCATAGAAATCAACTGTTTGTTTGCAAGAAGTAAATACAACAAATAATTTTTAAATGGAATGATCTTTTTTTAGATTAAAAACTTTCTCAGGACGTTTCTAGTATCAGATAATGTCAAAAGATAAAAGCTCTCTAGAAAGCAAAGACAAAGACAAAAATCACATACCTGGTGACTGGGGATCACAACCGAGTCGTCCATCATGGCACTGTCCCTCAGGTAGGAGGCATGGCTCAGAGTGTGAGACCTGTCGGAACTGAAGGATCGAAGGCTGGTAGGTTGGCAGGAGGTCATGGCAGTAGTAGGATTGGGAGGATAAAATGATGAGCCGAGCAGGAGAGTGAAAAAAGCGTGCTGTTAGCTAACAGTGCAACTTCCAGGGGGACACAGGTCTCTGTGTTGCCCTACCTCTCTGCCCAACAGCTAAACTAACACATCCTTTGACAGGTTCCTACCACTCAATGGCAAGGGCACAAGGGAATCCAGAAGTTAAAATTTGATACTCCTAATCTGATTCACTTTCTTCCCAGAAATGCTTGAAACCAGCAAATGTAGTTTACTTACTGCTAGTACAAGAAGTTCACACACAGGAAATAATTCCAGGATAGATTGCTTAAATCTGTATTAAAGGTAAATCTCCTTGCAACAAAGAAAAATGTTAAGAGGAAAGTAGACAGCCCTCCGAGAGAAGAACAAAATGGAAGCCGAGGTTTCATTTTCGTTCATGATTTTCCATTTTCTCTCCATGCCTCTTTCTCCTCCTCTCTAAACTGTGAATGAGTGAATGTTGGTGCATTCCCCTGGAAGGTACAGAGTGAAATGAACTGTGGCCAGAGCATGCTTCCTGCGGAAGTGGAGTTCCTCTTGTTTGTCTCTGGTGACTCCAACAATGCTATTCTCTCAAACGAGAGCTCTGGCCCTTTTGCATGTCCTGTGTGTGGTGAGTGAAGCACCAGAGAGTGTTGGTTGCCGTGGTGATGAGATGCAAGAGCACAAGGAACCGTTTCCAAGCACCAGCCCGGAACACAGACACACCTGCCAGCACAAAGACAAATTGGCAATGGACACTGACCAAAAATGAGGTTTAGCTTCAAAATGGGATTTAGGCCTTGATAATCAGTGCTTTACATTTTTGATAAGTCTGAAGTTCAAAGTTCTGAATTACATACTCAAATGTTATAGGTAACACGACATTCACATAGATGCAATTTCATTCCTTCTAAACAATTTGTAACATCAAATGACAAATAGATTGATAACTGAATAAGCTATATATTATGCATATTGTCCAAGAATTAAAGATCTGTATTCAAAATATTAGCCCAAAGCCCATAAGGAAAAAAAAAAGGGATATGCAAGCTTTCACAACATTTATAGAAGCAAGCTTTCATTTACTTTTAGCTAGTAGGTATTTGGCCAGTGAAGCACTGTAGAATTATGGACTAAATGTTAAGTTAGCATACTTGTTAGTAGAAATTACTTTCATTTTGAAAATATGTTTAAACTTATAAGTCATGTACTAGTATCTTTATGTGATGTCAATACAGGCAACTTCAATTGTCTTTGAGAAAATCATCACTTTTGCAGATAATGTTTATACATATATAAGCCTGTGTATTTATAATAAAATGAAATACAAATATAACCTGAGAATTAGCTATTTTGTACTACATAGGTTTGTGGAGAGGATTGAGGTTCCTGACAGAGTCAAGGAAGGAACGGCCTGGATGCCTTAGTAAATTAATCAACCGGAGTTTTAGCCCCAGCAATCGGAGGCAAGTTATATTATGGCTGATTTTGCAGTTTTGCAGTTGGCTTTTTGTGGTGTACTTCATAAATTGGATCAAGCTGCTGTGATGAATCTTGACCTGACCTTGAATTTGGGGCTGGGACTGGGATTAAACTATTGGGAAAAGGGTCTTTCATCTCAGCAAAGGCTTAGCTCAACTGGAAGAATGAATAACTTTTTTTTCGTGCTTTAAACAACAGAGATGGTAAACAATCACTTGAATGTGTTTTGTACCAGGCAGCACTAGAACAGCTATTCTAAAATACTATTCTACTTTATTTAGTTTTGAATTGGGCCAAGGAAGGGAAAACAGGAGCAGGGCCAACATCTTAAAATGATATGGCTTGTCTATGGGCTCAACCATCTCTCTTCATCAAGTGGTTTCTACTGGGCAGATTTGTCAATTACATACTCTCTATCCATGTATTTAGAATTCAAAGATTCAGATTAGCTTTACATATTTAAAGGTGCTAGATTAGTATGAGTCAAAAAGGACAAAAAAAGCAAGGGGCATTATAGTGTAGGACTAGAAATGCCTGCTCGTAAGAGCAAGTGAAGGTGCTATTACAAGGTGAACTGACTCTTAAATGCAACACTGGAATAGTAGAAACACTGGCTTCAAAGGGAAAATGGAAATTTAGCTTGAGTGGGAACAAACCGAATGATAAATGAAGGTACATCAAATAAAACTTAATGACACGGCTAACAGTTTTGTAAATATCTAAACAGTTAAAGAAGGCACCAGGTCTCGATTGCCATTCTCAACGACTGGTGATGGCTGGGTGGACAAGTCTGTCTATTTCAGGAACGTGGTAATAACGTTAGGCTGTGACTGTCAAGCCAAGTTCTGCAATCAGTACATCAGGAACAAAGATGGACTTTTTGGTAAATCAGTCAAACTGATATCTGGGTCTATCCCTCAATTGGTTTTCATCTGGGAGGGGTAGAGAGGTGTTGGTGTTTTCGCCTTTCCAAAACCTCAACAGAAAGAAAATACAAATGGATAAGAAAAGAAAGAAAGAGACAAAGTGACACACAACCACAAAAAGATGATTAGGGCAAAGAGAGATATGAGAATATGTAGACAGAGAATGAGAAAAGTTCGTTAGAGAGGAGGGAGAATGAGTAAGTCAGAACCATATGTCTAAGTTTCCCTTTCTCTTTATTGATTTTACTCTAGTTTACTCATTACTGCCTTCTGAAATGCTAATTGGTTATTTAATAAATGTATGTAGTTTCTAAGTGTTGTTTTTCTATGATATCACAGAATCTACTTAAATAAAATAAAGATAACTAGAATATTCCAACAGCAGATAAATTATTCTCTATAATGGAATAGTAACCAGCAAACAAAGATCCGAGATAATTTAAGTCTCTGGATCAGAAATTTTCCACCCTGATTTAAGACATTACAAATAAGTTTAAATATTTTGCAATAGAGTTGCCAACTTTTCATCAAGTCAGTGGTCCTACTTTTCAGTTAATAAATTTATAATAAAACATATCCAAAGAAGTGTAAAGTTTTATTTACTGTTCATCTGGAGGATGTGCCAAGACTTTGTTATGATCTTAATTTATACTTTAAAAAAACTATGGTACAACTGCTTTATTGTCATATATTAGATAATGTAAAAGTATACTTTCATTGAAAAGTACATTAATTACTATCTGGTAAGCGGTAATCTTTTTATACATTCAACTAACAGAGTTGCAAATCCTATTGAACAAGTGAATATCCAAAAATTTCAATGTGCTTTCTTGAAAACATAAATAAGCTTCTATGGCTCATTGCTATTTGTTATTTTATATTGAATTTGGCCAGCATTTTAAATTTGTAAGCAATAATAAAATAAAACAGACACAAAAACCAACTAATCAGAACTCGGTTGTATTTTTATTTAATGTACATTAAATTGTGTGTATTTTTATTCTTTCACATCTATGTACATTTGGGTATCAGATTCTTTTTTTTCTGTCTTCTCCAACTATAGTTGGCTGATTTGGATTGTTTTGAAGAAGCCAAAAAATGTGCCATGAACCACAAGGTGGAGCTGTGACAGTTAAAGTCATACCTGGGCATGTCACAGACTTTCATTCTAGTAATAAATTCACCTAGCTCAAATAGTTATTCAATTTAATATATACAAATACTCATTTGAGAATAAATCCATAATTCTAGAATAAAAGCACCACCCAGCAACACACACACACACACACACACACACACACACACACACACACACACAGGTTGAGCAATGAGCGGGAAATGTGGCTGTTTTCAGGAAGGACATGTTTTCATGCTATGTTAATACCTACCTGGGCATGGTACTATTGAAAGCAATTCAAATAAAGAAATAATGGAAAGGAAAAATGGTCACTGAAATGCCTAAGCAAAATAATAATAAAAAACGAAAACCATGAAAATGAGATGTTGCCTGTAACTCCACTTTGGAGATTGTGAATACATCTGGTGGTCTAGAAATGCAAGTGCAGACCTGGAGAACAGAACATGTCTTGTTTGTTTTATGTCCTTATCCTAACATGCTGGTAAGAATTCAGTTTAAGTAGAAGCATCAAACCAACCACCCTGTTTAATAGAAAGTATTATTCTAAATTCTTTCTCAATCTAAGTACCTTGAAAGAAGAAAAAATCAAATCAAGCACCTATTCTTAATGAAAGAGAACATGCTAAAAATAAAGGGTTTTTGACTGACAGTAATATGACTCTTCATAGCTTATTGACTTTGTGCAAATCCATAAACATTACATTATATTTTATTGAAATTTAAAGTCTTTTAAGAATCTCAGAATATAAGGTCCAAATCTATCAATGTATCATAACACAACCTAAGGAACACACCCCATCACCAATCCCTCTCACTCCCACTTTCAGAAGGGCTCCTCATTGTATGTTCCAACCCCAATGGCCTCTGTCTGTCACCAAAGCCAACTGGAGTAATTTTCATCTCCTTCCTCTTCTTTATCCACCTCATGAAATCCTTCATGAAATCTGGCTAGTTTCACATCCTAGGTTCGACTCAAAATTTTCATTTCTGAAATTCTCTCCATGACTGCCACCAAGGTCAGAGTTTAAGCCCTCTCATAACATCTACTGCTAATACAACTGAAGTAGGCTCTCAGATGGTTGCAACCTCCAGGTTTAGCCCTTGGACAGCTCTCCTCTAAATTTCATCTATCTATCTGGCAGAGAAATCCATCAAATATACAAATATGATTTCCTGCCCTCCACACATTCACTCCAGCAACACTGCACTACTGAGTCTCACCATCCAGTTAGCCTTTGCTCATGACCTTGTTAAGGCTTCACCTGCCCTCCCCACTTTCCTCGCCATCATTACTTGTCAATCGTTCACAGTTTGGTTTCACTTCTTTCAGGAAGCTGGAGCCTTGGGGCTTCGTGGCACTCTGTGAGCGCCACTAGTCTAGTCCCACTCCCACCCATCAGACTATGCGACACAAGCTCGTCTTAGTCATGTTTGTACTTCCATCATCTACCATGAAGCCTGGCACAGAAAGGCGTTTATTATGTCGACACTGAATTGTTTAAAATAAATGGTAAGGGAGGGGGAGGCACTGGTGCTCAAGGAAAAAGATCTGAAAGCTTGTTTTTGCTAATTATCCATTTAGACTTGATTCCTCTTTAAGGTATTTATTTTTTAGACTCTAAATATACTGTATATTCATAAAATAGCTTACAAAAGAGCCAACTTTAAAACTATAAAGTTGAGATTGTTGATTAGCAAAACATGTTACACTACATGGACAACCATATTCTTTTTCTTGTATATTTTATTTTTTAAATATAGGGTCTTGCTATGTTGTCCAGGCTGGACTCAAACTCCTGGGTGCAAGTGTTTCTCTCACCTTAGCCTCCTGAGTAGCTGGGATTACAGGCATGTGCCAACACCCCTGGCTATGACATCCTTACTCTTAACCTAAATTAGCAGTCATACTTTTGATGAGGTACCTGAGAATGTTTTTATTTAACTTACCACAAGCACCAGTTGTAATAGTTAACAATAACCAAAAAGACAACATTGATCATATATTTCAGACCATATATAAACGTTCCCAGATTTGTCTATAAAAGCGGGGTCCCTCAGATTTTGCTCAGATTGCTTCTTGTCTCCAGGCCCTAGTGGAATTTTGTTCTGATTCCTTGTCATGAAAAAGTTAGTTTCACGCATAGTTTTTAATCTGGATTTGTTTCTTTTTAACTCTGCCTCACGACATACTTTTATTCACAGCAATTACGGCACTAACAAAAAAAACACAGAGGGGATGGGATTCAGAGTGTTTACAGCTACCATTCAGTAAGAACATCTGTAAGACAAAACTATCTTTTTAGTTTGCCTAGAGAAAAAAGTGGAGATGACTATCAAAACTTCTTATTGAAAGGCAGAGAACTCTTATCCATCATGATTTTATTTCTTACTAATTGTCTGACTTTATCAAGTTATTTAATATCTCTAGGCCTTAGTTTCCTGTTCCTTAAAATGGGAACTTTTGAACGTTGCTAGAGAATGAAATAAGGTAACATGCTAACTGCTGAGAGTAGTGAGGTATCCATTAAGTGCTCAATAATTACATCTACTTTTTAATCATCACAATAAAAATATGTCACAGAAACTTCTGGCTGACAACCAAGATAAGTTTTCCATGATACCTGTCAGATCGTCCTCCCTCCAAGCTGTATCGCAGGTAATTCATACCATCCAGGAACTGGCTGCTGGGTAGTGAGTCATCACCCAGTTCTTTTAGATCCTCAGGCCTAAGGTATTCTCCCCCATCACCTGTCATGGTGTCATCGCCTTGAAAGAATCAAAGGAAGAAGTAATTGTTGAGTATAATATCAACTATAAAAATATGACCACGATTGTGAAAGACATCAGCATAAAAGCCTTGACATTAAGGAAACACTGCACACTAAAACACAGAACACAGGCAGGCAATTATAAAGTGCCAAAACTTAGAGCAACAACAGTTGATTCATTTTCTTGGTACTTACCAAGAAGAAATAATTAGCTGAATTGTAATGATTTAACACTAAGCTGGGGCAACCCCTTTTTTTTAATTTATGGAAGAAAAAATTCTAAGATGAATTCTAACTATTGATTTACTAAAACACAGATATAGTCTCCATTTGAAATGAACCTAAATTATATTTAGAAAAAAATAAGAGTTTTATAAACAATTGGAAAAACAAAGTCTATTCTTATTGATGAAAAGATGCAGGGAGTGATAGAATGCAGGATCTGTCAAGTAATATGAGCTCTACATGATGGAGCCCTTGAGCAAGAGGCCACAAGGATTATTAAAAAACCAAAAGTCGGCTTGAATATTCTCTCTTCCCTCCCCTCACTCTACTACTCCACTCCCACTCCTAAAAATCCATTGTAGTTGAGTTTTGCTTTCTGGCACCAAATTCCTAACACTGCCCAAGTTAGTATATCCGGACCCCCCTCAAAGTCCATTTGCTTTTGCATATTCCTCAAAACTCCGCTGAGTGCGGTGGCTCACGCCTATAATCTCAGCACTTAGGGAGGCAGAGGCGAGAGGATTGCCTAAGTCCATGGGTTTGGAGGTAAGAGGACTGCCTGAGCCCTGGGCAACATGGTGAGACCTCATCTCTACAATAAATCAAAAGATTTAGCTTTGCATGGTGGTGCATAGTTCCAGCTACTTGGAAGGCTAAGGCGAAAGGATCGTCAGAGCCCAGCAGGTTGAGGCTGCTGTGGCTGTGAGCTTGCCACTGCACTCCAGCCTGGGTGACAGAGTGAGACTCCCATTTAAAAAAAAAAAATCTCAAAATTCCATAACACAATAGGGTCTACATTTCAAATTTTCTTATTCCTCCCATCTGTCTTTCCCTTTTGTAAAAATTTCTGATTACACTGAGCTCCCGATTGGATGTTTGTTTCTCTTCCCCTTCATTCTCTGCATTTTGATTGAGTTGTTACATGCTATCTGCCTAAGACAGCTGCCAGGTTCAGTGCTACTAAAAGTGAGGCTTCAGAGTTTTCAAAATACCTACGGTGGCCTCAGTATGTATTCTGATTTCTTGATTATGCCTCAGAGACAAATGGCCTAAAGAAGCCAAGTCCCTAATGCTAAAATTGGAGTCTACATCCTAATCCAATGTTGGCATTAGCTGGAAAGGCACGTGTCTGGGGACTAATCTTGCCAGTGCTCTATAAAATCTTTCTCTGAGACACTTGTGTACAAAGCATGCTATTCAGTAGTACATATCAGCAATGCCAGATGGGGAGTAAGTACCTGGAGAAATTAGTAGAATGGGGAAAAAAAATTACCCAAGGTGGTCCATAACTAGAAAATTCTGCATACAGCTCAAAGTTTTACACATTTTTAATGTATTTCCCAAATAAGGTACTCATAGTCTTGCTTCCTTGGTAGGCAAAGGGAGTCTTGCCAGTCCAAGGCTAGTCCACCCCTGTCCAGATCCTCCTCCTCTCCCATCTTGCCTGCTAGATCCTTCATCTTCAACTTCCCCTCCTCTGTCGCAGATCCTGTGGCAGTCTTTCCCCTTCCACAGACAAGACATCCATGTGTCTGCCATCTTTGAAACACAGAAACTTCCCCAACTCTTAGACCTTCTTCATTTCACTCTCTTCCTCCTCTTCCTTTCATAGTCACACCTATTAAGCAGATGTTTGGACCATTGCCTTGCTAGACTCTGGTGTGGCCATGTGCTCTTTGAGCTATGGCTGTCGCCATGCTTCCTGGCTTTGGCCCCCTCCCCTACCTTGGAGAGGTGAATCTTCTCTTTCTCTCTCTCTCTCTCTCTCTCTCTCTCTCTCTCTCTCTGTCTCTAATTTACTTTTAAATAATCTATATTTTCTAATCTAAAAAACAAACAAGTAAGCAAACAAAAAAACAGATGTTTGCTAGTTTTAGCAATTAATCAGTGGTCAAGAAGTGATTTCTAACAAAGTGGAGTGGTCACAAGGGCTCCCCATCCTGACAATCCCTCATGATGCCAGCAAGAAGGAGATTCTCTGAAATGTCACTGAAGCTGCACCCTCTTAAGCAATTTTCTTTCCTGCTGAGATATGGGAAAGGACTGAAACCTGAGATGAGGAGCACCACCAAGTGTCCAGTGTTTGCAACAGAAGTTAGTGTGTCAAAGGAGACAGGTAGCGCCTCTATATTTTATCCCAGCACTCAGTCATCCTGGAGTTCTCTTGATTACTAGTGCACGTCATTACCAGCACTGATGGAGGAGTGTGCACAAGCCATCCACCCATAAATCTGTGAGAATAAGGCATATGTGAGTCACATTTCTACAGACATTTTGGTTATACGGGTGTTAAAACCCCTGAGCCCCACCCTATCATTTACAGCTGTAGAGATGAGTCAGCAAAGACGGGGATCAGCTCAGGATCCTATGAAGATGCAAAGGATTGCATTCACATCTTTGGTTAAGTCTAGGTGTTACAATTCTCTTAGAGTGAATTTTAATTTTGTCTTCTCCTTGCATTCCCCTGTCACGCCCTTCCACAGGGACATTATTTATATCGTCGCTGAGGTATGACAACGGTTTTCATACTAGGTTTAATTTTCAAATCCACCACTTAATAGCTGTATGTCACTGAACAAATGATTCGATGTCTCTAGGCCTTGTTCTCCTCACCTGAAAAAAATGTAGAAGGAAATCCATAGCCTGTGTCAAGGGGATTAAATGTGGCAAAGTACCTAGTGTGACAGAGGTTTTGTAAATATTTTATCTTCCCTTGGATATTTGCTTCCTTCTAGTTTCTTCTATGCTTCTTCAGTGTGCCACTGCTGGTTTAATCTTTGTAAACACAGATTTAGTTGTTTCAGTCATTAATGAAATATTTAAAGTATCCTGTTTTCCAGACTTTTCAACTAAGAATTCAAACACTCCACAACTGAGCCCCATATGTTTTTATGCACCAGCCAAACAAAATGACTGGATGATTTTGTCACTCTGTGTCTCTCCCCTGCACTTTCCTATCTCAAGATCTTCCCATACTGCTCCTTCCCTACTCCTGAAAGTTCTGCCACACTGTTATTAATCTCTCTTCTCTCAGCAAGTCCATGAGCCTGTGCTAGGTAACTCTATCTCCTGATCTCCCCAAGCAGATATGAAAAACAGATAGCACAGTCCCTTCCATTATACTTTAAAATTCATACATTCTCTCTGTATAGGTTTTCTAAAGCCATGCCCCCGGTTCACCTTTGATTCCACTGTGGCACCAGTTATGAGCTTTCCACACAATAATGTCACACTTATTATTTGTTCATGGGTGTCATGAGTGGATATTGCTGATTGCTTTATTATGTATATAGTAAGTTACCCTGAAAGGGCATCTATACTTATTTTGAATACTCTTTCGGGGTGCTGATACACTGTTCCTATGATTAACATAGGATGCTGTAGAAAAAACCAGGATTGGCTAAGCACTTCCAAACATATGTGGCTGCATTTTGTCCACATGGATGACAGCAGGTTTCATAAAAACACATTAGTCATACAAAACATTAAAGGGTTGGCATTGGCAATTTCAGCCAGTCAACTCCTTTACACTAATTCTCTGCATACAAAAATGGAAAACTTCTCTTACCACAAAAGATACTCTTGGTCATTCACCAATACTATTCTCAGATCAGGAGTTCCTATCACCAATAACTTTTAATTTATATTTTAATAATACAATAATTAATAATGTTCTATAATAAGCACATTAAGTTAATGAATTTATAAATATATTAATTTAATAAATAATGCACATATTAATGAATGTAATATAATAATTTAATAATTCTCCATAAGAAAACTGATTTAATAACATTTTAATAATAAAATTACAGCATGTTATGACTAACTTCATTTTATATAATAGGCAGGTCTGAGAGGTTATGTAATATAAATTGAAATTTTTATAAAACCAATAATAAATACTTTAAGTATCATTAACAGCATTAATAGCTAATGGAATTCTTTAACAATCATTTTGTAAATAGAGGGCTGTTTTTGAATTAAGTAATCGTTACCTAATTTATCCGATTTATAAATTTAGATCTTTACATAATAGCATTGCTTAAAATGGTACCAAATATACTTTGGAAACTTCTTGCTAGGTAGAATGTTTTATATTATTCATTTTTCCCTATATGTCAAATTCACCCAAAAAATTTTTTAAATTTACTTTACCTCTTTTCTTAGCTATCACAAAAATTACATTATAACTATTTATTTAATATATTTTAAACACACCTAAAATACATCAACCAAGAAGGATGATAGGAACTGCATTCATTTCAAGCAGTCTTAGTTAATAACATGTTCATGGTAAGTCATTGTCAACAAAGGATTACTTTTTCTCTAAATTTATATTCTAAGAGAGATATTAATTGTGGAAAAATATTTATAATGTTCACCAGATAATGTTATCATGTTAGTAGGTCTCAATAATAGCTGTAAAATCATTAACAGTGTAAACAGTTCATGGCTTTAAGTTTCCAAGTTAATAAAATCCACACACTCAAATGCACTCATATACAATTCCACCCATATTATACATGCTATTTCAAAATAAACAGATTAGTATTAGGCACACAGATTTAGACATCAGTCAAGTTGTTTCTACCCAGGTAAGAAAAATTAAAAGCAAAGAAAATCTTTCACTACTACAATTTCCTCTAATGGTACCTGAATCACTAAGTGCTTCCCCATCAATAAAGTGGTCACCAAACTGCTTAAAAGCTGTTTGACATATACATACAAGTAAAGATAAGAAAGATGATCCCAAAAAACAAAATATGGTATGCATATAGGAATACTGAAAATTAGTTGGCAAGTATTAAGACAGAACACAAAATTATAGTAAGTACTTGGAACTGTTGGCTTTGGTAATACCTTTTAATTTACTCATAATAACATAACAATCCAATGTTTGTTCATTCTTGTCATAAATTCTTTAAAAGCTGAGAAACTCAATGTCTATTACAATAGGTGATTTAATAAATTACTTCCAAATAGGAACATCTCAATGCAAAGTGTCACTTTATGATTTTTCTCTCTAAGAATCTAAAGAAATATCTTTATATTTTCTACATAAAATCAATTAATATTAGGCCTACTTCTACCTTCATGGCAATAATTTTTCAACCATACACATTTTTCACATACATATATGGCAGTAAGTTTCCAATCAAATACACTAGACCAACAGCTGCACTACTGAAATTTAGTTGCATATTTTATATGTTGCTTTGATGATTTTTTTAGCAGCAGATTTTTTGTTTGAGTGGAATATTATATAGACAGTCAAAATATAAAACAAAGAAAAGTCAACTACCCTAGTTGAAGTAGAGCAAGGGAGCCAGACACCCTACTGGCTGACTTCTACCCCTAGCAAGATGCCACTCCCACTCCGGGTAGTTCCTAATGCTCCTTTTAGAAAAGCAGGCTTCTCAGGACTGTGGAATCCAATGCCTTGATTTTTTTTTTTTTTTTTTGAGTTGGAGTGTCACTCTGTCGCCCAGACTAGAGTGCAGTGCCACACTTCCAGCCACAGCAGCCTCGACCTGCTGGGCTCCGGCGATTCTTCCGCCTCAGCCTTCCAAGTAGCCGGAATTACAGGCACACGCTACCACACCCGGCTAATTTTTGATATATTGTAGAGACAAGGTCTTGCCAAGTTGCACTGGCGGGTCTCGAACCCGCGGGCTCAGGCAATCCATTCACCTCGGCCTCCCAAAGCGCGGGATTACAGGCTGAGCCACCGAGCCCGGCCGAATATTTTTTTAAATCAACACTAAAACTATAGAGGGCATATTTTCTGACTTAGAGAATCACATTCTTCTTGTGAGTCCCTATTACTTGCTGCTGTGCTATTTTTTTAGCCTTCCCTAAGGCTATTTTCCTCTGTATTTAAATTCTCTATATATGAACCAATCAGAATGCAGAGATTTCTCAACTGCTGAAGAATACCCAATGATGGAGTGTACTTTAAGGACTTTAAAGCATTTGAATAAGAACATGTTTTAAACATAATTAAAACACATTTTAATGATAATTGTATTATTAAGTAGTTATTTTAACACACGACCAGTTTCCAGTTTCTTTCCCTTTTCCAGTCCTGTTATTTAATAGGCATTAGGAAAAAAGTATACTAATCAGAGCCTCCCCCACCCCACTGCCATTGTAAAAATGCGACGAGGAACCCCAAACAAACTGGAATTATTTTTTGGAGGGTGGGCCCCTTGTGGTACAGGTTCCCCCCACTAGATAAATGTTCTAGGAACCCATCGACATCAGTGTACCGGCTAGCATTGTTGTGAGAAGCTGTGTTCAGCTTCAGTGAAATTTTTTTGGAGATTCTTTCAACACATTTGTTTGCCCATTTCATGATGGGTGATATATATAAACAACCCATCAACACCATGCTGAGTGTTTAGCAGTCTTTGGCAAAAAACAGAATGACTCCCTATGCCCTACCCTCCCTATTCATTAGATCTTACCCAGAGTGACTTTTTGTTTCCCCAGATGAAAAAAGTCCTCAAAGGGAAACATTTTGCAAATGTGGAAAAGGTAGAACAAAAAATGCCAGAAGCACTAAAGGCATCAAAATCGACGAGTTCATAAACTGTTTTGAGAAGTGGAAAACGTGTCATGATAGGTATATTGCATCAAACAGAGAGTACTTTGAAGGTGCCTGAAGTTTAAACTGAAGTTTAAAATTGTGTATGAATAAATACACAATTTTTTATAAATAGATTCTGGGGTTTTTTTGGTCTCCCCTCATAAACATATTGAAATGAAGACAAAGAAGTGACTTTGAATACTAAGATGCTATCACCCACAGCACAGCTTAGTCCCTGAAAAAAAGGATGATTTGCCCATGTGTAAGAACAAGATATGCTTCAAAGAAGACTGAATAAAAGTCTTACCCTCTTCATCAGAAACATCGAGAACCTCAGTCATCGTCTCAGGAACATTTAGCTTGTGTTTTTCTGTGATGGTCTGGAAAAACAAAAATCATTAATGCTCAAGTTAAAAACAAAACCAAACAATAGATGCAAATAATCACAGAGAGGGTCATACTCAATAGCAGCAACAAGTCATCAGGCCCTGGACATTCTATCTTTTCCACATGTATACTTTGGAAACTTACTTTTTCCCATGACAACTCATTTGTTCTTTCTGAAGATAAATGATCATTTACTCCAGAGAAGTTGTACAAGAGACAGTTCATTATTTTGAGTTCTCATTTGAAAAATACGTTTTTTAGCAATGGCATTAAAAATGAGTCATATGGAGAAAGCAGATGAATGTTTTCAGGACCTCCCTAAAATGAACTTAGTGATGTTTCCAGGAGACTTCGAAAAAGAAGCAATGAACATATGCAATTTATTAAAAGCAACACCATTACCAGAGAAGATGTAAACAATGTGAAAGACATAAACTATCTGGGCAGAAAATGTGACACATCTCTTCTCGAATCAGAGGAGCAACAACAGGGAATCAATCATCTTTATAATATTTTATTGGGCTAAAGTTCTGATTTGTTGCTTATTTGACTTCCATGATAGCACTCCCGAATTGTCAAATCTTACTCTGTCATTCCTGATGTAGAGTGTAAGGTGAAGAGTGAAGTGTCTGGAGTCCAGCTGTCTGAGTTCACCACTTATTAACTATGAAGCCTTAGCAAGTCTCCTAACCTGACTGTGCCTCAATTTCCTCATCTGTGAAAAAGGGATAAATAGTACTTCATAAAATTGTTATAAAGATTAAATGATGTAATATATGCAAAAGCTCTAAGAATAGTGCTTGGCATATATTAGTACTCAATAAATATTAGCAAAATTTAATTTATTATTATTGCCATTCAATATTAAATGCATCTTAAAAATAAAGAGCCGCTGAACTTTTTAGTTATTCGTGCACTCAAAAAACATTGTGAGTGCTTACTTCATGCTACATACTGTTTTAGACATCAGAGAAAACACAATGATTATTTTTAAATGATATAAATAAGTCAGGCACAGAAAGAAAAAAAACTGTGTGATCTCATATATGAAACCTAAAAAAACTCATAGAAGCAGAGAATAGAATGATGGTCACCAGGTGCTGGAGATGGATGGGGGCGGAGTATTAAAAAGGTGTTGGTCAAGGGATACAAAATTTAGTCAGACGGGAGAAATAAATTCAAGAGATCTATTGTACAACATGGTGACTACAGTTAATAACAATGTACTGTGTACCTGGAAATTGCTAAGATGGTAGATTTTAAGTGTTGTCACTATTAAGTGAGGTAATAGACATGTTCATTAGCCTAACTTGGCATTCCACAATGTATACATATATCAAAACATCATGCTTTGTACCATAAGTATGTTCAATTTCATTTGCCTACTTAAATAAAAGATATACGTACCAAAAAAGATTAAAATCCAAATTCCATCACTTTTAATATCACCTAAAGACTATTCAGTGTCAAATTCATACCTGCAGTTTCTGTACTAAAAATGTATTAAGTACATCAAGTGATACGGTTCTGAGAACTTTAAGAAAATGAACTCCTTGACATAAGCATGAAATCTGCAACTAAGCTGGGCTGGGTGGCTCAGCCTGTAATCCCAGCACTTTGGGAGGCCGAAGTGAGTGGATTCCCCAAGCCCATGGGTTTGAGACTAGCCTGGGCAACTTGGTAAGACCTTGTCTCTACAATTAAAAAAAAAAAAAAATCTGCAACTAAAGCCACCAAAGTACAAGAAATAGGTTGACTAATTTTTTAAAGCTTTCGCACATAAGTATTAGAGACTTGTTTGAATGGCTATAATAACCCTATCAATCAATTATTTTATTTCCAAAAGCAGTAGAGAACTTCAAACATATTTACAAAGAAATTCAACTGGCTAATTAATTAAATTCAACTGGGTAATTACGAATATGTACATGTGTAACAGCTGTGAGTTAAGAGGGAGTGAACATCATGTGACACTGCATAAGCCCCCCCAGTGGCTCTCCATCTTCTTCAGGACTGAATGAACTGGCTCAGTGGGTCAGAAGACGCTTCGTGCTACAATAAAGAGGAAGAGGAAACGAGGCCTCACCTCTCACTCTACGCTACCTCCATGCTGAGCTGCTTTTATTTTCTTATCAGGTCATGTTCCCTCAAGCCTCTGACTTTTTCCACATAATCTTTCATCTACAAGAAATCTTTTTTTCCTTGGCTCATATTAGATGTGACTCCCTCGGAGAAACAATCCCTGTTCCTCCCCAGTGACTTTCTTTGTTTAACTGTGTTTATTTTCTGCTATGTACTCCTGGAGAATCATGTATGCCTCATTGTAAATAGCTAATTGCGTATGCCTTATCTGCTCAACTGCCTCCCACAGCTGAGTGTGAGTCTCCGAAGAGGAAGATTGCTGGCCCGGCTCGGTGGTTCAGCATGTAATCACAGCACTTTGGGAGGCTGAGGCAAGTGGATTGCCTGAGCCCAAGGGTTCGAGACCAGCCTGGGCAACTTGGCCGGACTGTGTCTCTACAATAAATCAAAAATTAGCCGGGCATGGTAGCACGCACCTGTAGTTCCAGCTACTTGGAAGGCTGAGGCGGAAGGGTCGCTGGAGCCCAGTGGGTCAGGTTGATGCTGGGGTGGCCATGAGTGTGCCACTGCACTCCAGCCTGGGCGACGGAGTGAGACTCCAACTCAAAAAAAAAAAAAAAAAGAGGAAGACTACTTCCAAAGAAACATAGTAAGAGCTTCTCTCAAATATACATTGAAAAACTGGTGACAAAAAATAGTGCAAAAAAAATACACTTAAAATCCACGTAATGCCTAAATAGATTTTCCTTGGTGTGAAATTTCAGTTAAAAGAGCAGAAAGAAACAAATAGAAAGGAAACATTTCATGCTATTCACATGAAGACATAGTTGGAGACTATGGTATAATTCATTTTGCCTGCATATTTCCAGTGATGTTTAAATAATTTCATAGTGTTTTATTCACTGAAAGCAAACTCAGTGCTGCAGGAAAAACAAAAGCATTCGTCCAAAGATCTGGAAAATAGTAGGTGGTTGACAAATATGTATTGAATGAACAAACTCAAAAGTCTCTTATAGCACAGCACTTGATTATTTTATATTGTAAATTTAACACAGATAAATTATAGCTTATGTTCTATATTAATGGTATTCAATTCTAGCAGCATATTATAATTACTAGAAAAATTTTTTTAAAATTTTACTTGGGTTCCATGACAGACCAATTAAATAAAAAATCCCTGGAGATAGGGCCCAGCTATAATAGCATACAAGGTATTTTTTGAAAGTTTCTTTGATGAGTCCATTGTGCAGCTCAATTGGTGATTCATTTTCCTGTTTCATGGAAAGTGTACAAATTGCAGAAAAACTGTATGTATTTAAAATATGAGATAGATAGGCTTCATCCCTGGGACGCAAGGCTGGTTCAACATTTGTAAAACAATAAATGTAATTAAATAAATCAACAGATGTCAAAACAAAAACCACA
>NW_007248338.1:0-803 GCF_000164805.1 Carlito syrichta
GAAATGAAATGGAGAGGATTGGAATACAGAAGAACGGAATGGAGAGGAATGGAATGGAATCGAGAGGAATGGAGAGGAATGGAATGGAATGGAACAGAGATGAATGTAATGGAAAGGAATTGAATGGAATGGAGAGAAATCTAATACAATGGAGAGGAATTGAATTGAATGGAATGGAAAGGAATGGAATAGAGAGGAATGGAATGGAACTGAATGTAGCAGAATGGAATGAAATGGAACGTAATGAAATGGAATGGAGAAGAATAGTGGGGAAAGGAAAGGAATGGAATGGAGTGAAATGGAAAGGAATGAAGAGAAATGGAATGGAGAGGATTGGAATACAGAAGAAGGGAATGGAGAATAATGGAATGGAATCAAGAGGAATGGGATGGACAGGAATGGATTGGAATGGAACGGAGATGAATGGATTGGGAGGAATGGAATAGAATGTAGAGAAATGGAATGGAGAGGTTGGAGTGAAATCGAATGGAGAGGTAAGGAAAGGAGTGGAGTAGTATGAATTGGAATGGAACAGAGAGGAATGGAATGGAATAAATTGGAGGGCAATGGAATGGATAGAAAGGAATAGAATAGAATGGAGAGACACGGAATGCAATGAAGAGGAATGGTATGGAATGGGTAGTGTCGGGAGGAATGGAATGGAATGGAATGGCATGGACTGGAATGGAAATGAATTGAAAGGAATGGAGAGGAACAGTATGGAGAAGAATGGAATGAAATAAAATGGAGAGGATTGAAATGGAGAGGAATGGAATGGAGAGGAATGGTAAGGAATGGAGAGT
>NW_007248338.1:1637-5313 GCF_000164805.1 Carlito syrichta
AAGCTATGAAATGGAATAGAGGAAAATGAAATGGAATGGAATGAAATGGAGAGGTAATGAGAAGACTGGAATGGAGTGAAATGGAATGGAATGGAGAAGAATGGACAAGAGAACAATGGATTATACTTGAATACAAAGGACGGGAATGGAGGTCAATGGAATGGAGAGAAATGGAATGGAATGGAATAGAATGGAGAGGAATGTTATGGAGAGGAATGGATAATAAGGAAAGGGAAAGGAAAGAAATGGAATGGAATGGCGAGCAATGGAATGGAAGGATATGCAATGGAGAGGAAAGGAATGGAATGGAGAGTAAAGGAAGAGAAAGGAATGAAATGCAATAAAGAGGAATGGAATAGAAATGGATGCATTGCAGTGGAATAAAATGGAAAGCAATGTCATAGAATGGAATGCATTGGAATGGAGAGGAATGGAATGGAGAGGAAAGGAATGGAATGGAGTGGAGAGAGATGGAGAGGAAAGGAATGGAGAGGAATATAGAGGACTGGATGAGAATGAAGTGGAATGGAATGGAGCGGAATAGAATGGAATGGAAGGGAGCAAAATTGACTGGAATGGAATGGAATAGAATGGAGTGGAATGGAATGGAAAATGGAATGGAATGGAAGGGAGAGGGATTGAATACAATGGAATGGGAGGAGTGGAATGGAATTGAGTGGAATAGAATGGAATGAAGAGGAAAAGAATGGAATGAAGAGGTATGGAATTGAATGCAATGGAGAGGAATGGAATGGAGAGCAATGGAATGGAATTTAATGTAGTGGAATGGAATGGAATGCAACGTAATGGAATGTAAAGAATAGGAATGGAATGGAGAAGAATGGAAGGAAAGGAATGAAATGGAATGGAATGGAGAGGAATGGAAAGGAACGGAATGAAGAGAAATCGAATGGAGAGGAATGTAGTGTAATGGAATAGAGAGGATAGGAATACAGAAGAACGGAAGGGAGAGGAATCGACTGGAATTGAGAGGAACAGAATGGAGAGTAATGGATATCAGTGGAATGGAAAGGAATGTAGAGGATTGGATGGAGTGGAATGGAATGGAATCGAGAGGCATGTAGAGTAAAGGAATAGAGAGCAATAGATAATAAATGATTGAAATGAAAATGGAATGGTGTGTAATGTAATGGAGAGGAATGGAATGCAATGGAGAAGAATGGAAGAAAATGGATTGGAGTGCAATGGAATGGAAAGGAATGGATTATCGTGGATTAAATGGAATGGAATGGAGAGGAAGGGAATTGAATGGAATGGAATGGAGTAGAATGGGATGAAATGGAATGCAGAGTAATGGAATGGAATGAAATGCATTGAATGGAATGGAATGGAATGTGGAGAAATGGAAAGAATGGAATGCAAAGGACTGGAGAAGAATGTAATGGAATGAAACGGAATGGTGTATAGTGAAGTGGAATGGAAAGAAATGGAACGGAATGAAATTGAGTTGAATGGGGAGCAACGTAATGGAAGAGAGTGAGGTGGAATGGAAAGAGTTGAAATATAGAGAAATAGAATGGAAAACAATGGAATGAAATAGAATGGAATGGAATGGAATAAAATGTAATGGAGAGGAATGGAATGAAGAGGAATGGAATGGAGAGGAATAGAATGGAAATCAATGCAGAGGAATGGAATGGAATGGAACAGAATGGAATGGAAAGGAGAGGAAAGGAATGGAATGGGGAGGAATTGAGTGGATTGGAGACGAATGAAATGGAATGGAATGGAGAGGAACGGAAAGGAGAGGATTTGAATGCATTGTAATGCAGAGCAATGGAAAATACTTGAATGGAATGGAATGAAATGGAATGGAATGAAATGGAGAGGAATGGAATAGAACTGAATGTAGTGGAATGGAAAGGAATGGAACGTAGTGGAATGTAAAGGATAGGAATGGAATGTAATGAAGAAAAATGGAAGGGAAAGAAATAGTATGGAGAGGAATGGAATGGAGTGGAGTAGTATGGATTGGAATGGAATTGAATGGAACGGAGAGGAATGGAATGGAATGGAGAGGATTAGAATTGAATGGAATGTAAAGCATTGGAATGGAGAGGAATGGGATGGAATGGAAGAAAATGGATTGGAATGGAGTGGAACCGAATGTAATGGAGAGAAATGGAATGGAATGGAAAGGAATGGAAGTGAATGGAATGTAAAGTAATGGAATGGAGAGGAATGGGATGAAATGGGACGGAATGGATTGGAAAGGAGAGAAATGGAGTGGAATGGAGAGTAATGAAATGGAAAGGAATGGAGAGGAATGGAATGGAGATGATTTGAATGCAATGTAATGCACGGCAATAGATAATACTGAATGGAATTGAATGCAATGGAATGGAGAGGAATGAAATGGAATGGAATGGAAAGGAATGGAGAGGAAATGAGAGGAATGGAATGGAGTGGAATGGAATGGAATGGAGAAGAAGGGAAAAGAGAGGAATGGATTATAATTGAATGGAAAGGAAGGGAATGGAGTGCACTTGAATGAGGGAGATTGGAAAGGAATGGCATGGAGAGGAATGGATTATAAGGGAAGGGAAGGGAAGGGAATGGAATGGAATGGAATGGAGAACAATAGAATGGAAGAAAATAGAATGGAAAGGAAAGTAAGTGGAATGGAAAAAAGTGGAATGGAGTGGAAATGAAAGGAATGGAATGAAGTGGAATGGAGAGTAATGGAGAGTAATGGACTAGAAATGGATGGAGAGGAATGGAATGGAAAGGAGTGGAATGGAATGATAAGGAATGTAATGGAGAGGGACAGAGAGGAATGTCCTGGAGAGTAATGGAATGGAATGGAAGAAACAGTAATTGAAAGGAATGGAATGGAGAATAAATGAAAGGAATTGAGAAGAATGGAATGAAATGGAGAGGAATGGAAAGTAATGGAGTGAAATCTAATGCAAAGTAGAGAAACTGAACTGAATGGAAAGACATGGAATAGAGAGGAATAGAATGGAACTGAATGTAGCAGAATGGAATGGAACATAATGAAATGGAATGTAGAAGAATTGTGGGCAAAGGAATGGAATGGAATGGAGACGAATGGAATGGAATGGAAAGAAATGGAATGAAATGGAGAGGAATGGTATGGAATGGATTGGAGTCGGGAGGAATGGAAGAATGCTTAGTGAAATGGAAAAGAATGGAGAGGAATGTAATGGAGACGATATGAATGCAATGTAATGCACAGCAATGGATAATACTGAATGGAATGGAATGAAATGGAATGGAACGGAATGGAAAGGAATAGAGAGGAAATGAGAGGCATGGAATGGAGTGGAAAGGATTGGAATGGAGAAAAATGGAAAAGAGAGGAATGGATTATAATTGAGTTCAACGGACGGGAATGGAGTGCAATGGAATGGAGAGTATGAAACAGGATGGAATGGAATGAAGAGGAATGGAGAGGAATTTTATGGAGAGTAATGGATAATAAGGGAAAGGAATGGAAAGAAATGGAATGGAATGGCGAGCAATGGAATGGAAGGATATGCAATGGAGAGGAAAGGAATTGAATGGAATGGAATGGAGAGAAAAGGAAGAGAAAGGAATAAAATGGAATAAAGAGGAATGGAATGGAAATGAATGCAATACAATGGAATGTAATGGAGAGCAATGGCGTGGAATGGAATGCATTGGAATGGAG
>NW_007248339.1:0-8696 GCF_000164805.1 Carlito syrichta
TTTTTAAAAAGAAATAAATAGCTCTCATCAGCAACTAGAGAGCCAGAAAGGCTGAGGACCAAGCCCAGGACTTAATCATAACTTAAGTTGCAGAACCTCAAAGAAGATTAAATTCTCACTACTGGCAAGCTGGCTATGCTAAGAACAGAGTGTCTGCTGGTTGGTCAAGAGTGGGATCTTGACACATGGGATGGGGACAACTAAAATCATGAACCCTTAAATCTTAAATTTTCAAGGCTCCTTGAAACCTATGAGGCTAGGGAAGTGGCTCTCTCCTCCCTAGAGCTAAAGTTCTTTCCTCGTTTGAAGATGATTCAGAAGCTTCCCTTTCAAGATGAATCCCACCATCTCTCCTTGCCACTAGGTCAATAACTAGATTAAGTCACAACATAACCTGGCTATGGATATTCTGAGCCTAATAATGGAGGAAAGGGACTGCATTTGTTTGCTAGGGCAGCTGTGGCTGAGTGGCTTAAACAACTGAGACTTTTTTTCTTATAGTTCTGAAGGCCAGAAAGAGATTAAAGTGTGGGCATCATCAGACTATCACTGTTACATACTTTTCCTTATCTCACACCTATGTCTTCGTGGGTTTGCCTTATGATCATTGGAAGAAGTAGGAAAAAGTTTGAAGTTGGTTCATGAATGGATTGACTCAGAACATGGTGGAAGTCAAAAATGGACAGCAGCTCTATAGAAGTGAGTGGAGACTCCCCAAATGGGTAAGGACATTGGGTAGTCTACCTTTGTGTGGAGAGAAAAGTGGCTCAAGTTAGAATTTACATAGACACATGGGCTGTGATGAATGGCTTGAACAGTTAAACAGAGGGCTGAAAGGTGAAAAATGTGGGAATAGAAAAAAGGAAGCCTCGGGTAGTGGCGTGTGGCTAGAGGTATAAGACTGAGCACAGAATGTGAAGATTTTTGTATTGCATGTTAATATCCCCCCGGCCCGGGAGCATCCTATACAAAAGGAAAGACAAACTACTCAATTGATGCCAGTCAGCCTCTCTCACTAGTCACTTCAGTTGTGATTCTATGGATGTGGGAATGGAGTAAACATGGGAGAATGGATGGTGGCTAAGCATGGGCCCATCATCATGAACTCACATACACACATAGACTGGTCTAGCTACTGCTATACCATGACTGTTTGAATGTTCAAACTGCCAACAATAAAGATCAATGCAGAGTCCCTAACATGGCATGAACCCTCAAAGAGAACAGCCAGTCACTTGGTGGCAAATAATTTCATTTAACCTTTTCTGTTCTGGAAGGGAGCAATATTCCTGCTTTTCTTCCTCTTCCCTCACATCTTCTTCCTTCTCTCCTTCTCCTTCTTCCTCCCTTCTCTTCCTATTCCCTCTTATCCTTTCCTTTTTTTTCCTTCTTCTTCCTCCTGCCTGTACCTCCACCTCATATCCTCCCCCTCCTCCTCTTTCTTCCTTGGCTTCTATGTTGCGACATTCACTTCTTTCCCTATCTTCCTTTGCCTTCTCCTTAAACGTTGTTGTTCTCCAGGGCTTTGTCCTCTGTGCTTCTCCTTTTAAAGTGCACCATGGATGACTTTAAAGGTAATTTTTAAAAGGTTTTACTTACCTCCATGTTATGATGACTCTCAAATCTATACCGGGGGTGCTAAAAAATGCATATACATTTTAAGCGATGTTAACTATACATCTATGTTATCAAAAGTGTCTGGACACCGATGGTAACCACTTTGAGCACAAGTCAAACATAATTTGTATTCATCTTTTTTTTTACCAGTATATATTATTACAATTTTAATACAGTTTTTTCCTTTCTTTAATTTATATACATTTTTTTGGTACCTTCTGTATTTACATCCCAGTCTTGGTTGTTGAGCTTTGGATTCAAAATATATGTCAGCTGGAGGCACATTACTATCTTTATGTCTACTTGTCTAAGACTAAATTCATCATCCTAATTTTAACCCTGATCTTCAAAATCTCCCAATAAGAAAATCGCGAGCTAGTCACCCAAGATAGAAACCTGAGAACCACTCTTGTCTTCTTTTTGTGTCTGCAGTCTTGTCCCCCTCCAAGGTCACATTGCTGTCTGACTTCTTCCAATCCCTCTAGCCATATCTTTTACCTCTCTCTAACCACATATTTTCATATTCTTTTAAACACGAAGGTGTTCACCAATGTAATTAGTTATTTGTTTTGTGCCTTTATACCTTTTTACAAATTTCTTTTAAATGCCTTTTCCTGTTGAATTTCTAGTTATCTTTGATTTTGGATTTTTCATTCTGTCATCCTCTATCATATTATTTATTATTATGAGCTTTGCATCATCTGATAAGTATGACATAATATTATATTTAAGTCACTGACAGAGATATTAAAAAGGAGAGGGTGACAGAGTACAAGTGTATTCTACTAGAAACTTGCTTTCAAGTTGATAGTGATCCTTTAACCAATATATCCAAGCACAGTTGTTCATCTACAAATGAAATCACCTAATTGTAATATTATCTATCCTAAATTTCATGTATTTACCTCTGGGGATAGTATGTTTGTAATAAAGACATAGTATATTTCCCCCCTCTATATTATGGAGAACTGATATTAACAGTGACAGAAATTCAACTTTTGGATAAAATAGAAAAAAGGAATTTATTAACTCACATAATTGAAAAGCAATATAAAACTGGCTTAGGGAATGTCTAGATCCAGGACTCAAGTGATGGCCTTAAGATTTGATCTCATTTTTACCTCTTGGCTCTTTCATTCTTCTGTCAAGCTCTCTCCATGTGGTAGTATGATAGCTGCTGGCAACTCCGGCTGACCTCCTCCTCTCATTAACCCTTGCTGAAACAAAGAATGTGTCCTTACTTGCTGCTCTGCCAAAAATTCAGAGTTCGTTTTGATTACACTGATATGTGCCCCCTGTTTTTTCCTGGCCTCAACAATGTGGCCAGAGGCATAGAACATATTGCTTGGCCAGGATTTGATCTGGAGTAGGATCACCCCCTCCTCCATATACATGGACTGATAGTGCATCTAAAGTGTTTCCTACATAAAATGGGAGTCCTCTTACCAGAAGAAGAGAGATGAGCAGGTGAAAACAATGACATCCACTGCTTTCTCCTCCCCAGTTGTGGAGATTAGCTATATACAGAGACATTATTTAGTCCTATACCAGGGGAGTGGGTTTTGTATTATCTAATTATTGCTAGAAAGGTTTAAGATACATTATTACTATTATTATTATTTGAATTGGAGTCTCACTCTTTCACCCAGAGTGCAGTGACATGATTCTAGCACCCTGTAGTCTTGACCTCCTGGGCTCAGGCGATCCTTCCACCTCACCATCGCAAGTAACTGGGACTACAGGAATGTATCACCATGACTAGCTATTTATTTACTTGTCCATTTGATTTACTTTTTTGTAGAGATGAGGTGTCGCTATATTACCTGAGCTCGTGTTGAAGTCCTGGGCTCAAACAATCTTCCGCTTCAGCCTCTCAAAGTACTGGGATTACACGCCTGAGCCAACACACCCAGCCTAAGATACTTTATTTTGAAATAAAATTATTATTTTGGATGCATATCCTCTAATATTTAATTAGCTCATAGCTAATGAGTGGCAATCATGTAGTGTTTTAAACAAGAGCCACCTATGTTCAAATTCTTGATTTGGCCCTTTACTAGTTTTGTGGTCTTGGGTAGGTGACTCAACCTCCCTAAGTGTCAGTTTCAAGAATTAAATACCACTTTCATAGAGTTGCTATAAAGATTAAAGACAATTTGTAGGACTCAGCATACTCAGCATATAATAGGATTTCAAACAATGAGGCTATTATTAATATATTATAGCATATTAAGTTACATTGAAGCAACTTTCTCAACTAGTTTATCCTGACTTTTCATCAGGGATTAATATTGTACAAAGAACATGACTCCTAGTCTATAGATTACAGAACTATAACTTTTTCCACAATAACTAGTTTCTATTCAGAAGGCCTATTCTTTTAGGATAGACAAAGCTAATTTCAACCAACTTGGAAGCCCCTCCCCACTATAATTTTCTGGAGCATATTTATTTTCTGAGGTTTGATTAGCGCTCATATCATCTGCTCCTTAAGTCCTCTGCTACCAGGCCTTCACTGTATTGCCTGTAATTCCATCGTTAGCACCCACAGATCACTGCTGAGATGTGTCCACAGGAGGGCACTTGGCCCCTTCAGATCCAGTGGCTCTCTTCCATACACTAAGGTCAAGCTTGGAGGGGTGTGACTAAAGGTGAGAGGGCATCACGGAGTCTTTCTGCTGCATCTAGGCCCCATCAGGCCATTGCTCTGCCCAGAAGCCTCATGCACTTGTTTCTGACATGGAGTTCAAGCGTAGATCAGGGCCCCTTTGCTTTTAGGTTTCTCAGACCTATTTAATGTCTTGCCAACTTTCCAATATTACTGCCCAGTCCATTAAAGAATAATCTTTAAAAACTAGATTTAATTTTAATTATGTATTTCTATTTAAGACTTTCAAAAAGCAGCTATATTTAGGAATTTTCCACATCCTGCAAAAACTAATTAAAAATGGAACCATGTGCAATCATGCATCATTTTCCATCCAGATGCTAAACAAAAAACTCAAAAAACAAAGACAAAAACCTAAAGTAAGTTTTGTTACCCATCAACTTCGTTGGAGGTCAGTACTTAGTAGAGCAAATGAGCTGTATGGCGACTGCAGGAGCAAGTTTGCAGTTGCAGAGCTTCCAGCCTATCTTTTCTGTCTAGAATGTCAAATACTAAAGTTCTGACTACCATAACTTTCCTGAAGAACAAAATTTTAGTAACAATTACATTTAAAATTTTTCAAATTTATTCTTGTGTTCCAGAAGTTCAGATTAATGATGGTGATATTTTGCTTGGACATTAGGTCAACTATTCGTTTCAAAACTAGGCCTTCAGCTCAAATGTTCAGAAGCCCTCTAAAATATTACCTCATCCTTAATGATTTCCTCAGTAGAAATAGCAAATAAACGAGTATTTTCTTTCACACCTGCCTTCAGCACAAAAACTTCCCGATCTGTACTCTGTGAACTATGTGAACATTTATATAATTACTGGGTAAGCTTGGCCCTTCCCTGCTGGTTTTTTTTGAAACCAGCCTCATCCTTCCCGCTCCATTACCTCCCCTCTTTTAAAATTGTGTTTCAGATCATAAATTCCTGAACAAAAGGGATAGATTTTCCAAGTTCCTTCTACTTCTACCATAGTTGGTGCCTGTGAGGTCTCTGGAAACGCTCCTTGCAGGTGACAATAACCATAAGATCTCCAATAACCAGAAAATTAAGCAAGCGATTACTATTACAACGTGGTTTTCAGAATGCTTATATTTTCAGCACATTCTTCCGTTTAAAGGCCAAAGATTAGAATGCGCACACCTTACTTTTAAATGTTATGCTCTAAATTGTAAAATAAATGTAGAAACGTTACAGAACAGAGATGAAACCCACACGCCACCGTGTGCACAGTTATTTAAATCACTTGGATGAATTCTCCTTTTTTTCCTTTCTCGCTGGGCACCTCTGCACCCCGAAGCAGCCGCGCCGTCGCCATGGAAACCGCGCTGGACCCCGCTCCGGGCGCCGGCCGCGCAGTCGCCACGGAGACCACGGAGGCCGGCGGAGAGTGGTGAGTCTTGGGTCCAGGCGTCAGGGCCCGGCGGGCGCTCGGGCGGCCCGGGGGGCGCAGGCCGGCATCTTCCCCGACGGCGGCCTGGGCGGGGGCTGGAGGGGAGCGGGCTCCCGTCGCGGGCGCTCTCAGGCCTGGCTTGTGCCCCAGCTCTGCGCGCTGCACGCGGCCGCCGGCAGTCTCGCGGGGACGCGCAGGCGCGGCCTCGGGGCTCGCTCAGGGGCCAACAGCGACCCGCCCCGCGCGGTGTCTCAGTGTGGTTTTGATTTGCATTTCTCTGTTGATGAGTGAGGCTGACCACTTCTTCATGTGTCTGTTGGCTGCCCGTATATCTTATCTTGAGAATTGTCTATTCATATATTTTGCCCACTTTTTAAAGGAGCTGTTTGTTTTTTTTTCCCTTTGGTGCGTTTGAGTTCCTTGTAGTTCCTAGATGTTAGCCCTTTGTCAGATATACAGTTGGCAAATATTTTCCCCCATTCTGTGGGCTGTCTCCCTGCTCTCTTGATGGTTTCTTTTGCTTTGCAGGAGCTCATTAGTTTGATGAAGTCCCACTTGTCTATCTTATTTCTTATGATATGGGCACTTAGGGTTTTGATCAGGAATTGGTTCCCAGTTCCAATTTCCGTAAGGGTGTCTCCTGCATTTTCTAAGATTCTTATAGTTTGAGGTTTTATGTTTAGGTCTTTGATCCATTTAGCGTTGATTTTTGTGAATGGGGATAGGTAAGGGTCTTGTTTTAGTTTTCTGCATGTGGTCAGCCAGTTTACTCAGAACCATTTACTCAGTCCATTCTCCTTTCCCCGGTGGTTGGTGGTGGAGGTTTTGTCGAAGATGAGTTGATTGAGAAATTGAGGTTTTGCTTCTGGAATCGTCACATAGAAATTTCTTCTCACATAGAAATATAGTTGGAAAGGGGGGGATATTTTAATATCTTTTTCAGATAATTGTGCATATTTTTCTTTATGACTACAGCTTAACATGACAAGTGGTAGCTTCTTTATTTTTATTTCTTACTCAGAAAATGGTTATATTCTAGACAAGTGGTAGTCTGCTAAAGGCTAGTTGCAATGTGGGATTTGAAGCTGTATCAATGGACTTTGTCCTGTGTTACATTAATATCTATTAGTCTGTCTTATACTTTGAATGGATCTTTTATGTAGGCCTGATTTTGTAACATCTTGGAAAATGGTGGGAAGCAAACAGATCTTGGAAAGCGTAAAGTGGTTCATTGGTAAAATATGAGTTCATTTTGTGATACTGATTTTCCAAGTGTTAACGTTTCATGCTTTACTATTAACCCCCACACTTGTATTAATATATTCACTGATCTCATCAGATACGTATTGAGGAGTTGTTAAGCTCACAATGGCCAACATATAGCCAATACAAGTTTTCTAAAATTCTAATTGTATTAGAGTTCTTCATAGAAACAGAAGCAGATAGATAGATAGATAGATAGATAGATCTATCTATCTATCTATCTATAGTTGGCCCTCCATATCTGTAGGTTTGGCCTTATATCTCATAAGGACAATTAATTTTGATTGTTACCTTCTCATGTCCTCAGGGGAGGTGTAATTCACTTCCTTTTTCTGTCCTAGGAACCAAGGCCGTGTAACTTAACAGCACAAGGATTAGTTAATAGGACATTTATTAAAGATATGAAAGACTCAGAACTTTTTTTTTTAAGTCAGGTTCTTGCTTTGTCATCCAGATTGGATTGCAGTTACATGATCATGACTCACGGCAGCCTGGATCTTTTGGGCTTAGGCGATCCTTCTGCCTCACCCTTCCAGGTAGCTGGAACCACAGGCATGTACCACCATGCCCCATTAATTTTTTGATTTTTTTTTTTTTTGAGATGATGTCTTGCTATGTTGCCCAGGCTGGACTCAAACTCCTGGACTCAAGCAATCCACCTGCCTTGGCCGCCCAAAGTACTGGGATTACAGGCGTGAGGCACTGCTCCCAGCTGACTATTTGCTTTTATAATAAGAAAAATAAAAGCTAAAAGTAAGAGCAACCTGCAAGCCTCTTCTCGAATTCAAACTAATTTGCCTTTTGCTGTCTGCCTCCCACCAGAGTCTTTTCCAAGGACTAGCCTCCAAAGTTCTGGGCATGATACTGACCTCAGAACATTAGATTAAAACAGAATCACAGATGATTGGAAAATAATAGTTATTCATTTAATCAAGGTGATAATCAAAACTTTAGAAACAATACCAAAAGTTATATGGCTGTACAAACCTGAATTCTTAAAAATCTCAGTTTTCCTAAATGGTCAAAAACCTAATGATGATAACATAGGCGTTACAGTATCTTGGTAAAGCATAGAATCTGACCTTAGACCACTTACTCAGAGGATAGCCTGGAAGTTAAACCTGCATTCTCGTATCTTCTTATAACTTTTTACCAAACACAACTTATTTTCATTATTCACTTTACATGTAAAATTTCTTTTCTTACATCTGAAAGTTTTAATTACATATATTAACTGGTATGTTAACTCTTAGTGACTCTTATTTTTAGTGGGGGCAAGGAGTATTATGTACCAGATACAGAGTCCTGGACAAAGGACAATGACTGGGTTTAGGCTTCATATTTTAAAGGCTTAAATTTAAGGACAGAAGTTTATAGACAATTTAAGCAAGAATACAAGTTGTTGCAGAAGTAACGTTTTATATCTTAAAACATTTAGCAGAAATAGTATCTGACCAACAGAATAATGGACTAAGACAATATGTTAAATTCAATACCGAAGACAGGGCTAAGCTCAGTGGCTCATGCCTATAATCCCTTGGAGGCCAAGGCAAGAGGATCACTTGAGCCTAGGAGTTCAAGACCAGCCTGGGCAACATAGTGAGACTTCATCTCTACAAAAGAAAAGAAAAGAAAAATTACCTGGGTGTGGTGGTGTGTGCCTCTAGCCCCAGCTACTTGGAAGACTGAGGTCGAAGGATTGTCTGAGCCCAGGAGGGTGAGGCTTAAGTCCAGAGGCTTAAGGAAAGCAAAGCGCTGGGATTATAGG
>NW_007248340.1:0-848 GCF_000164805.1 Carlito syrichta
CTTGAAAAACAGACACAGGCCAGAGTGGTGAATGGAAGGTGATCTGAACTGTCCTTCACAGCAGGCCAGGGGCAACTGACCCTAACTGTGAGCTAATTTGCCAGCTTGAAAAGAAAGCTAGAAATCAGAGCTAAAAGGACATTGGACTTAAACGAAATTCTCAGAGTGTGCTTGATTGGTTCTGTTAGTTTAATGACTTAATTCTATTCCTACTGTGTTGTTCCCTTTTTTTTCTTTTTTTCCTCTTCCTTCTCTTCTCTTTTTTTCTATCTGTAAACCATATCGTTGTATAGAGGAATAGCACACCAATAAGGTGGTTGGTTAGCTTGTATGTTAGCATCACTATATGATTTATTTTTTTTGTATGGGAGTTGGTTAGTCTGTAGCTGTGGTCCATTGTTTTTATCTGTTTCAGTTTAGGGCTCTCTCTCCATTTGTTGGTACACTCGTTTGTTTCCCCCCTTACTCCTCTATCTCTCCACCCCCCTCTTCAACCCACTGTCTGCTCCATTCTCTTCCCTCTGCTAACCACATTTTATTTCAGGGAGTAAACCTACAGCCCCACTGCATGGACAGATTCCAAGGCAGTGGGAAGTGGGTTTCAGATTACCCATACACCTGACAGCAAATACCAGGACCTGCAGATAGATTTTGAATCACAGCCCCCCCCTTAAGTAAATCTCAAAACTGCAAAAAGGACCACCCCCAACCTACAGTGCAACTCCAGAATTGAACAAAGTAAGAGAGCATACCTAAAGAATAGGAGATTGAACAAACAGAAGTAAAACCAATTCCTCTACCCCTGAATAACAGAATTAAAGAAGATGGTGACATGGAAGGAAGGAAAA
>NW_007248340.1:1402-5818 GCF_000164805.1 Carlito syrichta
CAACACAGAACTAACCCAAACTGTCAAAAGCATAGAAAAGAAGCTCAAAAAGACAGAATAAAACCTGCAAGAGATGAATGATCTCTTCAAGAAACCAAACCTAAGAGTACTTGGCCTTCCTGAGGCAGAGAGAGAAACAGAGGCCACACTGGAACAAACATTTCATGAAATCATTCAAGAAAACTTCCCTCATCTCATCAAGGATGAAAAAATTCAAACACAAGAGATTGAGAGAACCCCTGCAAGAAACAAATGAGAAGACCAACTCCCAGACACATAATAATTCGCCTAAACAAAGTAGCTATAAAAGAAAAAATCCTAAAGGCAGCAAGAGAAAAAGGCCAGACTACCTACCAGGGAAGACCAATTAGAAGAGCAGCAGATTTATCCACAGAAACCCTTCAGGCCAGGAGAGCCTGGAGCCCTATATTCAAAGTTCTAAAAGAGAAACAATTTCAACCAAGAATAACCTACCCAGTCAAACTACGTTTCATTAGTGAGGGAGAATTGAAATATTTTCCAGATATCCAATCCCTAAGAACCCACACTGCCACCAGATCACCTCTACAAGAAACACTTAAGAAAGTACTGAACACAGAAGAAAAGGAAAAAAGAACAACAACATTCCTCACAAGAGTACAGGCAAAAAATTAAAAACACACATGAACCAACTCCAAAACCAAAAGAAAGACAACAAACAAACAGGAGCAACAACTCTATAAGAACCTTATGACAGGGATCAACTCCTGCATTTCAATTATTAGCCTAAATGTGAATGGACTAAATGCACCACTAAAAGACATAGAATGGCAAAATGGATAAAATATCATCAGGCAACAATCTATTGCCTTCAAGAGACTCACTTCACTAGAAAGGACACCCACAGACTCAAAGTAAGAGGATGGGAAACAAACTTTCAGGTGAACGGAATACAAAAGAAAGAAGGAGTAGCGATCTTAACTTCAGACAAAATATCCTTCAAGCTATTAAAAATCAAAAAGCTACAGAAGGCCACTACATAATGATAAAACGCTCAATCCATCAACAAGAAATATCTATCCTAAACATATATGCACCCAACATAGGTGCGCCAACTTTCATAGAGCAACTTCTAGGAAAACTAAAGAAAGATATTGACTCTAACACCATCATAACTGGGGACTTTAATAACCCACTCACAACCCTAGACAGATCATTAGGACAAAAAATCAGCAGGGAGATCCGGAACCTCAATGTGACTTTGGACCAAATGAACTTAATTGATACCTACAAAACACTCCATCCAAATACCACAAAATACACATTCTACTCATTACTGCATGGAACGTATTCTAAGATCGACCACATAATTGGCCATAAATCAAGTATAAGCAAATAAAAAAGGACCAAAATTCTACCATGCACCTTCTCAGACCACAGTGGAATAAAAATAAACATTGACACCAACAAGGTCCCCCCAAAACCCACAAAGACATGGACATTAAACAGCATGATGCTAAACAACTCCTGGGTCAATGATGAAATCAAAACAGAGATCAAAAGATACCTGGAAACAAATGAAAATAAAGAAACATCTTACCAAAATCTCTGGGATGCCCTGAAAGCTGTAGTAAGAGGGGAATTTATATCCCTACAAACGCACATGAAGAAAATGGAAGGAACACAAATTAATAGCCTAATAAGCCACCTAAGGAAGCTGGAAAAGCAAGACCACGAAAACCCTAATTTCAGCAGAAGAATCCAGATCACCAAAATAAAAGCCCAAATCCAGGACATGGAAGACAAAAAGATAATGCAAAAAATCAATGAAACAAAAAGCTGGTTCTTCGAAAGGAAAAACAAGATCGATGGTCCCCTAGCTAGATTGACCAAGAAAAAATGAGAAAAAACCCAAATAAGAACAATCAGAAACACAAAAGATGAACTCACACTGACCCAAGAAATACAAAAGATCATTGGAGACTACTACGTACACTTGTGTGGAAACAAACTTGAAAAGCTTAAGGAAATGGAGGACTTTCTGACATCACACAACCTACCTGGGTTGGAACAAGAAGAAATTGAGACCCTAAATAGACCAATAACAATCAAGAAAATCGACTACATAATAAGAAAACTACCTACAAAAAAAAGCCCTGGCCCAGATGGCTTTCCAGCAGAATTCTACAAGACATTTAAGGAGGAGCTGATACCAATCCTACTGAAGGTATTCCAGGCAATTGAGAAAGATGGAACTCTCCCCAAATCATTTTACAAAGTCAACATCACATTGATATCCAAGCCAGGTAAAGATCCAACAAAGAAAGAGAACTACAGGCCAATATCTTTGATGAGCATAGATGTTAAAATTCTCAACAAGATCCTAGCAAACTGGATTCAACAATACATCTCAAAAATCATCCAACATGACCAAGTAGGCTTCATTCCTGGGATGCAAGTCTGGTTCAACATTCGTAAAACCATAAATGTAATTAAATACATCAACAGATGTCAAAACAAAAACCACATGATTATATCATTAGATGCAGAAAAAGCTTTTCTGATAAAATCCAGCACCCCATCTTGATAAAAAACCCTCGAACATCTAGGCATATGGGGAACATACCTCAAAATAGTAAAATCCATCTATGAGAAACCCACAGCCAGCATACTCCTAAATGGACAAAAATTGGAACCATTTCCCCTGAAAACTGGAACTACACAAGGATGCCCCACTCTCACCCTTTCTGTTCAACACAGTATTGGAAGTCCTGGCTTGAGCAATCAGAGAAGAGAAGGCAATCAGGGATATCCAAACAGGAAAAGAGGAAGTCAAGTTATCTCTCTTTGCAGATGATATGATTGTATACCTTGAAAACCCAAGAGAATCTGTCAAAAACCTCCTTACACTGATAAAGGCCTTTGGCAAAGTCTCAGGATACAAAATAAATGTACAAAAGACAATCGCATTTCTTTACACCAATAATAAACAAGCAGAAATCCAAATAAAAAACACAATTCCATTCACAATAGCCACAAAAAAAATGAAATACCTTGGCATCTTCCTAACCAGAGACGTAAAAGACCTTTACAATGAAAACTACAAAACACTGCTCAAAGAAATCAAAGATGATACAAACAAGTGGAAAAATATCCCATGCTCATGGATGGGAAGAATCAATATTGTGAAGATGTCCATCTTACCTACGGTAATCTACAAATTCAAAGCAATATCCATCAAATTACCAACAACATTCTTCTCAGACCTAGAAAAAAACAATACAGGAATTCATATGGAAACACAAATGTCCAAGAATAGCCAGAACAATCCTCAGCAAAAAAAAAAAAAAAAAAAGCAGGTAGTATCACATTACCAGACTTCAAACTTTACTATAAAGCTACAATCATCAAAACAGCTTGGTATTGATACAAAAACAGGCATATAGATCAATGGAATAGAATTGAGATTCCAGAAGCAAAACCTCAATTTCTCAACCAACTCATTTTCAACAAAGCCTCCACCACCTACCACTGGGGAGAGGAGAACCTATTCAGTAAATGGTGCTGAGAAAACTGACTGACCACATGCAGAAGATTAAAACAGGACCCCTATCTATCCCCATGCACAAAAGTTAACTCCAAATGGATCAGAGACCTAAATCTAAAACCTCAAACCATAAGAACCTTAGAAAATGAAGGACATACCCTCTTAGAAATTGGAACTGGCATCCGATTTCTGAACAAAACCCAAAACCCACAGGTCATAAGAGAGAAGATGGACAAGTGGGACCTTCTTAAAGTGACAAGCTTCTGCAAAGCCAAAGAAACCACCAAGCAAGAGAACAGGGAGACAGCCTACAGACTAGGAGAAAGTATTTGCCAACACCAGGTCTGACAAAGGCTTAACATCTTGGATCTACAAGGAACTCAAATGTGCTGAAAAAAAAAAAACGAACAACCCCATTATAAAATGGGCAAAAGATATGAACAGACACTTCACAAAGGAAGACATCCGAGCAGCCAACAAACACATGAAGAAATGCTCAACCTCACTAATCATCAGGGAGATGCAAATCAAAACCACACTGAGATACCACCTAACTCCAGTCAGAATGGCAATTATCAACAACTCAAAAAATAACAGCTGCTGGAGAGGGTGTTGTGAAAAGGGAACACTTCTACACTGTTGGTGGGAGTGTAAACTAGTGCAACCTCTGTGGAAAGCAGTGTGGCGATTCCTAAAAGCTCTAAAAATCGACCTTCCATATGACCCCGCAATCCCCCTACTGGGAATATACCCTGAAGACCTCAAATCACTCTATAAAAAAGATACCTGCACACGTATGTTTATCGCAGCGTTGTTCACAATAGCAAGAACCTGGAAACAACCATGCTGCCCATCAAAAGAAGACTGGATTAAAAATGTGGTACATATAC
>NW_007248340.1:5960-17434 GCF_000164805.1 Carlito syrichta
AATGACTGACAGTAGTGGGAAACTATGGGGGGGAGGTGGGATTAACGGTAGCAAATATCTGTCTGGGGACGGGGAAACACCTCTTATCAACAGGGTGCCTGAATGAAACGTATTTGTATACCTAACCCTTAACTGTACCCCACAAAACCATAATAAAAAATATTGATTATTGATTTTTTTTAAAAAGTGGGCAAATGACATGAACAGATATCTCTCAAAAGAAGATATACCAAAGGCCAACAAACATATTTTTTAAAGTTCTGAATATCACTAATTATCAAATAAATGAAAATTAAAATCACAGTGAGTCAGAATGGTCATTATTTTAAAAAATACTAAATCAATAGCTGTTGGCATGAATGTGATGAAAAAAAGAGAATCCTTATACATTTTTGGAGGGAGTGTGAATTAGTACACCCTCTATGGAAATTGATATGGAGATTTCTCAAAGAGCTAAAAGTAGATCTACCATTTGATTCGGCAATCCTGCTACTAGGTATCTATCCAAAGGAACAGAGGTCATTATACAAAAAGACACCTACACTCAGATGTTTATCACAACACAATTCACAATTGCAAAGATGTAGAATCAACTTAAATGCCCATCAACTGATCAATGGATAATGAAAATGTGAGACACACACCACACACACACACACACACACACACACACACACACACACACACCATGAAATACTATTCAACCATAAAACAGAATGAAACATCTCTTGCAGCGACTTGGATAGAATTGAAGATCCTAAGTGGACTGACAAAGAAACAGAAAACCAAATACCACAGCACATGTTCTCACTTATAAAGAGCTAACTTAAGGATCTGCAAAGGCATAGAGAATTGTATAATGGAGAAGGGGGAGAGGGGAAAGGGGTGGAGGGATGAAAAATCACCTATCAGGTACAATGTGCACAGGTGAGAGTAGTGGGTACACTTAAAGCCCAGACTTCTTCACCACTATAGAATGCATCCACATAATCAAAAACTATTTGTACCCCCTAAAGCTACTGAAATAAATAAGAAATTTTAAAGATAAAATAAACTGTGAATGGGCTGGGGGAATTATACTGGTTTTCTCCCAAATAAGAAATAATAAGTTACATAAAGAAAAAAAGAATATGCAAGAGAGAAGACATGATTCAAGAGAGAAATTTGTAGCACAGGTGGAAGAATTGTTCTCAGCAAGAAGGAGGAACAGCTCCTCTACTGCATGCCAAAAGGAAAAGTAAGAAACAGATGTAGGGGAGATTTCTTTGTGATGGCAGGAAACAGACTCAGTTCCTTACTGATGACTTCCACTTTGTCTCTGAAGTAGGTCATTTTCTGAGTTAGGGTAGGAACTGGGAGATTAGAAAAGAAGGTTAGGAAATTTGAAGAAAGTAGAGAAGGTTGAAAAAGTCACTGTGGAATGAAGGAGAATGAGGAACAAGAAACACAACAGAGATACAAGGCAGGGTCAAGGGCCCAATTAGGAGGCATGGTTAATATTCTCAGGTATTAAATGTGAATGTGCTATTGTGTCCCAAGAAGGTCCTTTAAGTCAGAAACCATCTTTGTATTCTCTGTAAACACTTGACATGTTCGTATGGTTTGTTTATTTTCAGGCCTTAGTACCAAGGATAGCTGTACCTCTCTTAACTTGCTATTCAGCAGGTTCTGTGACATTTATATCCATTATTTAAAAATATGGAGCTAAAGTTGCAACCCACTTATGACAAAGAGTGCAGGTCTTTACAGTGCATAATTGGGTATAAGCATTACTCTGAATTCATCATATTGATTTATTTGTATTTTCACTTCTCCTTAATTCTATCCCTTAATATCTATATTTTACTGGGCATATATATTTTAGCCACCATAAGTTCCTTTTATGGAGCGAAGGAAGGTAAAAATAATTGTCAATAATAAAACCAAAAGTATCACTTGGAAGTTTCTTTAATTTTAAAAAATAGTATCATTAAAGATATAGATATGTAAGTATGTATATAAAAATAGGTCTAGATACAGCAACATTTGCTGACAATTCTTATGGAAACAAGAAATTTACAAACCGAGATGAGTTTCTACTCAGAGATAAGACTGTATGAATTTATTTTGCAGAAAAGGAAGGCATATATACCTACTTATTGGTTTACTGTCTTCCATAAAAATAAAATACTGTTTACAAATTTCTGGCATACAACGAGTAGAAAAATTATAACCCAAGATAATTTTGTAAAATGATTAATGTGGGGGAAATGGAAAGGACTTTCATTTCTTACCAACAGTACATTGTTACTATTTTTTTTTAATGGGGAAATATTTTAAATAATAGCCTCAACTTAAAACAAGTACTTTTAGGAAAGCAACTACTGTAAACTTAAGCCTTTTATATTAAAAAGTTGATATCATCAGTGTGCTTCACACTAAATAATGTCAGTGCTGTCTTTGACCTTGATTTTAAAATATCTAAATAAGAATCAAGACAGTAAATGGATATGACTATTGACCCAAATCTTCAATTCGCTGGGAATGGTGGCTCACATCATAATTTCAGCACTTCAGGAGGCTGAGGCAGGAGGATTGCTTGAGCCCAGGCGTTTGAGACTGGCCTGGGCAACATAGCAAGAACTTGTCTATACAAAAAAATCAAAAACTTCGCCAGACATGGTGGCACATACCTCAGTCCCAGCCACTGAGGAGGCTTAGGCAGGAGGATCACCTAAGCCCAGGAAGCCAAGGTCATGGTGACCCATGACCCATAGTGACTACACTTCAGCCTGGACAACATAAGTGAGACCCTGACTCATAAAAAAATCTCCATTCTATCTTTCTCTGTCTGTGTCATCTCATGAAAGTCCCAAATCACAGTAGATTATTATAAGAACTCAGTGAGTTAATATACGGGACATGCTTAGAACAGAACCTGGAATATAGTCAGCACGATACAAGTGATAGCTATTGCTGTTGTTGTTTGTCATCATCTTCATCATCTAAGAGATGTAAAAACTGCCTTTGCTGGGTTTTCCTCAAAAACTAACAAAAGCTTAACATTTCCTGGTAACTAATTTAGTTCTAGTGATAATGACTGGGGTTGGTAATATTGGTCACTTGGCTTAAAGAACATCCTATTGGCATTATCATAATGAGGTAAGGCATACCTTTAGTATTCAAAGGCAGAACCAAAGAATGAATGCTTCCAAGTTCATGTGAAGGAGAGTCAGACTGGCCTATGAGCCAGGGTGTCCTTGGAAGCCTCCAAGAAGGGGGAAGAACCTCTGTTCCATTCCCCAACTGTTTCATACTCTCACCTCCAGTGACACACACACAAAGCTTGACCAGGCCTTCTCTGCCTTGCAGCTCAGATCTCTTTTCTGAGCCCTGAGGTGGCTTTCAAGAACCTTCGAACCAACTTCTGAAGGCCAATCTATCCTCCCCAGCAAGGCCTTTTCCAGTCCTTCAAGAGCTACCTAGATGTCTTTGCTTCTTCTGGGCAATGTTGCCAATATGTATCATTTTTAAAATTATTTTTAGAAAACAAACAGCAAAAATTGGTACCAGACAAACCGAAGTCCTCCACGCCTCAATTCACTCAATAACCAATGATTTTTGCAAGTTCCTTACACTTTCTGAGTCTCAGTCTCCTAAGCAGTAGAGGTGATAATTAGAGAAGACTTGTTTATACCCGTCCGGTGATATGGCATCTTGGTTAGCTTGTTCCTGATGGTCTCAGGCAGAAGCCATCCACTGCATGTTGTCATCTGTTATGTGACCCAAATCATCCTGGAAATCCTGACGTGGTCACAGGTACTCACAAATGTACCCTTTGTACATCACACAGAACATATCTCAGCAGTACCCATTAACATTTCCTGTATAATCTATAGTTAAAAGTTTCTGGTAGCAATTCTTTTGCTGTTCCTTACAGAAGTCTGAATTTCTGGTCTTTAGCTTATAGCAGACGGCTTTAGGGAAATTCAAGGAAGAAGCAGAAACACCTCTGAGTGATAGAGCTAATGGTTCTGGTCAATTACTGTGCTAGCAACAAAGGCATGGAGAGAGTGGAAACCTTTATTAAGGTATACAAAATTAGTTTTTAAGGAGTTGCTCGACTATTACGCTGAAAATCAGAGCATATCATGAATAGTGAGGACAGTGAAAAATTCCAGTGCCTTTTCATTTATATGCTAAAGCATATTGTGACTGTTTCTGGGTGACAATATCTGGAAACCCGCAAACAAAATTAATTTGTAGGCAGTTATTTTTGCAATCTTTGTTCTTAAAGATGAGTACTTTCATAACATAAATGGTACACCGGCATTGAAACATATGTTAGCATATTTTACTAATATGTAGTTAACTTAGGAAGAATAAACTTCTCTTTAAATGTGTCAGGATTTGTTTATTTTTTGGTCCCAAGTTTGTTTAAAAAAAAAAAAAACTATCATCATAGTTGGGGGTTAACTAAAATGTAGAAAATGGCAAACAAACCTAATTATTTCTATTATCCTTCATTTTATAAGGTGAAAGATCAAATCTGTTTCATTGTAGGGGAGGAAAGATTTTTTTTTTCTCATCCATTGCTAGATTGTGGCTAACAAAAGAGGTTAACAAGAGAAAAGCATAACAAATGTATTTAATATGTTTTATATGACATGGGAGATTTCAGAAATAAAGACCCAAAGAAACAGGGAAACCTGTATATTTTTGTTTGGATTTGATGAAGAAGTAAGCAGTTGTGGAGAAGTATGATTGGGCAAATGAGGTAAGAGCTAATAGTAATAAACTGGGAGAAACTTAACAATGTATATTTGTTCAGATTTTCCTCTGTGTCCCTGTGTTTCAATGATAAAGACATTCCTTTCATCTGAATGTATAATGGGCACCTCTCACATGCGGGTCTTATTACTTGCTTTAGGAGGTCAGCTAGTTTTTACGGTCTGCTTCGGGGGGAAGGGTAAAGAAGGTCATGAAGTCCTTCCTGCATCTGAGGTTTCCTTAGCTTGTCGAGGGGACATATTTTGGGGTAATTCAACCTAAATATCATCATTATCTAATGACCATTTAAAAAAGCTGAGGATTTCTTAGCAGTTTATTATTCAGAAATTGGAAAAGGCAAAATCAAGAAGAGTTGCTAGAGTATTATATATCATTAATTCTATGAGTCTATAATTACATACATAATTGTGTAGTAGTTCTTAGAAATTTTTGCAAAGAATTTCATGAGTAAACCTTTGTAAAAATTATCTTTATTGTAATTTTATTGAAATAATTTGATATTATGTAATAGTAAACAATTTATGAAAACTGATAATCTGTTAGGCCTTTAACATTAATATAGGAAATTTAGAAAGTTTATCTCATGAGATATTAAGACTCTGTCATAAAAATGTGAATAGTTTTACACTGTGATAAGATTGAGATGACATAAAGTTGCTTTTAAATTAAATTCTTAACTTGCTCTTAGAATCTGGTAACCAAGAACATTAGTTTAATTCATAACTGAAATGTTTTCTTCTGTAGAACTTTAGTTACAATAAGAAAGCCCTTTAAAAACCTAAAATATTTAAAACATCAGGAGTTAATTTTTTCTAAAATGTCCTGACTATTCATTTTAAATGTATATATATGCTTTATATAAATCAATTAGCAAAAGAGTTCTCATAGATTTTGAGCAATCTTATAATCTAATTCATTCCTCTTATTTTAAAGTGTCTCTTAAATGAATATTTCCGTTTATAACAAAAATTTCCCCCAAACAGTCATTGCAATTTAAAGTTTTGTTGGTAAAATTATGCCTTTTAAAAAGACAAACACAAGAATATAGATCCATAAGTCGAAGTTCTTCCAGGAAGTAGCATACGTTTATTAGCAAAGAGACCAATGAGAAGTTGGCTAACTGTTCAAAAGCAAAAGTATCACCTGCTCATGTCTCAGATCAAAATCAGTAGCTCCCTACAGACTTAATGAATGAGGAGGGAATCTCTTCAGAAGAAAATGTCTTTATACTCACAAGAATAAAGTGTTCCAAGGCCAATTTGTCCCAATGATGTCAATCCAATGAGAATTTCTAAACTCATTAGCCCTTGGAACCTGCTTGGAGACAAATTTACCAGATCTGTATCTGTCTTCTGCCCTATGATCTTAGAAACATAAGCAGTATATAGACATTCAGGCAGACTGAATGGTAGTAGCAAATCAATGCTCTGGGAGACTTTAACCAGGGAAAAATGATTTCAAATCCGATCAGAGAACCAAAGTCCTAGGAAAAAATTAACATTCCTAAGGGTTCAACTAAATAATCCAAGCTCAATTTCAGTGCCAAATTTTCCTCATAGCCATGTGCAGGCTTTAGTAGGTGGAGACTGACTCAAACAGTCTCAACTGTGCACACTGTTACTGAGTTAAGTCTGTGACAAAGAGCATTTGACCACATTTCAGTAGAAAATCCAGCTGAGAAAACCTAGTATACAAAGACCACCAGGAACACAAAGTTATACTTATTAACATGTGGAAGCAAATTGATCTATGAAGCATCTCAAAAGACGGGAGTTAAGGAAGGGCAATTCTAGGGGTCAGGATGGCTATAGTTAATTGTAATATGGTCTTGGCCAAGATTTCTCAGAATGTGTAAGTTGGCGAGCTGCTGGAAGTGTCAATGACAGTATCTTTAGAACACAGGTCTATGCAGAGTTACTGCTAGATTGGCCTGTCTGTGATCTTATTCAGAATATGTGAGCCTGAAAAAGAGTTGAAGTTTAAAAAGTTTGAATTTAGATCATCTACAATGCACATCATGGCTGGGTCTGGTGCAGTTTATCTGTTTTGCAAGGCAGGTACATTTTCAAGTTAAGGTTTTTCTTTCTGTTTTCACCTCTTCCTTTGAAAACACCTTTTTTTTTTCCTTGAGACATTCTTGACAGCTGGTTATTGCTACTCATTTTTACAGATGAGGAGACAGGCTTAAAGACGGTGCACGTCAGGCTTAGTGCCAGAGCCAGGGTTCCCACAGGATATGTCTGTCTTCAAAGTCTGTAGTTTTATTACTAAACTGGGCATTCCTTTGGATGTTAAACCCTGTCTCTGCTGTTTATGAACCTTACTGGTAACAGGGTTTGAATTTTTCATTGAAGATACACGCTTCTTTCATCATGTGGCTCTTGGTGGGATGGTCAGTCATACATCCTGGTACCCCTGCTAAGGAAAGTTGAAGCAGATCCTTCCCAACTGTCCTTTAGTTTTACCTGGATTCCTGAGGCCTCCCTTATTTCTGACTTGTCTGAGACTTGTTTAGTTTGTCCTTTGATTGGAGCCATCTCACATATTTCTAGTAAACTATATTCTTAGTTAAGTTATTCAAAGTTTGTTTCTATTGCTTGTAAATTTCCTAATTACAACAGTGATAGCACACACCTCACAGAAGCAGTGGGATGATTAAATGAAATTTTGCTTACAAAGCAGTTAGCCCAATACCTAGTACAAAATAAGTACTTCATAAATATTAGTTGTTCTTACTACTACTACCAATAATAATAATTATGGATATTCAGAATGAGATGCATTTAGCAGCCTCTACTAGAGTAGTCATCTGTTTCTGATCATTAAGTACCCTAACCTAATTACAATACTACATGAATTAAAAATCTAATATAAAGATGGTTTCTTTGATGTATTCCTTCTATTTGAGACAGTGGTGATTCCATCTATTTATAGGTTTGTATGTATCCCTTGTCCCAAAGAAATTGTTCCTATTTTCCAGGCTGCTATTAATGCAACTTGGATGGGAGATACTAGGTATATGGTTGGTCTACTCAGTGGTTGGCTGGCAACTAACTGATAGAAAGAGACTAATTTCAGGTTACTTTTCTACAATAATATGACAGAGAAGGAAGGAAAACTGACCAATAAAAATTCATCCATAGGAAGAGCTGTATTGACACTGGCAAGACACTCTATTTACCAGCCTACCTTACATTTGCCAAGATCTTGCTAATGGAATGTGGGTAAAAGTAATTAGTGTATCACCTCTGATGTGCATTCTCCTCATAGTCTTCTCCCTTCCAATGGCTTCATGCAAAGGACTTTGAGACTCTAGGATATGTTAGAGTCACAAGTAGGAGGAGCCTAGGTCTCAAATTGTCAGGAAAACTCACCGAGTTACACACTGAAATGTTGGTGGCTAACTTGCTGCACTAGCTGTTACTCTAACCAATACAAAAGTTAAATTCCTAATTTAAGTACTCACACATAATTACAAACCTTTCCCTAGTACCAACAATTTAGAACAATATTTAAAGTAATAAATCTTTTCTGTTCTTTTCTTTTTCATATCTTTTCAGCATATAAAAAGATGTTCAACACCTGACCATGTTGGCTAATGCCTGTAATTCCAGTACTTTGTGAGGTCAAGTTGGGAGGAACACTTGAGGCAGGCCAAGAGTTTAAAACTATCCTGGACAACATAGCAAGATCCCGTTTCTATAAAAATAATAACAATCATAATCATAATCATCAGCTGGGCACAATGGTATGTGCCTGTTGTCCTAGCTACTCAAGAGGCTGATGGAGGATTGCTTGAGACCAGGAGTTCGAGGTTTCAGGGAGCTATGATTGCACCACTGTACTCCAGCCTGAGAAGCAGAGGGGGATCCTATCTCTCTCTCTCTCTTTTTTTTTTTTTAAACTTTATTTTGTTGTTAAATGTTGGGTACAAGTTGGGATTAGGTACATAAGCAGTCTATGTGCAGGTGAAGTTTGGGCCTCCAGCTGGTCCTCACTTCCCCTGGTTTAGGATCAGGTAATCTTAGTAATATTATGTGCCCCTTCCACCTCCCCTGGCAGTGTCCCACTACTGCCAATTCCTCTTTTGTAGTATTGTGGTAAATGTTCAGGACCCACTCATGAGTGAGAACATGTGGTATCAGCTTTTTGTTCGTGATAAGTCACTGAGTATGATGGATTCTAAATCCATCCCAAGTTGCTGCAAAGTCCATAATTTTGTCTTTCTTTATGGCTGCATAATACTACATCATGTATACATACCACATTTTCTTCATCCAGTCCACCTTCAATGGGCATCAGGATTGGTTCCATGTTTTTGCTATTGTGAATAGTGCTGCAATAAACATGCATGTGCAAATAAAAAATAAAAATAAAGGAATGGTACTCAAGGACAAAGAAGGTGTTCCTGAATAAACTTCATATGGAATTATTACCATCTGCAGACTCCAATGATACATTTCTTATAGACAAATGGTTCTCAATTTTTCCCCACACATCTGAGAATCAAGTTAAATTCCTAGATGTAATAGTGGAATACAAAAAAAGACAGCAGGTAATATTGATGCCTCTGATGAGGAAGAGGAGAGATATAGGTTGTTCCCCATGACAGTTCAATTGGGAATCCTTTCCTAGGCGAAATTATATTTTCCCTCAATCTTTTCTAAAAATCAGAAAAGCACCAGAAAATATATATCACAGCAGTACATCAGAGTGTACTTCAAAAAGCCTATAGACTTTATATATGCGTGTGTATATATACATATATATACTCACATCACAGCAGTATAACAGAGTTTACTTCAAAAACCCTATAGACTGCTTTATTTAGTCTATACTTATTTGCTTAAATTTTCAGAGTGGGGTAAATTTTTTTTTTTTTTTTGAAAACCTCCATTTGGCCAAGCTTGGTGGCTCAGCCTGTAATCCGAGCACTTTGGGAGGCCAAGGAGAGTGGATTGTCTGAGCCCACGGGTTCGAGACCAGCCCAGGCAAATTGGCGAGACCTCATCTCTCCAATAAAATAAAAAATAACTGGGTGTGGTAGCACACATCTGTAGTTCCGGCTACTCAGAAGGCTGAGACGGAAGGATCACCAGAGCCCAGTAGGTTGATGCTGGGTGTGCCATTACACTCCATCCTGAGTGAAGGAGTGAGACTCCAACTCAAAAAAGAAAAGAAAAAACCTCCATTTAACAATCATAACATCCCCCCCTTTGCATCTTTTCATTCTCATTTCAAACTATTTATTTTAAGCCAGGACTATAAGAATGCCCTCACCACCTTCCTCCAGTCAAAAAATTCCCTCAACATCTGGCCTTACTAATTTGTTAGACTTCCCTCCAGCTTCTTAACTTCAAAGAATCATATAAAAATATTTAAGGAATTCCTTGAGATTATCCTTTAAGAGGTGAACACTGATTAGATTAAGACCTTTCTTTCCTAAACCTATATTTTAGACACATTTGATCAGTTTTCAAATAGATGAAAAGTGGTTTCCTCACATTAAGCAACACAGACTTCAGGTAAAATAAAATTTTTGTTCATTTCAAAAAGAATTGGACACATGGAGAAATTTAGGATGTAAAGCAAGTATAAGACTGGTAATTAATTATTTCCTGTTTTTGTTTTGTTTTGTGGTGTGTACGTATGTGTGTTTCATTTTGTTTTCATGCAAAGATTTAAGGTACAAGTTTTAAATATTTGAGTGCATATTACTCAATTTACTGGATGTTTTAATAATTAGAAGGCAGTAGGACATCATAAAAGACATAAAAAACTATATAGAAAAATATTCACCTGACTTATTAGGAAAAGAAAAGGTGGCATTGATAACGAAGGCAATTCACAATAGCTACAAAAATAATGAAATGCCTCTCAGCATCTTCCTAACCAGAGAAGTGAAAGACCTTTACAACGAGAACTACAAAACACTTCTCAAAGAAATCCAAGAAGACACAAATAAATGGAAAAATATTCCATGCTCATGAATAGGAAGAATCAACATTGTGAAGATGTCCATACTACCAAAGACAATCTACAGATTCAACGTAATACCCATTAAACCACTAACATTATTCTTCTCAGACCTGGAAATGACAATACGGAAATTGATATGGAAACATAAATGACTAAGAATAGCCAAAACAATCCTTAGCAAAAGAAACAAAGCAGGAGGTATCATATTTCCTAGTCTTCAGACTTTACTATAAGGCTACAGTAATCAAAACAGCCTGGTATTGGTACAAGAACAGGCATATAGACGAATGTACAGGATAGAGGTTCTGGAAGCAAAGCCTCAATTTCTCAACCAACTCATCTTCAACAAAGCCTCCAATAACAACCACTGGGGAGAGGAGACCCTATTTAGTAAGTGGTGTTGGGAAAACTGGCTGATCATATGCAGAAGATTGAAGCAGGACCCCTACCTATCACCATACACAAAAATTAACTCTAAATGGATCAAAGACCTAAACGTAAAACCTCAAACTATAAGAACCTTAGAAAATGCAGGAGCCAGGCCAGTGACTCAGCCTGTAATCCCGCGCCTTTGGGAGGCTGAGGTGAGTGGATTGCCTGAGCCTGCAGGTTCGACACCTGCCTGGGCAACCTGGCAAGACCTCATCTCTACAATAAATAAAAAATTAGCCAGGCGTGGTAGCGCATGCCTGTAGTTCCAGCTACTTGGAAGGCTGAGGCAGAAG
>NW_007248341.1:0-511 GCF_000164805.1 Carlito syrichta
TCTTTTCCGAGGAGAATTTAATTCAGTCGCATACGCGTTATGTACTAAAATGGGATAGCTTATCCATGTCCTAAGGTTCCTATAGAGTTGTTGTCATTCCCGTTAGTGTGTTGCCTTTCTTTTTGTTGTTGGTTTGATTCATGAGTGTTTTCAATCTTTTTCCTGTACTCTTGTGAAGAACTTTCTAATTCCTTTTTCCATTTATTCTGTGTTTAATACTTTCCTAATTGTTTCTTATTGAGCAGATGTAGAAGGAGCATACGTTCTTAGGGACTGAATATCTGGGAAAGAGTTTAAATCTCCCTCACTGCTGAAGCTTAGATTAGCTGCGTAAGTTATTCTTATTCTTGGTTGAAATTGTTTATGTTTGAGAACTTTGAATGTTGGGCTACAATAAAGCACTGAACATCAAATGGAAACTGCATTGTGCTTACCGACCACAAAGCTCTGGACAGGTAGTACACATGAACTGGACTTTATTGTTTTTTTGTTTTGTTTTGTTTTGCTTTAA
>NW_007248341.1:1294-3851 GCF_000164805.1 Carlito syrichta
AAGAAGGACCGAGTCCTTCCTGGAAAGGACCATAGGAAGGTTTCCTCACCACCACAATGTCACTCAAGGTTAGCGCGTGGGTGTGACCAGTGTGCCTTATTTATTATTCGAAGGCATATCCTCAAACATAAACCTATACCCATAGGAACCTTAACTGAGTTACAGGAATCTGTGTTGACTTTTATCCACAAGCACCTCCTGAACCAGCTGCAACATCTTTAGGATTAAGCTTTCCAGTCCAGAAACCCCGCAGTTTACTTCCTATGTTAACTCATATGCACCACTTGCTTAATAACAGTTGGCTTCAATTAGCATCAAATTGTTGGCTTTGTTTAAAATCAAAACCTCCATATTGCCTAGGGATAGGAGTTGAAAATCTTATCCCAAGTAATGCAGTTAAAACAACTTGTATTCCAAAAACTGTTCATGTCACTATTGGAGACTTAACTGGAAAAGCCTCTTGTTTAATAACTGCAAGTTTTAATTTAACAGGTATCCATTTTCTGAAATTTGCAATCTTTCTCTTACTAAGATCATAACTCATTTCCAAGCTTATACTGCACATGCCAATACGTGGTTTGCTTGTTCATTAGTATTAATTACTTGTGGTACTGCTGAAATGATAAAAAAAAAAGCCAGTTTTATGTATTACTGTTCATGTGCTTCCTCAGTTATATGTCTACAGAGGACCCAAGAGTGCTCTTTCAATTTCACACCATGGAACCCAAAGAAGGTGTGCCACTCCTCTGTTAGTCTTCACTTTAGTCAGATTAAGTGTGGCTGAGACAGCTGCACTTAGCATTGTTTCCTCAGTACACAGAGAAATAGGACTAACGTGACTAACCAGCTTAACTCGAAACGTGAATGATGACCTAGAATATGTGCAGTCACCAGCAGAACAACTCCATAACTGGGTGAATTCTTCAGCTGAGGTCGTCCTCCAAAATCAGAAAGGTCTTGACTTATTGCTCATGTCTCAGGCAGGGTTTAGGGCTGCTCTCAGAGAAACTGGTGATTTTCATGCCAATACATCAAGAGTCATCTAAGAAACTCTCCAAAATGTCTGTGAAAACATATACAAGCAATGAAAAAAACTAAATGATGATAAGTCCTGGTTCTAACTCCTGTTTTCTTTGAACCTATGACTGACTACCTTACTTACTAATCTAGCAGGGCCTGTCATACTTCTCTTCCTTGGTCTACACATTGAACCTTGTATTTTAAACTGTTTTGTTAAATTTGCCAAGAAACGAATCAACCCAGTAAAATTCTATATTCCAGAATCTCTTATAATTCCCTTCCTTTAACTGAGTAGTCACCGAATTGACTCATGCACAACTAAAAGAGGAGAATAAAATTATCTAAGTCAGTTAATAAAATCAAATTTCTAGCAAAGTAATAATATTCACCAGATTACTCCATTTTGTTTAAAACTTTCATCTTAGTTACCTGCCTGACCTAAGATTCAATGCCAGTAATGTTCCAATCACCACAGACTCCCAGCTTTGTCCCCTTTGGGAAGTTTATGCTGACTATTGCCTGCTAACTGTTACAAAACTGCTTCGCCATAGCTTCCATGTGATTATATGTTTTGTTAACTGAAATCAAATGATACACTTTGACATTTTCATAGTTTGTTCTTATATTCTGTTAGTGGCCTAATGAAAGTAACTCCATTGTATAATGATTCTTTTTCCTTCTCTCTATTTAAATACCTTAAACTATATCTTAATGGCAGAACTCCAGTGTCTTTCTGGGCACTGTCCATACCTACCTGAAATGAAACTAATCAAAGCTTCCTAACAATTGAACCTCCCATTTTGGTTTTCAAGTTGTTAGTTAATAGTTCCTATGGTCACTAAGTTGCTATGTAGCCAATATTGCAAATTTTACATACAAAAGCTTGACACAAACTGCACCAATTGGCCAAGAGTTTTTCTCGCGTTTGTCTACTCTTGACCTGCATGTTTTATACATTCATAATAAATTAAATTCACCTTGCTGGTGTAGCTTCTTCTTGCTTACTCAGTCATAACACAGACACACCCTGTTTGTCATTGTGTTTTATCTGCCTGTTTGTTGTCTGTTTAATATTTGTTGTGTTCTCAAAGAATTCACAACTTGTCAGTCCTCTGAACTATATGTTTAAAAAGTTCTCTGTTGCATTTGTTGAGTACTAGAGTTACTGCCTTTCAAATGGCAGGCACCAGATACTCTGTAAAATAAACTGGCCTGTGTTTAATGTTAATTAACCCTCTACAGTGTCTTTAAATGTTCATGTTACTCAATCAGTTTGAAAGGTCATTACAGGGACCTGATCAGTTTTCCTATATGGAACAATGGTTAAATTTATTCCAAAACCTCCCCTCCATGATTAAAGCTATGTTCTCATAAAATGAAAGACCCTTCCCATAAACCACACTATACAGAGAAAGAGCTTCTAACTTGAAAGTAACATGGTACTATATACAAAGGATTTTGGGTAAACTTTTCTGGGAAATTTGTTTTATCTGTTTCTCAAAAAAATAAATCTTTGCCAAAACCAGCTGTTCTCAGA
>NW_007248342.1:0-1175 GCF_000164805.1 Carlito syrichta
CGGATAGGAGTTTGAGACCAGCCTGGGCAACACAGCAAGACCTTCTGTAATTGTGAAAAAAAAAAAGGCATAAATGTCCCTGAATAGATGGATAAATTATGGTATGTCCACACAAATGAATACTAGATAATTGTGGAAATAATGAACAGGAACTACATATTTCAATATGGATGCATCTCATAAACAAGACAATGAGAAAAAAATCATATTGCAAGTAAACACAGTAGTGCACTAGCATTTGTATACATTTTTTTTTAGTTGAAGTCTCACTTTGTCTCCCAGACTGGAGTGCAGTGGCTGCTCCCATCCACCACAGCCTCGACCTGCTGAGCTCTGGCGATCCTTCCACCTCAGCCTTCCGAGTAACTGGAATTACAGGCGTGGGCTACCACATCTGGCTGATTTTTTTGATGTATTGCAGAGATGAGGTCTCACCACCCAGGTGGGTCTCGAACCCGCGGGATCAGGCAATCCAATCACCTCAGCCTCCCAAAGGCACGGGACTACAGGTTGAGCCACTGAGTCCGGCTTATATACATTTTTAAACATACAATAAAATTGGAAATTAAGTTGTCCAGCTTATTTTTCAAGATTATCTTAGCTGCTCGGTGTTTCCATATTAATTTTAGAATCAGCTTGTCAATAACATTAATGAGCCTTATACCTTATATATTAGAATCGCCAAGGATTATTTATTGAAGCTCCTGAAAGAGCAACATGGCAATAAGAATGGAGACAGACTTTTTTTTTAAGCAGAAAAGTTTGGACTAGAGACTGTAAAGAAAGGGATAGTGAGATGACCAAGGATGTGTCAAAGGGTAAACTTGTGTTGCTTAGGGATCAGCTGAGAGCAGGATGCATAGATATTTACTTTGTGAATGTGTAGCTTTTCTCTAGTAGCTCTGAACAATTGCTTTTCTTTCTTTTATTTTTCTTTTTTTTTTTAAGTTGGAGTCTCACTCTGTTGCCCAGACTGGAGTGCAGTGGCCACTCCTGGCCACTGCAGCCTCGACTTCCTGTGTTCCAGCGATCTTGCCACCTCAGCCTTCCAAGTAGCCAGAATTGCAGGCACGCACTACCACACCAAGCTAATTTTTGATTTATTGCAGAGATGAGGTCTCACCAAGTTGCCCAGGTGGGTCTCGAACCCGTGGGCTCAGGCAATACACTCACCT
>NW_007248342.1:2371-6814 GCF_000164805.1 Carlito syrichta
TATGAGTCTTGTTTCTACTCCATTCATTCTGCAGATAGATGGTCTGCTACTCTAAATATGTTGTCCTTGTTCTAGACCAGTCATTGTGGATATGAAATGCCACACTTTTTTTCCTCCACTAAACATTTGTGTATATGACAGACTTCTCTGAATATTTAAAAATAAGAAAGAGACTACATTGCAGAAAATTCAGCATTTAATTTGCAGCTTGATTTTCCTCAAAAGTCTATTGGCTATTTATAACAACTCAACACAGATCCTTTTAGGTGGCAGAAGGGGACAATCCCCTCGGGCTTCCTCCAACTGTGGGAGTTTTTCTATCCTTTCAATAAATCCTGCTTTAAAGGAAAAAAAAGAAGAAAAAGAAGAAGGCAGAAGGACGACTCCACAGTGAAAAGAAACTGGAAGAGGAAAGACTTAAAAGGGACAAGGACATATAATCATCAGGCTACAAAACCCTAATGACTATGGATCTTTTAAGAAAGAAGTAAGATGCAAGAAAGCAAAAAGCGAGATGAGGATTGACTTTGTGCTGAATGATATTGAACCAAATTAACTGCTTATCATTTTTTAAAATCCTATAACCTTCAAGATGTTCAGAAAAAATATAAGGAGGCATCACAGATAGTTCTTGTAATAAAGCTTAAAACCCAATTTAAAAAATAAGGTCTCAGTTCAAGAGCTTCCAGATAGTCAAACAAGAGGATCCTGAAGGGTGGTGTGCCCAGGGAGGTCTTAGAAGCTCCCCCATACCTTGTGCTATGCACCTTTTCATCTGTATTGTTTGTGATATCCTTTATAATAAACTGGCAAACATAAGTAAGTTTCCCTGAGTTCTGTGAATGTCTCTAGTAAATTAATCAAGCCCAAAAGGGGGGCCATGAGAACCCCAACTTGAAGCTGGTTGATCAGAAGTTCTGGAGATCTGGATTTGCAACTGATATCTGAAGAAGGAGGTGGCTGTGTTGGAGACTGAGCCTTCAACCTGTGGTATCTGATGCTATCTCTGGGTAGAGAGTGTTGGAATTGAATTAAAGACATCCAGCAGATGTCTCCTGCAATACTGATTGCTTGCTTGGTGTGTGGGGAAAACCATTCCCACATCTGGTCACAAAAATACTCTGTGATGATTGTTGTTGTGTTGAATGATAGAACAGGAAAAAGCATCTTGAGCAAGTGTGTTTCTCCGCTCACAGTTATGTATTTATAAATCTATTGTTTTCAGTATAGAATCTCAGTGTACAATGTAATATCATCACGTAAGCTTTCACATTGTTTTAGCAGTGCTGTTGTGTTGTATTATATGTGTTTAGGAGGTATGATACAAAACCAGAAAAATAAAATCTACCTCACAAATATGTATAAAATTTTACTAATTTTCTTTTTTCTTTTTCAATCTTGTTAATAAATATATCCACACACATGCATCTATATGTAAAGTTGCTATGTTGTATTATAAGTGTTTCGACCAATTACTAGTTCATATCAGCTTCAGCGTACCCAAGGAGCTCAAGAAGAAACAAGAGTAGAGGTTTCTATTTTGTGATTAGGAAAACTAAAGCAGAGAGGGGTTAAATGCCTTCCTTACCACAAGGTCACAGGGAGAATCGATTCATAGAGGGAGAAGGAAGGAATCTTTTCTTCATTGCTCACTGTTTTATGTTAACCATCACATACATGCTAAGTCAATGGATGCTGACACTTTACATAAATATATGATGATGCTATGCTATGTGCAATAAAATCTGAGACATGAAATGTGGAAGCAATTCAAAAAAACAGATCTCACATTTTTGCCTTCGTCAGAGTCTGAATCTGACATGCTCTGATTAAAATTCAATATCTGCAGGCATTTAAAATTAAAATATACAGGTATTCATGGTTTCCTCCTTCAGCAATGTTTTATTGCTGCTTTTTTTCATCTTAAATATTAAAAACATTACATTATTTTATTTCATATGTCAAATTCCATGTCTCTGTATATTAAACATTGCCCTTTCACCCCTGAACTCTGGTTCAAATCAAGCTCTTAGCCGAGGAAATAAAAAACATCTGAAAATGTTTAGTAGACTTATCTCAGGGCCTAATGGACTACAGTTTACATTAACTTGACAAACACAATAAACAGATTTGCTGCAAATTAAAATGTTTATATGAAAATATTCAGGAATGAGCAGTATATACTAATGAAGACCTCTCAGATCTGAAAGCTGTGCTTTCATTTCACAGTGAATTTGCAACAAAGATGGAGAAAAATCTGGTCTGTGCCTATCCCACCCAAAGCAGATGAAGAATGAGGGACACAGATCATAGAAATTCTCCTCAGCCATCTTGTGGTAGGGAAAACTGAAGCTGGGAAGGGCTCAGAGGATGGGAGGATAAGGAGAAAACAATCCTAAAATAAATTGTCAGCTGTATCACATTACCTTTTTGTTCATGCAAAAATTACTTATTGAGGTTTGCACTACATTAAACCACTTGGCTAGGTACTATTTCATTGGTGCCTTCCAGTAAGTCAGGAAAATAAAAGTAATCTTGGTTTAAAGACAAATCAAATCAAAAAGCCTGTTCAGTTCTCTTGAACAGAAGCTTTTACGAACAGGTTTATATTGCATTGTTTAAAGACAAGGAGACAATGGGATATTTAATGTTTAATTTCCACCTGTCCCAGGAGTGGATGACCAAGTGCCTTCAGAGGCAAGAGTATGAATGTGTAGGCAGTGATGAAGATGAAAGAGGACCCAGTATAATGACATGTCAATTCTTAAAAATGTTAAATGTTGTGTAGCCTTCCCCCAAAAATATACCTGCAGGCCACCAGTCTGTAATCTCTGCCCTCCAGCTACTTCCTAAGCCACACAGATGACCACAGAGTCACCATTCTAAAGGGTTCAGTCCCTGTTCCTTCCTCCATCCCATCTCCTCCCTCTCCTATGGTCGAATCTTCAGGAAAGCATCTGGTCTACACAGTTGCAACTACAGGTGATTCAGGTAACCCAAATCTCAAGTCAGAAGTTCAAGGGATATCAAAGTCTCTTGGGGAATTTGCTAACACTCATATTCCTAGACCCTACTCCCAGAGATTCTGTTTCTGAAGATTTGGCACAGAGCCTGGGAATATGCATTTCAAAGGCAAGCTAGATGATGCTGATGCAGGTGGCTCAAGGCCACACTTTAAGGAGAACTGTTCACACTGTGCTGTGGGTCTAACTATGATCTCAATGGATTTATCAAGGTGATGAGGAAAGATCAACTCAGTGGAAAAACTGATTCCCCATCATTGCTTCCTTTTCTCTGCCTTTAGAGGAATCTAGAAATGTTTTTACCTAGGATAAGGATTATCCTTGACAGAGGATCTGATATGGTGGAGGAAAAACCAGAGTAGTTCAAGTGAGGCTGTCCAATAACAAACAGTAACAAGGCATTCCATTCCAGGTTTTTGGAACTGGTAACTCACACCCACTCACCATTCCATTCTTATTAATACTTACACATTCTACCATTGGATGATGACAGTGGAAGAAAGTCCTATTCTCATCCAAACTATACAACACAAACTTGAAATATGTAGTCCTTATTATTTTTCATTCTGCACTCTACAGCAGTAGAGGACATCAGGTACCATCCTTAGATAACAGAGAACAAGTTATACACACCAAGAATGGCCATGGTAGGGGCAATGCTAAATTCAAATATTCTCTGAATCAAGATTTTGTACTAATTCTATGGTTTAAATTTCTATGATGATAGTTTGCAAAGTCTTCCATAGGTCCTTTCAGCTTTCAGTAGTACAACTTGGAAATCGTTTATTCTCTCATAACTTGTATGTGAAGTGTCTGCCAAGCCTCAAACAGCCTTTTTTTCCCCCTGACAAATAAATCAAGATAGAGTTGCATTCAAGCATTCAAATTTGGTAGCATTAGCTCTAGTAACATAACTCTGACATTCCACTTGAGGAAGGGGAGAAAAAATTCATAAAACCCTTCTGCTTTACTTAATTTAATGTTTGACTAGTCCCTTAAAGAATAACTGAGATATTCTCACCAAATGCGTTATATCCTGTTTTTACCACATCTATCCCTGGAGTTTGTTCATGAACATCTTGTGATATAATACATTGTTATTTTCTGACACCCAGCCTCCAAATAAGTAATGCATTAGACAGATGGTATTAATCATTGGGTGGAAATCTGATTTCGAGGCAGATATCCTGCGATGGGAGAATTGCATGATTCATTTTGCATTTTATTTTGCATTGTATTCACCATAAGATGCCTTTTAGTCAAAGCTGGTCAGGTGAGAAAAAGTATTTTTCTCTATTTAGGGAGTTAATGAGATCAACCCAAATTCAGTTTATGAACTCAATCAAGGCACATACGATTGTGGTTAGACATCAAATAGAGTGACAGAGGATGGGTTTCTGCAGTGGAGAATAGAATGGGG
>NW_007248343.1:0-1206 GCF_000164805.1 Carlito syrichta
GTATTGTACCATAGGTTGGTGTTTGATCCAATTTAAGTCTTCTTCTGTGTATTTGGGGTCATCTGGCAACTCTGGTGCCCCTGGGTCTGGTAGCATAGTTACTAGGACATGATTTACAGACATGGCTGCCTCCTTTGCATTTAGATCAGCCAAGCGGTTTCCCCTGGCTACTGGCGTGTCCACCGTCTGGAGTTCCAGACAATGGATGATGGCTAATGCCTTAGGTAGCCAGAGGGCTTGTAGCAGCTCAAGGATTTCAGTTTTGTTTTTGATAGTTTTTCCTTCTGCCATTAGGAGCCCCCTTTCTCTGTAAATGGCTCCATGTACATGAGCCGTGGCAAACGCATACCTGCTGTCTGTATAAATGTTTACCCATTTGCCAGCTCCCATAGTCAGCGCTTTGGTTAGCGCGATTAACTCAGCCCACTGGGCAGAGGTTCCGGCCACTAATGGTTCTGCCCAGACAGTTTCAGTCTCCGTGGTTATGGCTGCCCCCGTATACCTTGTTCCATTCCGGAAAAAGCTACTGCCATCTGTGTACCAAGTGTTATCCGCATCAGGCAAGGGCTGATCCTGGAGGTCGGCTCTCACCCCAGGCACCTGGGCCAGGATTTCTTGACAGTCGTGGAGGGGGGCCTCCCAGTCCGGGTTGGGGAGCAGCGTGGCTGGATTCAAGGAGGTGGGGGTCTGGGACAGAATTCTAGCAGGATCTAGGAGCAAGCCCTGGTAGTTAGTCAAGCGGGCATTACTTATCCACCGATCTGGTGGCTGTCTGAGCACCCCCTCTATGGCATGGGGTGTACTGACATACAGTTCTTGACACATGGTTATTTTGTCAGCATCCTTGACCATAGTGGCGACTGCTGCAATGATTTTCAAACATGGGGGCCATCCAGCTGCTACAGGATCTAATTTCTTTGAGAGGTATGCTATGGGCCTTTTCCAGGGGCCTAGCTGTTGTAGCAGGACCCCCTTTGTGACCCCTTTCAGTTCATCCACATATAGATGAAACGGCTTTGTTAAATCAGGTAACCCAAGGGTTGGGGCCAAGAGTAATGCTTGTTTGAGGTTATTAAAAGATTGGTTCATGGCCTCCATCCAAACAAAATCTTGCTTATTTTTAGTGGCTTCATATAGCGGTCTAGTCAACTCAGCGAACCCTGGAATCCACAAGTGGCAGAATCCCACTGAACCCAGGAATTCGTG
>NW_007248343.1:1468-17924 GCF_000164805.1 Carlito syrichta
GTTGAAAATGGTGGGTGAATTCTTGAATCCTTGAGGCAGTCGTGTCCAGGTGAGCTGGCCATTGATACCCTTTTCTGAATCCGTCCATTTGAAGGCAAAGATGTCCTGGTTTTTTGGGGCCAAGGGCAAACTGAAAAAGGCATCCTTTAAATCCAGCACAGTATACCATGTCCTGGTTGGAGGCAGAGTGGTGAGGAGGGTGTAGGGGTTTGGGACCGTAGGGTGTACGTCCATTACTTGCCGGTTTACCTCTTGTAAATCCTGAACCAGCCTATATTCACCTGAGTTTGGTTTTTGCACCGGCAGCAGGGGAGCGTTCCAGGCTGACTGACAGGGTCGCAGCACCCCCGTAGTTAATAACCGCCGGATGTGAGGGGCTATACCTTCCCGTGTGGTCAGAGGCATCGGGTGCTGCCACACCCTGACCGGATCGGCTCCCGGTTTCAGTTCTACAAACACTGCCGGCCGGTGTTTGGCTAGTCCCGTTCCCTCTGTCTCTGCCCATGCTTGGGGAAAACTCTGTAGCCAGCAGTTTATATCATCCATTGGTGGTAGTGGCTTTTGGAGGAGATGATACTCATCCTTCAGGCTTATAGTGAGCACCTGGATAGGATGTCCATTTTTGTTTAAAATCTTTGTCCCCTCTGGGTGAAAGCTGATTTGAGCTCCCATTTTGGTGAGTAGGTCTTGGCCTAACAGGGGGTATGGGCACTCAGGGATGACTATAAAAGAGTGAGACACTCGGCCCATGCCAAGGTCCACTATCCTTTGGGTGGTCCATGGATGTGGCTTAGTGCCTGTGGCCCCCTGCACCCACGAAATCTTGTTTGATACCCTTCCATGTGGTTGTAGTGGGACAGAGTGCTGTGCCCCTGTGTCCACATGGAATTGCATTGGCTGCCCCTCCACCTTAAGAATTACCCTGGGCTCAGGGAGGGGCTCTGAACCCTGACCCCCCCTAGTCCTCAGGGTATAGGTTTTCCCCCAGGTTTAGGATATGTATCTTATCTCCTGGATCCCTGGGATTAGGGTGTTTCTTGGGACAATCTTTCACCCAATGACCCTCTTCTTTGCAATATGCACACTGGTTTCTGTTTAAGTTGCGGTGTCCCTTCTGACAACTGCCCTCCTTACCTGGCTCCGCGGCCAGATTTTTGAGGCATCTCTGTTTCTCCTGGGGGTCATTGGTGGTGGTGGCCAGCAGGATTTTGGCTAAGTTGCGAGTCTGGCAGTTCTTTATTCTGGTCTGCTGGTCCTCTGGGCTTTCTCGGCTGTTGTATACTCTTTCAGCCACTATTAGTAAGTCCTGAAGGCTTTTCTCTCCTAACCTCTCTACCCTCTGCAACTTCCTTTTAATATCTGGGGCAGCTTGATTGACAAAGCCATTATAACGGCTGCCCTACTCTCCGGTGCTTCTGGATTCATAGGAGTGTACCGCCTGAAGGCCTCCGTAATTCTCTCCAGAAAAGTGGCCAGACTCTCATCCTTATCCTGCCTAACATCATATACTCTGGCCAAATTAGTGGGCTTGCGTGCCGCAGCCCTGAGACCTGCCATTAGAGTCTGGCGATAGACCTGGAGCCTCTCCTTGCCTTCTGCCGTATTAAAGTCCCACACAGGCAGGACAGGGGAAAGGCTGCATTGATGAAATCCGGATTCTGGGTCAGTTGTCTATCCTCCCCCAGAACCAATTTCCGGGCTTCCGTCTGAATGCGTTCTCTTTCCTCCATGGTGAAGAGAACCTTTAAAAGCATTTGGCAATCATCCCAGGTGGGCTGGTGGGTAAAGAGAATGCTTTCTAACAAGTCAGTTAAATCTTTGGGATTATCAGAAAATTTGGCGGTTTGGGTTTTCCAGTTGTACAAATCAGAGGTGGAGAATGGCCAATAGTGCAGGGGCTGTTCTCCAGTTTCATCCGGAGGCCCCATTGCATGGAAGGGGAGCACAGTGGAGTTGGTGGGTCCCATATTTAGGGCTGGGGCTGCCCGATTGGCGCGTCCCCATGTTCCCGCTGCCGGTCTGCGCGGGGGATCCTCCGCCTGTGGAACAGGGGCCTGGCCTCCAACGGCACCCTCTCTAGGTGCCGGGAGAGCCAAAGGGATATCATGATAGGGAGGAGGGAAAAGTAAATCCTCAGGCTCTGCGTCCTGCAGGACCAGGTAAAGAGGGGTTTTAGTCGACCCCTGGGTTTCCGTGGGCCTGCCGGGCTTTGTCTCCTGCGAGGCCAGGACTCTGAGCGTCGGCCCTGTTTGAGGTGGAATAAAAGATTTGGCCCACGGGGGGGTTATTAATTACATCCTGCCATACGAGAATGTAAGGCACCTGATCCGGGCGGCCGTGACGTCCATCCTGGAAGATAACATGCTTAACCTGCAAAGCAAGACTTAGTGAGAAAGTGCCCTCTGGCAGCCATCCTACATTGAAGGACAGCCATTCAGACGTGCAGTGGGTTTGAAACTTTTTCCTGTGGATGGTTACACTCAGATTATGACCCCTTTCTTTTATGTCTGAAAAGTGGTCAGTCATCAGGGTTAGATGGGTGGTCAGCATCTGTCCCATGTTTTCCATCCACAATAACACAACCACAAACACAACAGACAAAATGAAGCTACCAACATAAAAGTGTGGTTTTCCACGGCCGTGAAGACAAAAGTAAAACTGAGCCTGAGGGTAAGTCCATGCCCCTAGGCGACTGACTTTCCTCACAGATGAGGACTTTGTCCTCCAGACGGGGCCATGGGTCATCTCCCACGACCCTTGGTCGATGGCCCGCCAGCGCATCCACTTAAGCCACTGCTGACCTGGATACAGAGTGGAATTCCTACGGATAATACAGATGCGCACTGATAGACAGAGGAACGAGTGCACTCATCTGCCAGCGCTGGGACCCTCCGGGCTGGGGGTGTCTGGGGGGTGGTCTCTGGGATCCTGGACGAGACCCCAAATGTTGTACCCGAATCCTGAATCTGAGAGACCACCAAAGAGCCAGCTCCTATGCAAATCACACAAGGTTCTTTATTCAGGCTCAAGTCTGGGCTCACGTCCGTAACTGGTGCAGTGGTACAGGAAAGAGAGCCCCGACCCAGAGCAGCAAGCAGCTTATATACACAGTTACAAGGGAGGGGAAAGAACTTTAAACTTGTTCGCACATGATTGGGTAATTTCTCCTACTGGGTACAGGGGTGTTTGGGATTGGTTGGTTTGTATGGTCACGGGTTGCGGCTGACCGCGGCTGACCATCAGGCCAGCTGGGTGGAACCGGTTGGGACATCTGGGATGTGAGATTACTAGGGGAGTGGAGCAGGAAATGGGGCCAGAGGGTCTGCACTGTGACTCCGTGGTTTTCTTTTGATATGTGAACTTGTTTACTAAAAGTATACTACTGGGCTTGGGCGGGAAAGCAAACATACATCTGAGTTTTAAAAACAAGTTTCAATATACATTCAAAATAAGTTTCAACCTACACTTAAAACAAGTTTTATCACACAATTATGAACTAGATGGCCCTTGAGCTCCTCAGTAGGGAAGGGGGCCAAAGCTTAAGAAAACATGGCCTGGCCATAAGTCAAAGAACACATGGCCACACCATAGCTCAACAAGGAAGTGGCAACTTGTTGCTCGAGGCTGAGTCCTTTAAACATTTCCCTTGGATGGGGGAAGGTCATTAAGATGATTGGGTGGTGGCCTACTCCTTATCATTACAACGGGGTAGGTAAGCACAGGTACTGATATTAGGTGATGGACAGCAGGCAGATGGGTGGGTTAGTCACAGGAGTCTTAGATCTTGACATTGCCAGACATTAGCATCTCATGCCCTCAGGCCTTCACACTCTTCTGATGGGGTCCCTCTTGTTCTGTGGGCAGCTGACTCCTCTGCAGACTCTCTATTTAAATAGATACAGTGTCAGAGGTCATAAGATGTCAGCAACCATTCTATTTCTTACATGGGATGGCAGGTTCAGGGATTTCAATACCTTTCTCTAAACAGTAAGATTCAATATATATGTTTTATTTGTGTATATGGTGAATTTTGCAAATTTTTTTAAACTTAAAAAATACACACAGCATAGGACCCCTTGTCTCTGCTCCCAATTCACTGTCATCTTCTGGGTCTCAGTTTCCACTTATGTAAGATGGACCTCTCTGGGGTCCTTCTGGCTTTAACAGCATATAAGTCTGTGGATGTCCTTGCCACACTGAAAGAACATTAAGAACTTGAGTCTGACAGCCTGTCTGAATGCCTCCTCCTCAGCAGCAAAATGTATTTCTGTCTTGACACCTAAAATGGAAGCTTAATTGCTGATAAGTGGCTGACAACTGGTAAGTGCATTTTGGGCAGATTAGAGAAAGGAAGTCCATAACGTGCTTCTGAAGCTGCCTGGAAAGCTGGGCTTTTGGGAGTGGAGCACAGAACCTATGGGTGGCTGTGGGAACATCAGCCTGGCCAGGGAACTTGCGAGGCCCAGGAATGGCGGCTTTGTCTTCCATAGTCCCTCAGTAAAAAGTGACAACAGAGACATCATGTGCCATTTACAGGACACCCATGATTCCCAGGCATGGTGCTAATGGTTTTTATGGTCATGTAGCACTTCTGACAGCCCCGTGGTAATATTTCATGATTAATATTGTTTATTGAGAACTTCATATGTACCAGACTCTATCCTACCCACATGATATAAAGTATCTCATTTAGTCCTCACAACTCTATGAAGTAGTTACTATTATTATCTCCACATTACAGATGGAAAAGTGGAAGTACCTTTGTCCAAGTCAGATAGCTAATGAACGGCGGGGCTGGGAACTGAACCAAGCAGTACGGCTCTAGAGTCCATGCTCTTTTTTTTTTTTTTTTTTTAAGTCGGAGTCTCAATCTTGTTGCCCAAGAGGGAGGGCATTGGCACGCTCATGGCCACTGCAGCCTCGACCTGCTGGGGCTCAGTTGATTCTTCCGCCTTAGCCTTTCAAGTAGCTGGCACTACAAGCATGTGCCACCATGCCTAGCCAATTTTTTGATTTATCATAGAGATGAAGTCTCATCAAATTGCCCAGGCTGGTCTCGATCCCCTGAGCTCAGGCTATCCACTCACCTTGGCCTCCCAAAGTGCTGGGATTATAGGTGTGAGCTACCACGCCCGTCCTTGGAGGCCGCAGTTTAACTTCTATGCACTGCAACTTTCGGGAGAGTTCTGAAGGAGGTGCTTCATTATTTCATTTTATGGATGATGAAACTGAGGCTCAGGTAGGTGAAGTGACTTACCCAAAGCTGCATAGTGCATACATGGCAGAGCCAGGATCCCATCTCAGGTGTACATGTTTATTTATTTATTTTTGAGTTGGAGTCTCACTCTGTCACCCAGCTTCTGGCCACTGCAGCCTCGACCTGCTAGACTCCGGCGATCCTTCCGCCTCAGCCTTCCAAGTGGCTGGAACTACAGGCACGCACTACTGTGTACATGTTTTCAAAGCCCAAGCTGTTCCCCTTGATCCCAGAATGTCTCCCTAGGTAAGTTATCAAAGGGTTGCTGTATGTCCCTCTGGGAACAGCTGGCGAGAAACATCATTGGGGAAGAAATTGTAGAAGCCCTGGCAGGCAGGACACACCTACCTTTGCCTTGGAGCTGTCGCTAATTCACTGTGTGACCTTAGGCAAGTCCTAGCCCCACTATGGGCCCTAAAGTTCCATTTGTTTTTTTTATTTTTACTTTTTTATTCTCTGAGTTAGTGTCTCATTCTGTCACCCAGGCTGGAGTGCAGTGGCACGCTCATGGCCACAGCAGCCTCGACCTGCTGGGCTCGGGTGATCCTTCTACCTCAGCCTTCCAAGTAGCTGGAACTACAGGCATGTGCCTCCATGTCCGGCTGATTTTTTAAAAATTTATTTATTGTAGAGACAAAGTCTCGCCAAATACCCAGGCTGGTCTCAAACCCCTGGACTCAGGCAGTCCTCTCACCTTGGCCTTCCAAAGTGCTGGGATTATAAATTTGAGCCACTGTGCCTGGCCCCAAGTTCCATTTGTAAGTGAAAGGTTGAGCCGGGCTCGGTGGCTCAGTCTGTAATCCCGTGCCTTTGGGAGGCTGAGGTGAGTGGATTGCCTGAGCCCGCGGGTTCGAGACCCACCTGGGCAGCAAGATCTCATCTCTACAATAGATCAAAAAATCAGTCGGGCATGGTAGCGCGCACCTATAATTCCGGCTACTCGGAAGGCTGAGGCGGAAGGATCACCGGAACCCAGCAGGTCGAGGCTGCGGTGGCCGGGAGCAGCCACTGCACTCCAGTCTGGGCGACAGAGTGAGACTCCAACTCAAAAAAAAACAACAACGAAAAAAAAACAAAAACAAAAAAGTAAGTGAATGGCCCCAAGTTCCATTTATAAGTGAAAGGTCCCAGATTGAGACCATGACATGTCTAGAGACACGAGATAAAGATATAACACCGCTTAGCAAAGAGCAGAAGAGGAGACTTTAGAGACTCTAGTTGCTTCCGCTCCCAAGGAAGACAGAAAACCCCCCAGGGTGGAGATGTCCCATGGCTTCAGTCAGAAAAACTCCATATCTCCACCCCTATGTCCTCACTCTTCCCAGAGGAGAAAGACCAGGAAAAGGGGTGATGAGAAAGAGGGGGTGGGGTGTCAATTTCCTGTGACTGCTGTAACAAATGATCACACTTGGTGGCTTAAAACAACAGAAATTTATGTTCTCACAGTTCTAGGGGTGAGAAGTTCTAACTCAAAGGGGAGCAGGGCGGTACTTCCTTAGGAGGCCTGAAAGCTGTGTCTGTTCCGTGCCTCTTCCAGCTGCTGGTGGCACTCGTGGTTTATGGCAACCTTTGTCCCTGCTGCTTCTCCATCACCTTCTCTTCTGTATGTCAGTCCAGTGTCCTGCCTTTCTTTCTCTTTTTTTGTTTTTGAGTTGGAGTCTCACTCTGTCGTCCAGGTTGGAGTGCAGTGGCACACTCACGGTGACTGCAGCCTCAACCTGCTGGGCTCAGGTGATCCTTCTACCTCAGCCTTCCAAGCAGTTGGAACTCTAGGCATGTGCTACCATGCCCGGCTTGTTATTTGATTTATTGTAGAGACAAGGTCTCACCAAGTTGCCCAGGCTGGTCTTGAACCCCTGAGTTTAGACAACCCTCTTGCTCAACCTCCCAAAGTGCTGGGATTATAGACTTGAACCACCATGCCTGGCCCTGCCTTTCTCTTATAAGGCCATCTGTGGTTGCATTTAAGACCCACCGTTATAATATCAGATAAACTTCTCAATCTTAAATCCTTACCTCCAATTAAATCTTCAAAGACCCTTTTCCAAAATAAGGCAACATTCACAGGTTCTAGAAATTAGGATCTGGATATATATATATACACTTTTTTTTTTAGTGAGAATCCCATTATTTTATTTTATTATTTTGATTATTTTTGATTTGGAGTTTCACTCTGTTGCACAAGTTGGGATGCAGTGTCATACTCACGACCACCCCAGCATCAATCTGCTGTGCTCCAGCAATCCTTCCACCTCAGCCTTCCAAGTAACCGGAACTGCAGGTGTGTGCTATCACGCCCATTTATTTTTTATTTTATTTATTGTAGAGATGAGTTCTCACCAAGTTGCCTGAACTGGTCTTGAACCTGCAGGCTCAAGTAATCCACTCGCCTCAGCCTCTCAAAGTGATGGGATTACAGGCTGAGCCACCAAGCCTGGCCTATTTTTTTAATTTAAATTATTTTATTATATCATTTATTTATTTATTTTTGAGTTGGAGTCTCACTCTGTTGCTCAGACTGGAGTGCAGTGGCCGCTTCCGGCCACCACAGCCTCGACCTGCTGGGCTCCGGCGATCCTTCCACTCAACCTTCCAAGTAACTGGAACTATAGGCGTGCGCTACCACGCCTGGCTAATTTTTTGATTTATTGTAGAAATGAAGTCTCGCCAAATTGCCCAGGCGGGTCTCGAACCTGCGGGCTCAGGCAATCCATTCACCTCAGCCTCCCAAGGCGCAGGATTACAGGCTGAGCCACCGAGCCCGGCTAAATTTTTTATTTTAAAGTCATGGGGTACAATTCATGGTTAGGTATACAAATCTTTGTTATGTAAATACCCTTGTTGATGAGGTGTACCCCATCCCCAGCAGTTTCCCACTACTGCCAATCCCTTTCTTATAGTATTATGATAATTGTTTAAGGTCCATTTATGAGTGAGAATATGTAGTATTCAGTCCTTTGTTTCTGTGATAGATCACTCAGAATTACAGACTCTAAGTTCATCCAAGTTGCTGCGAAGTTCATAATTTCGTCCTTTATGGCTGTGTAAGATTCCATTATGTATTCCAGATTTTTTTATCCAATCCTCTTTCAATGGGCAGCACAGTTGGTTCCATGTTTTTGCTATTGTGAACAATGCTCCAGTTAAACCAGGCTGAGGTGAGTGTATTGCCTGAGTCCGCGGGTTCGAGACCCACCTGGGTAACTTGGCGAGACGTCATCTCTACAATAAATCAAAAAATTAGCCGGGTGTGGTAGCGCGCACCTATAGTTCTGGCTATTTGGAAGGCTGAGGGGGAAAGATCGCCGGAGACCAGTAGGTCGAGGCTGCGGTGGCCGGGAGCAGCCACTGCACTCCAGTCTGGGCGACAGAGTGAGACTCCAACTCAAAACAAACGAACAAACAAACAAAAACAATGCTGCAATAAACATGTATGTGCAGGTATCTTTTTCATAGAGCGATTTGAGTTCCTCTGGGAATATTCCCAGAAGGGTGATTGCAGGGTCATATGGAAGGTTGATTTTCTTTTAGGAATCGCCAGACTGTTTTCCACAGAGATTGTCCTAGTTTACACTCCCACCAACAGTGTAGAAGTTTTCCCTTTTCCCTGCATATGGATATATTTTGACCATTTTTCAACTTAACACAGAGGGAGAAGAGAGAGAAAGAGAAACAAATAAAGATGGACCAGGGCGCCATAAGCACCGATTTCAGATTCCCTTGCCTGTGCCAAAATGCCTAATAATCACATTCTCCTGCCTTGTCTTGTTCCTTAGAGTCTGGACAGATCTCCACGGCTCTCCCAGCTGCAGCGTCCACATTCTCTTCTGAGGTCCCACAGGGCTGCCACCGTTCTCAGCCCTTGCTGGCCTGGCTTTCGGCTGAGAGAATTCCAATGGACAGTGTGGGTTCCAGGTCTGGCTATCCTCCTGGCTCTCCAGGGGGCCTGGAACAAGACATTGCTCTTGTCTGAGCCTCACTCCTGCTTCCGTACCTTTACTCATGCTATTCTCTCCTCTCAGATCGCCTTTCCACCTTCCCTCCCTTATCCAATGTCAGTTTATGTATGTCTTCCAGAAATTTTTTCCCTAACTTCTAGGATGGGACTAGCAGCTGACACCCTGGCAACTGGCAAATACATTTTTGTGTATCTAGAGCTATAATGCCCCTGAAATGGCCTGTTTCCTTGTCTGTCATCCACACAAACTCACTAGACTGTAAGCACCTCAAGTGGCCAAGGCCCTAGACAGTCTGACTGTTTGGGGTCAAATCCAGGCTTTCCCACATTTATGTGGCCTTAAGCAAGTTACTTGCCTTTCCTCAGTTTCCTCATCTGTGAAATGGAGGTAATAATAATAGCAGCTATCATCTGATATTATGGTCATAATTAAACGAGCTACTATCTGTCAAGGGCCCAAAGTAGTGCCTGGCATGAGGTAACCACACATTTAATACTAATTATCATCATTACCATTATTTGTATTCTCAAGGTCAGGAACACAACAGGCACTTGTGAAAATGTTGATTGGAACGAGGTGACATCCAAGTTCTTTCCAGTTCTCTATATTTTCCAGTTTTGCATCCATGACAGTTTGGGGCAGGGGAAACCAGGTAGCAGCTACAGCAAAGTACTCAGTGATTTGAGCACATGCAAGTTTGGGGCTGGTGGGGAGCTTAGCCAAGCATCTCAGGTGAGGTCCTGATTCTTTCCCAGATGCAATTCTGCCTCCTGTTTCTCTTTTTAGCCTCAGCCATCCCCTTTGGGAATTCACTAAGGAGCCACTGTCTGGAAGCTATCATGAGCCTGAGCAGGTCAGCAGCTGAGCAGCCCAGAAGAGGCTCTTTCTCAAATTCCTAGGTGGCCACAGTGGCAAGTAACAGAAAAAGGGAGGCTGGGCCAAAGAATGCCTGCAGCCTCACAGGAAGGCCTTGAGTGGCTGCAAATGAGCAGTTCCCACCTCCCAGATCCCTCCCCCACCCAAAACACACACACACACACACACACACACACACACACACACACACACACACACACACACGCTGCAACCTCTTTTATTTTTATTGCATTGGTGGACCTTAGAATTTATGACATTAATGGATGGAAAATAAGAAACATACATTATTTGGGAGGCCTGTAAGATGATTTCTGTTATTTATTTTTATAGAGATATTATATAGAAAGAACTTTATATAGAGTATTGTTTTATACGGGGAATAACAATTAAGTTTGTGAACTTGCCACTGTATACTTACACTGGCAGCACTGTACAAACAACTGGGGAATGTTTCATAACCTCGGTATGTCAATGTCTCACAGCTGTGTTCGTGTTGACATGGGGCGGTATCTTGCTGAGTGGTATTCATTATTGCTGTTGCATGTTTTTGTCTGCCATCACAAGAATGTTGGAACTTGAATCAGAGAAACGAACGAACGTTAAATTTCTTGTTAAACTTGGCAAGAGTGGAAATGAAATCAGGGACATGTTAGTTCAAATTTATGAGAACAATGCCATGAAGAAAATGGCAGTGAACAAATGGATTAAATGTTTTTGTTAGGGGAGAGAAAGATAAAGAGGTCAGGACAACCAGTAACGGCAGAACTGATGAAAACGTTACTGACTGTGAGAAGCATAGCATAGCAGGCCAAATAAACCTCAAAAAAGAAACAGGAAAATCTTAACTGAAAATCTTTGCATGAGAAAGTTATGCACAAAAATGGCCCCTAAGGAGTTCTTGCATCACAACAATGTACCAGCTCACACAGCACTGTCTAAGAGGGAGTTTTTAGCCAGTAAACAAACAACTGTATTGGAACACCCTCCCTACTCACCTGATTTGGCCCCAATGACTTTTTTCTTTACCTGAAGATAAAAGAAATACAAAAAGGAAGACTTTTTTTTGAGTTGGTATCTCATTACATTGCCCAGGCTAGAGTGCAGTGGCATGCTCACAGTCACCCCATCACTGACCTGCTGGACTCCAGCGATCCTTCCAGGTAACCAGAACTACAGGAATGTGCTTCCACACCTCAGTCTTCCAAGTAACCGGAACTACAGGCAAGTGCTACTACACCCGGCTAATTTTTTATTTATTGTAGAGACGAGGTCTCACCAAGTTGCCCAGACTGGTCTCAAACCCACGGGCCCAGGCAATCCATTCGCTTCGGCCTCCCAAAGTGCTGGGATTACAGGCTGAGCCACTGTGCCCAGCCAGGAAGACATTTTGATGACATTTGGGACATCAAGGGTAATATGACAACAGCTCTGATGGCCATTCCAGGAAAAGAGTTCTAAAATTGCTTTGACGGGTGGACTAGGTGCTGGCATCGGTGCATAGTTTCCCAGGGAGTACTTCAAGGTGGCCATAGTGATATTCAGCAATGAAGTATGTAGCCCTTTTTCTAGGATGAGTTCACGAACTTAATTGTTAGAACTCGTGCTCTGCTTCTTTCTGTGTGTGTGTTTGTGTGTGTGTGTGTGTGTGTGTGTGTGTGTGTGTGTGTGTGTGTATGTGTGTGTGTGTTTTGTTTTATTTTTTAGAGTCAGAGTTTTCACTTTATCACCCAGGCCTGTTTAGAATTCCTGGGCTCAAGCAATCTTCCCACCTCAGCCTCCCAAAGTGCCAGAATTGCACGTGTGATCCACCATGCCTGGCCTCTTTCTAAAAATTTATCTGAAGCACCATGAGGTTGTTCAAAATGACCTAGCCTTGGCAGGCACTGGGCCAAATTGTGTTTCCATCTTCCTGCTGCCAGGACTTACACCTCCCTATCCCAGGTCCCTAGATTATGGTTCTTGTCAGCTGCTTATCACCCAAGCTTAGTTGAGTGTTGGCTGGTCAAGGAATCTTTCTCAGAGCTACTTGCATTTAAAAAACATGGAAACCCCAGCACCCCACTCCTTCCAGGCCACAGTTCCCAGGAGCCCAGTGCTTGCTTGTTTTCTTTCTTTCTTTCCTTTCTTTTTTTTTTTTTAGAGATAAGATCTCACTATGTTCCCCAGCCTGGTCTCAAACTCCTAGCCTCAAGCAATCCTCCTGCTTTGGTCTCCCAAAGTGTTGGGATTATAGACATGAACCACTACAACCAGCCACAGATGATCTTTCATACATTCAATCAACAAATGTTTGCTAATGCTAGGGCTGGGGATACAAGACCTCATCAACTGTTGGAGAGGCAAGCAATGATGGAAATAGGGACAAAATGCCACGAGAGGTCAATAATAGAAACTGGCATTTACTGAGCAGTGACCATGGCTTGGAGCTCTGCTCTGTGCTTTATTATACATTATCCCGTTGAAACCTCATGAAGTCCATTTTACAGAAGAACAAATTGAGGCTCAGAGAAGTAAAGCAATCTGTCACTGGTTCCATCAGTCATGAGTGGCTGAACAGATCTCTCAGGCTGAAATCCATCTGAAAAGCCAAGGAAGCTTCCCAGAGGAGGTAGCTTTTTTGTTTCTTTTTTCTTTTTTGAGTCAGTGTCTCACTCTGTCACTCAGGCTGGAGGGCAGTGGCATGATCGCAGCTCACCACAGCCTCGGCCTCCCGGGCTCAGGTGATCCTTCCACCTTAACCTTCTGTGTAGCCAAGGACTACAGGCACGCACCACCACGCCTGGCTAATTTTTTCATTTTTGTAGAGATGAGGCCTCGCTGTGTTGCCAGGTTGGTCTCGAACTCCTGGGCTCAAGCAATCCTCCCACTTCGGCCTCCCAAAGTATTGGGATTACAGGTGTGAGTCACGGCGCCTGGCAAAGGTAGCTTTCAAATTGAGACTTGGAGAGTGAGTAGGAGGTAGCCAGGTGGAAAAGTTGAGGGAGAGGAGGGAGGAATGTGTGTATTATAGTGGGTGAGAACCATCTGAAGCCCAGCAACTTTCAGGAATGGGTTGGGGTAACTGCTCCTCTTCTTCCCTTTTCTTCTCTCCCCGCCTCCCATGCCCTAGAGTTATCTACCCCCTGCTATTGAGACTGCCCAGGACATTCACATTGGGACCTGGAAGCCCTGTCTTCTGAGGGGGGATGTTCTCTTCCTTGCTTGCCAGGCTGATAGCATTTCTGGGAGGTTGAGTGCCATGAGTACGTGCTTTGGGACTACGATGGTCTGAATGTTTGTGTCTCCTCCAAGATTCACATGTTGAAATCCTCACTCCCCACGTGACATTAGGAGGTGTGGCCTTTGGGGCTGATTAGGTTGTGGGGACAGAGCCCTCTCGAATGGGATTAGCATCCTTATAAAAGAGGCCCGAGAGAGACCCCTGACCCCTTCCACCCTGTGAGGACACAGAGGAAGTGCCATCTATGAACAAGAAAATAGGTCCTCACCAGACACCGAACCTGCGAGTGCCTTGATCCTGCAGTTCCCAGCCTCCAGACCTGTGAGAAATACTTTTTTTAAAAAATTGTTTGAGTTGGAGTCTCACTCTATTGCCCAGGCTGGAATGCAATGGCATGCTCACGGCCACTGCTGCCTCGACCTCCTGGGCTCAGGTGATCCTTTCTCCTCCGTCTTTCAAGTAGCTGGAACTACAGACACATGCCAACATGCCTGCCTAGTTTTTGTGATTTATTGTAGAGATGAGGTCTCACCAAGTTGCCCAGGATGGCCTCGAACCCCTGAGCTCAGGCATTCCTCTCTTCTCGGCCACCCAAAGTGCTGGGATTACAGGCTTGAGCCACTGCACCCAGCCTGATAATTTTTTTTAGGTTAAACATTTTTGTAAAAAAAAAAATTTAATTAATAATCATTACATGTATGGTACAATGTGATGTGGGTATTTTTCTTTTCTTTTATTTTTTCTTATTTATTTACTTAGGTTGGAGTCTTACTCTGTTGCCCAGGCTAGAGTGTAGTGGCAAGTTCACAGCCCCTGCAGCTTCAACCTGCTGGGCTCAGGTGATCCTTCCGCCTCAGCTTTCCAAGTAACTGGAACTATAGGTGCATGCCACCACGCACAGCTAATTTTTTGATTTATTGTAGAGACTAGGTCTTACCAAGTTGCCCAGGCTGGTGTCGAACCCCTGGGCTCAAGCAATCCTCTTGCCTCAGCCTCCCAAAGTGCTGGGATTACAGACTTGAACCACCTTGCCCAGACTGGAAATACATTGTTTATAAATTACCCAGCCTATGATATTTTGTTATAGCAGCCCAAAGGAACTGTGATTCAACCCACATGGGTTCAAATCCCAATTCTGCAGCTTCCTAACTGTATGGGCAAGTCACTTTTCCTCCCTGAGCCTCAGTTTCCCCATCCACAGTAGGGGGATAACAAGACCCCCAGAGCCCTAGGTCAAGGTTAAGCTTCGCAATAATAAGGAATAGTTAAGAATTGCTGACACCTGGCTATTGATACGAAACTAACTCTTGCTTGTTCTCATGATTAACCGAGATGATGTCGCCAGCACCGCGCAGTGAAAGGCAGCTGTTATTGTTCTTAGCAAGTACACATAAGTGCACTTCAATTCCAAGTCGTTAATTTGAGGACTAAAACATGTTCCATGGAAGCAGATGCCCAGAGATTCTAATGACAATCTGTGGGCAAAGGATGCAACCAGGATTCAATTAAACGAGGTAATTCAAGGCTGCAAAGTATTTAGACCAGTGTCTAGCGCGTAGTGGGTGGTGCTCCAGAAGTGAGAGCTCCCCCTAATATATACAATCCAACCAGCTTTCTTATGCAGACGTCAAATGGCTTTAGCAATGGAAGTAGCCATGATTCACAGATTTTTTTCAGGAATTCATCTCATGCTAACTATCAAGGGACTCCCATCTCGTATAACCATGTTATCTCTCTTTACAAACCTTGTTAGGCTCTGTCTGTGTACTTTAAAGAAAAGTTACTTTTTGGCAAGCTTGAATTGGAGAAGAGATATGATTGCTTTAAAACCAGAGATCTGGTGTGTGAGGTTGCCATGGAAATGATTTAATGTAAACTTTATTTTATAGCACGCCCAGTTAATTAATTGGTCGGGAGGAAAGCCAGAAGCAATTTCCTCCAAAAAAAGAAGAGGAAAAAAATAATAATAACTAGAGAAAGGAAGGCTGACACATGAAGAGAAATTTTTTTCCACTCAGGGAAAAGACAATTAAAAGGTTCTTGCTTCTGGCGAGGGTGGAAGCTGCATGGCTTGGGCCTCCCTTGCTGCCTCCCGGCCTCTCCCTCCCTCCTGCCTTTCCTTTTCTCGTTTTTCTTCTGTCTATGGATTGAAATAGGGAGCAGGGGGCGGGAAGGGGTGGAATAGGAGTAGAGAAAGAAGGGGAGACAGCAAAACGGATTTGTACTTCCAACTAAAAGTATATAGTCTTTTAGGCTAGGAGGATACCATTGGCTCGCAAGGAAAGTCACGTCTTAGGGCTTTTGTTGCTAAGGGGCTTTTAAGTCCCACAGAGACATTTAGCCATACATCTCAGGAACTTTTAGACTGTTAAGAGATATTAACTATTCCAACCAGAGCCCTAAATCAAAGTTAAGCATAGCAGTAATAAATAATTAGTTAAGAATTAGTGGCTGGGTGCGATGGCTCAGCCTGTAATCCCAGCACTTTGAAAGGCCAAGGCGAAAGGATTGCCTGACCCCAGGGGTTCGACACCAGCCTGGGCAACTTGGTGAGACCTCATCTCTACAATAAATCACACAAAAAAACTAGCTGGAAGCCGGGCTCGGTGGCTCAGCCTGTAATCCCGCGCTTTGGGAGGCTGAGGTGAGTGGATTGCCTGAGCCCGCGGGTTCGAGACCCGTCTGGGCAGGCGACACCTCATCTCTACAATAAATAAAAAATCAGCCGGGCGTGGTAGCTCATGCCTGTAATTCTGGCTACTTGGAAGGCTGAGGCGGAAGGATCGCCGGAGCCCAGCGGGTCGAGGCTGCGGTGACTGGGAGTGGCCACTGCACTCCAGTCTGGGTGACAGAGTGAGACTACAACTCAAAAAACAAAGAAACAAACAAAAAAACTAGCTGGATGTGGTGGCATGCGTCTGTAGTTCCAGCTACTTGGAAGACTGAGGCGGAAAGATTGCCTAAGCCCAGCAGGTTGAAGGCTGCAGTGGCCATGAGTGTGCCGCTGCACTACAGCCTGGGCTACAAGAGTGAAACTCCAATTCAAAAAATAAAAATACAAAAAGAAATAATAATAATAAAAAGAAGCCAGGCTTGGTGGCTCAGCCTGTAATCCCAGCGCTTTGGGAGGCTGAGGTGAGTGAA
>NW_007248343.1:17944-23243 GCF_000164805.1 Carlito syrichta
ACCCGCCTGGGCAACTTGGCGAGATCTCATCTCTACAATAAATCAAAAAAATTAGCCGGGCGTGGTAGCGGATGCCTGTAGTTCCAGCTACTTAGAAGGCTGAGGCGGAAGGATCGCCGGAGCCCGGCAGGTCGAGACTGCGGTGGCTGGGAGGGGCCACTGCACTCCAGTCTGGTGACAGAGTGAGACTCCAACTCAAAAATAATAATAATAAAATAATAATAATAATAATAATAATAAAAAGAATTAGTGATACCTGGCTATTTATACTAAACTAATTTTTGCTTTCATTGTTTACATATTTATATGTTATTATAGAGAGCATTAATGTTTTGCTAGTGTTTCATTGGGTTTTTTTTTTTCTTTCTTTCTTTTTCAGAGACAGGGCCTCACTATGATGCCCATGCTGGCCTCAAAATCCTGGGCTCAAGTGAGTCTTCCAGCTCATTGGTCTTAAAAAGTAAGGTTTCTCAAGCCGGGCTCAGTGGCTCAGCCTGTAATCGCGCGCCTTGGGAGGCTGAGGTGAGTGATTGCCTGAACCCGTGGGTTCAAAACCCACCTGGGCAACTTGGCGAGACCTCATCTCTATAATAAATCAAAAATCAGCCGGGCGTGGTAGTGCGCGCCTGTAGTTCCAGCTACTTGGAAGGCTGAGGCGGAAGGATCGCCGGAGCCCAACAGATCGAGGCTGTGATGGCCAGGAGCGGCTACTGCACTCCAGTCTGGGCGACAGAGTGAGACTCCAACTCAAAAAAAAAAAAGTATGGTTTCCCTATTCACTAATTAATCTTCTGCAAAATCTCTTACCGTCAGTCAATTTAAAAACATTTGATGCTTAATGTTTACCAGGCCTAGTGCTAGGCCTATATGCAGAGTAGGAAGTCATCAAAGTAGGCCGGGGTCTTTCTCTAATGGATTTTATAGTCTAGGAAGGGAAGCAAATAGTCATTGAAAAATTACACAGTTGGGCTGGGCTTGGTGAGTCAACCTGCAATCCCAGCACTTTGGGAGGCCGAGACAAGTGGATTGCCTGAGCCCACAGGTTCGAGACCAGCCCAGGCAACTTGGAGAGACCTTGTCTCTACAATAAATCAAAAACTTAGTCAGGCATGGTAGCGCGTGCCTGTAGTTCCAGCTACTTGGAAAGCTGAGGTGGAAAGATCACTGGATCCCAGTAGGTCGACACTGGGGTGACCATGAGTATGTTACTGCGCTCCAGCCTGGGTGACAGTGAGACTCCAACTCACAAAAAAAAAAAAAAAAAAGAAAGAAAGAAGCCGGGCTTGGTGACTCAGCCTGTAATCCCAGCGCTTTGGGAGGCTGAGGTGAGTGGATTACCTGAGCCCACGGGTTTGAGACCAGCCTGGGCAAGTTGGCGAGACCTCATCTCTACAATAAAATCAAAAAAATTAGCCGGGTATGGTAGTGCATGCCTGTAGTTCCAGCTACTTGCAAGGCTGAGGTAGGATCGCCGGAGCGCAGTGGGTCGAGGCTGCGGTGGCCAGGAGCGTGCCACTGCACTCCAGCCTGGGTGACAGAGTGAGACTCCCACTCAAAAAAAAAAGAAAGAAAAAGTACACAATTGTATTATGGTTGTGGGGAGTGCTAAAAAGGACAGATCCAGCAGTGTACAATCCTATGTGAGCTGAATACAATATGAACCTATAAGCAAGTACTGAATGTCATTCATTCAGAGTATGAGTCTCAGAACATCAAAGTATGAAACCAAGAGCTAGAGTATTACTCATATTTTTTCTGGATTCAGTAAATTTACATTTTATTTTATTTTTGTTTATTTTAGTGTCCATTATGTGCAAAGCACAAGACAGACATGATCCTTGCCATCAACAATCTCTCACTCTAGGTGAGGAGATAGATATACAGAAATGGTCTACGATGATTCTGTTATTAGCTAGCCATCATTGAGTCCTTACTATGGGTTTGGCTAAGCACTTTCATGTATTATCTCATTTAAACTTCACATCAACCCTGTCAGGTATCATTAGCCCCATTTTTCAAGTGAAAAATGGAGTCAAAAGTTAGTGAGGCAACTTGCTCAAGGTCACACAACTAGGAAGTGGTAGTGCAGGGATCTAAATTTAGACAGTGAAGTCCTAGGATCTAGCTATCAGGCTGTTGTGTGCTGCTGCCCAGACCGTATGAGTCTCTATTTGAAACGACTTTGGACAGAGGGTGTTGGTCAGGAATTTGGAAACAATGTACTGTGAGAGTGGTGGGAATGACCAGAATTCAGAACAGAAATCCCCAGGGCTCCGAGCAGTTCCTGGGTAAAAGGAAAATCCCTTTCACTCCCCAGTGTTGGGTTTATCATGTCCTATCATGTCCTATCTTTGAGCTGAGCCAACAGTTGAACATGTTCTGATAGCTCAGAGGAAGCAGAGGATATTTAACAAGTGCTGGAGGGGAAGGAGGCCCATGGGACTCCCTAGTTAACCAAGCAGTGCCGGGCCTGTTTCCAGGATCACAGGAAGAGAGCAGCCATGAGGCCCATGTGACCCCTGGGGCTGGGGCTGGGAAAGGGAGAGAACTGTAGGAGGCCCTGGGAAAGAAGGCACAGAGGCTACCACCCCAGGTTGGGACCCTTCAGAGTCATTGTACTTCCCTGGAGGCTTGGTTTTTCCTCTTCTGGCTATTGTCACTGCTTCTGTTTCTGGATAAACTAGTCCAGCTGCTTCTCTCGCAGTCGATCGAAGACAAGAAGCAGAAACTGGGAGAAAAGAGTTTATTTCTGTGACCAGGTTACAGGGAGATGGGTTAGCATCTTTACAAAAACCAACCAACCAAACAAAAAACCCCACTCAAAGGCAGTACAACTTAAACTCTGAATGTATATTCCATAGCCCCTCACTCACCTCCAAAGGTAAATTAACAAGGGCATGACTCAAGGTCTTTTAACCCTCCTTCATCCACCCCCAGACTGAAATGTCAAGGCCTGCAGGCAGTTTCAACAAGACCCAAGATCTCCTAATCATGTTGATGGTTCCTTAAGAAAGGGTGGGAAGCCACAACCAAAGAAGCTACCTTGGTACATTTAGAGAGACAACTTTAAATCAAACATCAGAAGTGTAAGAAACCCCCATTCCCAGCACCTTGGCCTATAACATTTCCACAATATAATGTTTCCAAATTCCCAACCAATTGCTTAGACTGAGGAAGTGGAGGCACATAGCTCAAGGTCACACAGCTAAGAAGTGAGGGGCCTGAACAAACCCAGGCTCCCTGCCACCTATTCCAGTTCTTCCCACACTCCAAGACCCAGCTCTCGCATTGAGTCAGTGTCTCAGAGCAGAGGACCAGATTGCTCTCAGGCAGTCCCTCTCCCTACCCCCTCCAGGCTACCCTGGGAGCTCCCTCAGGGCCAGAACTAGGTACCATCCCCTCACCCAGTACAACCCACTGCTAGGCGCTCCGCGGGATGGACTTATGATTGATGGATGCAGTGATATCCCTGAAAGATAATTAATACCAAGCGAGCATTTGCAGCCTCAGCTGTTGGGGTGGCAAGTGCCGCTTTGGTTATTTCTGAAATAATTAATGACTCTGCTTGTCTGATCTCACTTGAGGTGTGAGGAGCAGGAGAAAGGGGGGTTGCTGCTCATGCCCCACGAGGGACTTAGAGGCTTATTTTTGTAAACTGGGTCTTAGAGCCTTTGCGGAGACAGTTTTCCGGGCTTCAAGATGGCAGACAGTCAGCCTGCAGTACTGGCTGGACCGGCTAGTCGTGTTATCCTCCTGAAGAGACAATTCTAGATGTGTTCTCCCTCACACTCAGGCCCACACACTCCCACACAAAAGCACCTGTGCACTGTTCTTTCCAGCTCGCACCAGTGAGGCTACTCCCAGGGTCCCAGCAGTTAGAGCCAGAGGCATTGCTGGGACCTGTGACCTCACATGACTGCCTCCACTTGCTGAAACCCCACTGTGCCACAGCCAGAGGCTTTAGATGTCACATCTACCTGTGACAGGTTCACCAGCAGCACCATTTCCTCTCACTACATCTAATGGAAAGGAGCTTTATCACATTCACCCCCACTTTCCAAATGGGAAGGCTGACACTCAGCGAGATTAAGTCACCTGCCCAGAAGATCAGGTCTCTGAGGCCCTGATGCACTTAACCAGTAAATCAATCCAAGAGAGCCAGCAGGTTTGTGGAAACCAAGCTGACTAGGGGATCCCCCTGGGAATAACCATTTGAGACTTGGCCCAGCCTTTCATAGGATATGAGAACAAAGTGTCACCAAAAACTCACTGGGAAGCAAGGCTACCAAATATCTCTCCTCACCAAAATAGCAAAAATGTGACTCTCTAGGGTCCAAACAGCTCTGTGGGGAACTGGCAGAACCTCACTGAGGGCACACACCTCACCCTGCTTGTGACTTTCTTGTTGTATTCCCTGAAACATACCCCCACACCCCTTTAACATACTGGGGAGTTCACATATTTCTTGCCTCTGCAAGAAAGTGCTTGAACAGCCAAGCCTGTTGGGTTTAAAACACAGAACCCGAAAATTCTGAGGCTCAGGAAAGTGATGTCCATCCTGCTAGGTAGGGTCTCAGGAAAACAAGAGAAGCTCTTCCTGCTGTGCCTGAGATACTGAGAATTTGCATGAAAATCTTCCAGACAAAGTCCTCAGTTCAAAATTAATTAAGCATTGTGATAGGAAATAAATAAAAACAGGAGTTGAGTGTCACTGTGTCTCAGGCTGGAGTGCAGTGGCATGATCACAGCTCACTGCAGCTTCGAACTCCTATACTCAAACAATCCTCCCTCCTCAGCCTCCCATGTAGCTAGGACTACAAGTGCACGCCACCACATTCAGCTATTTAAAAAAAATTTTTTTTGTAGAGATGAGGTCTCACTATGTTGCCCAGGCTAGTCTTGAGCTCCTGGGTTCAAACAATCCTCCAACCTCGGCTTTCCGAAGTACTGGGATTATAGGCATGAGTCACCATGCCTGCCTTTACTTTTAATACTTTTTTTAAATGATAAAAGTTATGCATGGTCATGTGTAAAGAACATTTTTCTTTTTTTAATGCCTAAACAACTGTATGTGTGTGTATAATGTTAGAGTTTTTTTGTTTCTTTCTTTTGCTTTATTTTCTTTTTCTACAAAAAGAATCATTCTATATTGTTCTAGGATATATACTTTTTATTTAACAATATATTGTGGACATCTTTCCAATATACTTAGATTTGTCTATTAATTTATCTGCAATTTTCATAAGAAATAACTTTTTTTTTTTTTTTTGAGTTGGAGTCTCACTCTGCTGCCCAGACT
>NW_007248343.1:23794-32052 GCF_000164805.1 Carlito syrichta
TAATTTTTTTTTTTTTTGTAGAGACGAGGTCTCACCAAGTTGCCTGGGCTGGTCTCGAACTCACAGGCTCAAGCAATCCACTTGCCTCGGCCTCCCAAAGTGCTGGAATTACAGACTGAGCCACTGAGCCTGACCCAGAAATACATTCTTAAGATTCAGAATTCCAAAGGTAGACAAGAATATTCAGGCTGGACATGGTGGTACACACCTGTAATCTCAGCACTTTGGGAGGCCGAGGTGAGAGGATTGCCTGAGCCCACGGGTTTGAGACTAGCCTGGGCAACTTGGCAAGACCTCGTCTCTACAATAAATAAAAAAATAGCCAGGTATGGTGGAGCATCCCTGTGGTTCTGGTTACTTGGAAGGCTGAGGTGGAAGGATCATCTGAGCCCAGCAGGTAGAGGCTGCGGTGGCCATGAACGTACCACTGCACTCCACCCTGGACAACAGAGTGAGACTGACTCTGACTCAAAAAGAAATGAGCTTCCCTGTCACCCCTACTCCAGGTACCCAGCCGTCTCCCCAGAAGCTGCCAGTGTCAGCTTTCCTGTATATCCTCCCAGAGCTGTGTTAAGCACGGTTAAGTGCATGTGTACATATGCTCCTCCCATGTGACATAGCAAGACAAACTACATGTCTTATGCGTATAATCAATACTGTTCTGCATCTTAATTGTTTCACCTAGTGCCATGTCTTAGAATCCATTAGTGTCCATATGCAATATTTCATTATTTTTTGTAGCTATATACCTATGTGAGGTATGTAGACTAATTTATTCAGCTAGTTTTCTGCTTTTTGCTGTTATGAAGAGTGCTTCCGTGAATCTCCTTGTACACATATCCTTATGTACTCAGGCTTTTATTTCCTAAAAGTGGAATGGCTGGGTCCAAAACGTATGCATGCTTTCAATTTTAATAGATACAGTATTGTCCAATTATTTTCTTGAAGCTTATAGCAAGCCAAATGCAGTGATATGTACCTGTAGTTCCAGCTGCTGTGAAGGCTGAGGCGAGAGGACTGCTTGAGCCCAGGAGTTGGAGGCTGCAGTGAGCCATGATCATACCTATGAATAGCTCCTGCACTCCAGCCTGGGCAACATAGAATGGCCGGTCTCTTAAAAAAAAATGAAAAAAAGTTGCAGCAATTTGTGGACTCATTTACACTTCCCCATATTTTATTAATTGTTTACATTTTGCCAAGATGATAAGAGAAAAATAGTATCTCCTGGTTGTAAATGTGCACTTCCCTGACCTCCCTGTGAGGGCAAGCCTGCTTTTATAAGTGTTTTGGCCACTTGTGGTCAACTATGAACTGTCTGTGTCCTTTGACTCATTTTTCTAGTGGGTTCTTTGTCTTCTACCCATTTACTTCTTAGGACAATGTTTTATATTAACCCTTCATTTTTTTGTTTTTGTTTTTGTTTTTAGTTGGAGTCTCACTCTGTCGCTCAGACTGGAGTGCAGTGGCCGCTCCCGGCCACCGCAGCCTCGACCTGCTGGGCTCCAGCGATCCTTCCGCCTCAGCCTTCCAAGTAGCTGGAACTACAGGCACGCACTACCACGCCTGGCTAATTTTTTGATTTATTGTAGAGATGAGGTCTTGCCAAGTTGCCCAGGTGGGTCGCAAATAACCCTGTGTTTTGTGTGAGATCGTTATCCCTAATCTATTTGTTTTGTTTAGAGTGTCATTTGCCATCTAGAAAAGTTGATTTTGTGTATAGTCAAATCTGTCAAGCATGATGATATTCTGAGGAGAAGAAATGTATTTTTATCTTAAAAGATACACATTTTAAAATTTAGATCATGAAATTTCAATGGGAGTACGCTTTTGTGTGCTTACCATATGCTTTACTATTCTAGGTAAAGCAAAGAATAGGAAATAACATGTCAATGGATGCATCAAGCTGTTTTACCCTGCTTTGTTTCAAATGACTTCCTGCCTTCAGAATATGATGATGAAAGCGCCTACTCTCTGCCAGGTACTGTGCTAGACTCCTCACACACATTATCTCATGTAATTCATATAGCAGTCTTTGGAGGTAGGTGCTTTTTTTCTTTTTATTTATTTATTTATTTAATTTTATTTTATTTTTGAGTTGGAGTCCTGCTCTGTCACCCAGACTGGAGTGCGGTGGCCGCTCCCGGCCACCACAGCCTCAACCTGCTGGGCTGGCCTCAATCTGCTGGGCTCTGGCGATTCTTCCGCCTCAGCCTTCCAAGTAGCTGGAACTTACAGGTGCGCACTACCATGCCCAGCTACTTTTTTTTCTTTTTAAAAGTTGAAATAAAGCCGGGCTCGGTGGCTCAGCCTGTAATCCCACGCCTTTGGGAGGCTGAGGTGAGTGGATTGCCTGAGCCCGCGGGCTCGAGACCTGCCTGGGCAGCAAGACCTCATCTCTACAATAAATCAAAAAATCAGCCGGGCGTGGTAGCGCATGCCTGTAATTCCAGCTACTGGGAAGGCTGAGGCAGAAGGATCGCCGGAGCGGCCACTGCACTCCAGTCTGGGTGACAGAGTGAGACTCCAACTCAAAAATAAATAAATAAATAAATAAATAAATAAATATTTTTTTAAAAGTTGAAATAACAATTCACTGATCATAAGATCTACCCCTTTAAAGTGTACAACTCAGTGATTTTGTTAGTATATTTGTAAAGTTGTGCGATCAACACCAATATTTAAATCCAGAACATTTTCATCATCCCAGAAAGAAAACCTGTGGTAAGTAGATACTGTTCTCATCTGAATCTTACAGATGAGTAAACTGAGGCTCAGGGATGCGAAGTATCCTGGCCAAGGCCACACAGTCAGGTCTGGATTTGAATCAAAGCCCCTTGCCTAGGGTAGCATCCTTCTCAGGGAGATTCACTATTCTAGATCAAGGACTAGCAAATTTTTTCTGTAAAGGGTCAGATAGAAAATATTTTCGATTTTGAGGACCATTCAAAGAGCACGTTTTTAAAAAATAGAACTTAAGGCAAAGCGAAGACAATTGTATATGAGAAAATCATTTCCAGGTTTCTTTTATTGTTTTTTAAAATTATTATTATTATTATTATTATTAGAGTTGGAGTCTCACTCTGTCACCCAGGCTAGAGTGCAGTGGCACGCTCATGGCCACCCAAGCATCAACCTGCAGGGCTCAGGTGATCTTTCCACATCAGCCTTTCAAGTAGCTGAAACTACAGGCACATGTCATCATGCCCGGCTAACTTTTGATTTATTGTAGAGACGAGGTCTCCTCAATTTGCCGGCTGGTCTTGAACCCGCAGGCTCAGGCAATCCACTCTCCTTGGCCTCCCAAAGTGCTGGGATTACAGGCTGAGCCACCGAGCCCGGCCCCAAGTTTCTGAATGTCCAAAAACGAGTCAGGATTCCAGGGGAGGCAATTAGGCAGAGGGCTGATAGAAGACAAAGTCTCAAAAGGTTGGATCCAAGATAGACCCATTGGAGCCAGAAACTCCAGAGCAAAGTCAGGAGTACCCGATGGGGGAGGCACCTCCCGTCTCTGCAGTCTCCATGTCTAAGAGCACACCTGGCACACAGTCAGCCTTTCCGTGGGCGTATTGTAAGGTCTAATATGTCACGTGCCACCCTGGCATGAGCTTCTCGGGCCCCAAAGGCCAGTTTCCCCTGCTCCAGATACGCTCCCCACCTTGCCAGGTCCTCTATTGGCCAGACCTGCCACATACACCTGGTCCTGGACAGACCCAGTTTCACCTCCTGTCAGCCTTCGAAATCTTCCGAACAAGCCAATCTCATCCTACTCCGGAAACCAGGTGGCACCAGACCCTCTAGCTCAATACAAAACCCACGCCGCCCAGGCGTGGTGGCTAATGCTTATAATCCCAGCACCTTGGGAGGCCAAAGTGAGAGGATTGCTTGAGGCCAGGGGTTGGAGACCATCCAGGCAACTTGGCAAGACTTCATCTCTACAATAAATCAAAAACTTAGCAGGGCATGGTGGCGTGTGCCCATAGTACTAGCTACTTGAAAGGCTGATGTGGAGCCGGGCTTGGTGGCTCAGCCTGTAATCCCGCACCTTGGGAGTCTTTGGTGAGTGGATTGCCTGAGCCCACGGATTCGAGACCCACCCGGGCAACTTGGTGAGACCTCATCTGTACAATAAATAAAAGGAAAGAAAAGTAGCCAGGTGTGGTAGCGCGCACCTGTAATTCCAGTTACTTGGAAGGCTGAGGCGGAAGGATGGCCGGAGCCCAGCAGATCGAGGCTGCGGTGACCGGGAGCGGCCACTGTACTCCAGTCTGGGCAACAGAGACTCCAACTTAAAAAAAAAAAGAAGAAAGGCTGATGCAGGGCCAGGCTTGGTGGCTCAGCCTGTAATCCCAGCACTTTGGGAGGCCGAGGCGAGTGGATTGCCTGAGCCCGCTGGTTCGAGATCAGCCCAAGCAACTTGGTGAGACCTCGTCTCTACAATAATAATACAAAATAGCTGGGCGTAGTAGCACGCATCTGTAGTACCAGGCTACTTGGAAGGCTGAGGTGGAAGGATCGCTGAAGCCCAAAAGGTTGATGCTGGGGTGGCTGTGAGCGTGCATGCCACTGCACTCCAGCCTGGGCGACAAAGTTAGACTCCAACTCAAAAAAACCAAAAACAAACCTCAAACAAACAAACAAAAAAAACAAAGCCCATGCCCACAACCCCCCTGTATTTACTCTGTTCTTGAGTGCAATCCTCCTGCGGCCTCGCAAGATGGCCATGGTCTCCTCTGGGGCTGTATCTTCGCTTAACAAACTTCTGTTTGAATTGCATAATACTATAAGAAAGGGACTGGCAGTGGTGGGAAACTGAAGAGGGGACAGAAAGCACACCTCATCAACAAGGGTACCTGCATAATGAATATTTGTATACCTAATCCTGAATTGTATGACACATCTTTAAAATAAAACATTAAACAAACAAACTTCTGCTTGACTTCATCTGCCCATCACTGGGTATCGTGTGTTCTGCCATCTGGTACTATTCAGGGTGGGTCCTTCTCTCACCAACAGGGTGAATAGGCGATCGGGTCAGAGGACACCTGTTGCTCTTTCTCAGCACCACTTCCCCCGTCTTCCTGATTTTCCTTCCCATCTCCTGCGCAGGGTTTGTGGTTTAAGTAGGAAAAACAGAGACTGGATTCAAATACGCCTTCAAGCAGTGCTATCTCAAGACCTTTTCAGTTATGAGACAACAAGAAGTCATCCCTCCCTCACCCCCACTTTTTTTTTTTGCTTAACCCAAAAGGGTCTTGAGTAACAATACAGTGAATACATATAAATTGAATAAATAAATGCTTCTTCAGCGCTTGCTGTATCTCTTGGCACACAGTAGGTCTTAGTGTTTATTGAATCAAGGTCCCCACTTAAAAGAGAAGAAATTCACTTGTTGGAAAGAACCAGGGCTAAGACAGGAAGTTTGTGAGCAAACAGGAAGTGTGTGAACAAACCTGGGCAGCACATGTTCATGTCCTCACGCTACTCACTGAAACCACCAAGAGCCAGAAATGCCTGGTATGCCCAGGTGGACCCTCCTGGTGCCAGTAGCCTGGTCTCTTGGTGGTCTTGTTCTCCTGGAGAGGTCATCTTTCCCCAGGAATGCACAGGGCATTGTAGCGCATCACACACGTGGTCACACGTTGGGTTTTCTTCGAAGACACAAGCCATTGGGAGGTTACAAAGGCACAGCAATGTCTGATTTCTAAAATAGTTCAGTCCAGTGACCACAATTACAGTCTGTGTAAGGATGTTAACCTGGTTCCATGAATGCCACAAGAGCTCCAGGGACAGAATTGAGGCAAGGCACAGAGACAGAATTGGGGCATGACAACTGTGTTTGTTTTCACTATCATCTATCTGAAAGCTAGCATCACTTCAGTTATGAATGAAGGCCAGAAACCACTTAATTGCTAATAATAAGCTGCTTCGGTACCTGTACAAGCACAGATATTTTTGTATCATTTTATGGTTACTGCAGATATCTTGAAATATTCTTTATGCTCATAGCCACTTTGAAATTAGAGTGGTTATTAGCCCAGCCAGTAGATCCTTTTACTTAATGCATTAATAAAAGAAGCACCTGGGCAGGCTCGGTGGCTCAGCCTGTAATCCCAGCACTTCAGGAGGCCAAGGTGAGTGGATTACCTGAGTCCGCATGTTCGAGGCCCACCTGGGTAACTTGACGAGACTTCATCTCTACAATAAATCAAAATTTAGCTGGGTGTGGTAGCGCACACCTGTAATTCTAGCTACTTGGAAGGCTGAGGCGGAAGGATCACCGGAGCCCAGCAGGTCGAGGCTGCGGTGACCGGGAGCGGCCATTGCACTCCAGTCTTGGTGACAGGGTGAGACTCAAACTCAAAAAAATAAAAAAATAAAAGGAGCACCTTTTTAGCCGGGCATGGGGGCACATGCCTATAGTCCCAGCTACTCAGAAGGCTGAGGAGGGAGGATCTCCTGAGCCCAGGAGGTTGAGGCTGCAGTGAGCCATGGTCATGCTACTGCATTCCAGTCTAGGCTACAGAGTGAGGCCCTGGGAAAAACAAGCAAACAAACAAAAACACTTGTATTATTATATCACAGATTTGTTAGATTCTTTTTTTTTTTTTAGTTGGAGTTTCACTCTGTCACCCAGGCTGGAGTGCAGTGGCACACTCACGGCCATCCCAGCATCGACCCACTAGGCTCCGGCAATCCTGCCTCAGCCTTTCAAGTAGTCGGAACTACAAGTGTGCGCTACCACTCCTGGCCAGGATTTGTTAGATTTTTAAAAAATATATTGACAATTTTATTTCATTATGTCCTCTGTATTTCATTTTATGCATTTCTTTTTTTGAGTCGGAGTCTCACTGTGTCGCCCAGGCTGGAGTGCAGTGGCATGCTCACGGCTACCGCAGCTTCAACCTGCTGGGGTCAGGCAATTCTTTCACCTCAGTCTTCCAAGTAGCTGGAACTACAGGTGTGCACCACCATACCCGGTTAATTTTATTATTATTATTATTATTATTATTATTATTATTATTATTATTTATGGAGCGACAAGTCCTCGCCATGTTGCTCAGGCTGGTCTTGAACCCCTGGGCTCAGAATATTATGCATTTAAAAAGCATGTTCTGAGGAGGAGTCCATACATACTGCCAGATTGATGAAGGGGTCCACAGCACAATATCAGGTTAGGAGACTCTAACCCAGCCCTGTTGTTATATCCTGAATCCAATTCTTAGCCTCAGTGAACCTCAGTCTACTCATCCATAAAACAGGAACATTATCACCTATCTCATAGACTGTTGCAATGTTTGAATTAAATAAGCATATTGTCAAGCCTGCTTCACAGATAGGAGGAAATCTTGAAGTGCTTATTTCTCTTTCACCACCTCTAGCAGTTACTCAACTGGTGGTGTTGCAATAAGCACAGGATTTGATGCTAGACCTTCCTAGGTTCAAATCCCATCTCTGCTATTCTGTTAGCTGTGTGACCTTAGCTAAAAGACTTAAACTTTCGAACTATTTTTCTTCTTTTTTTGTTTTGTTTTTTAGAAACAAGTTCTCTGTCGCCCAGGGTGGAGTGCCATGGTGCAATCATTGCAAACTCAAACTCCTGGGGTCAAGGGATCCTTCCACCTCAGCCTCCTTTCACCTCAGCTAGGACTACAGGCACATGTCATCATGTCTAGTTATTTTTTAATTTTTGAGTTGGAGTCTCACTCAGTCAACCCAGGCTGGAGTGCAGTGGCACACTCACAGCCACCCCAGCATTGAGCTGGTAGGCTCAGGCAACCTTCCACCTCAGCTTTCCAAATAGCTGGAACTACAAGCATGCACTACCACGCCCGACTAATTTTCTTTTGATTTATTGTAGAGATGAGGTCTTGCCAAGTTGCTCAGGCTGGTCTCGAACCCGTGGGTTCAGGCAATCCACTTGCCTTGGCCTCCCAAAGTGTTAGGATTACAGGTTGAGCCACCAAGCCTAGCTTTTTGTTTTGTTTTTTAGAGACAAGGTCTTCCTTTGTCACCCAGGTTGGAGTGCCATAGTGTGATCATTGCAACCTCAAACTCGTGGGCTCAAAGGATCCCTCCACCTCAGCCTCCTGAGTAGCTAGGACTACAAGCACACACCATCATGCCTGATTATTTATTTATTTATTTTTTGAGTTGGAGTCTCACTCGGTCGCCCAGACTGGAGTGCAGTGGCATGTTCTCAGCCACCCCAGCGTTGACCTGCTGGGCTCAGGCGATCCTTCCACCTCAGCCTTCCAAGT
>NW_007248343.1:32888-48858 GCF_000164805.1 Carlito syrichta
AGGCTGCGGTGGCCGTGAGTGTGCCACTGCACTCCAGCCTGGGCGACAGAGTGAGACTCCGACTAAAAAAAAAAATACTAGGTTGACAGAGCTGAAATGTCCTCCCAACCTTGTGTTATAAATGAGGAAACTGAGTCCCAAGGGGGTGAAGGGACTAACTCAAGGTTGTGCAGATTTCCTTTCAGGATACAGATTAAGTGGCTGTCCTTTCTACTGATCGCTTCATCTCTTCTCTGCATCTTCCCTGCCTGGAAAGCAAGAAAGGAGACAGAAAGATCGTGGTCTTTCAAGAACGAGCGAGTGAATTCAAACAAGGAAAGCCAAGTAATAGAAGTACTTACTCGAACCTGACCTTGTGGTAAAAGCTGTACACACGTTACTTGCCATAAAGCAGGTCTGACTCCCCCATCTGATGGAAGAGTGTTATGTAGGTGGCAGGGCCGGGATTTGAACCCAGAGCTGTCTAACCCAGCATGTGTGCTCTTTCCACTATGACAACTCAAAACTTTGATCAGTTCCAAAGACGCTATGGCTTCAGAGTCTTACTATTGTCTGGGGTCAGCCCCTGCCCCTGCCGCCTCTCCTTAGTACAGCGTGGGGCCTTCACCCCCAGCCCTCATTGTCAAAAGTCAGTGCCAGCTGTGGCCTAGCACACTCCGACGGGAACCCAGGTTCAAGCTCGGCCCTGAGCTGAGCTGACCTGATGCCCACCCTGCGGGCACCACATTCCCTCTTTTTTGAGATCACAGGGCGGCATGGACCTGCTAATTGTGTTTGTATTGGGGTTGATTTATATTGTGCTCAGCATGCATCCACACCCCCCCACCACGAAAGCTGATGGGTGTGTTGTGCCTTCGGAAGAAATATAATTAAGGCAATTTAGCATCTTTCTCAAAGGATGCACTTCCTCACATGAGAGGAAATGTTTTTGGAGCTGCCTTAGAATGTTTGAAGTTAATTTCTGTGGTGCTCACAGCTGGTCCAATCTGGGAGAGGCTGGCTGGTTGAGGAGAATGGAGGAGGGTATTTTTGGGTGGGGGATTTGCCTAGGTTTGGGGCAGAGGAGAGGCACCGCCAACTTGGGGCTGTAGGACACTTTGTGATTTTGATGTCTCTTCCATGTGGAGCCTCAGTTACCACATTCATTTAAAAAGCAAAAACATGAAAATCAAACAACTCATCAATTGTTTCGAGAGCAGCCCTATGGATTCAGAATCCTTGGAGAAGCTGAAAAGGGTTTGCAGGGGGTCCTGGCTCAAGCCAGGCTGGGAAGCCTTTGGTTCAGAAGCACTCTTTGCTTTACTGAACATGCTTTTTTCTTTCTTTCTTTAAAAAAGTGTTTGTACAATTTTAGATCCAGAAGTCACTTTAGTAACTTCTCTTACATAATGTAGAGCATGAAGTCTGCTGATATAAAGTAGCTGGCAGGCTGGGCATGGTGGTTCATGCCTATAATCCCAGTACTTTGGGAGACCAAGGCGGAAGAATCACTTGAGGCGAGGCATTCAAGACCCAGGCTGGGCAACATAGTGAGACCCCCATCTCTAAACACACACACACACACACACACACACACACACACACACACACACACACACACACACAAAAGCATAGCTGGGCATGGTGACATGCACTTGAAGTCCTAGGTATTCAGGAGGCCGAGGTGGGAAGAGCCCAGGAGTTTGAAGTTGTAATGAGCTATGATCACACCACGGCACTCCAGCCTGGGCCACAGAGGGAGACCCTGTCTCTAAAAAACAAAACAAAAAAAGAGGAACCATAGTTCAAGAGGCCACACAGCTAACAGAATGGCAGAGATGGGGTTTGAACCCAGGAAGGACTGACATCAAATCCTGTGCTTTATGCAACACTGCCAGTTGGGAACTGTTGGAGGTGGAGGAAGAGAAATAAACATGTACAGATTTCCTCCTGTCTGTTAAGTATGCTTGACTTGAGTCCAGGAGTTCGAGACCAGTCTGGGCAACATAGTGAGATCTTGTTTCTAAAATAAACAAATAAAAATAAAAAATAAAGTAGCTTGCTCATAAGTTTCATAATTACTCTTTTCTTCTTTCTTTCATATTTATTTTATTTAAATCACACAAGCTACATGGCTGTAAAAAAAAATCCTGGCAGTACTGTACATAAAATAACACAAGGGGAAGCCAAAGTCCTTGCAACTGCCCCATCCTCTAACTGCTCACCACTACCCAGTTGACCGCCGAGAGAGGTCCAGGTTACTTTTCTAGCATTTACATGCGTGTTTATGGCTGTACATACACACAAATATACTTTTTTTTTTTTAGTTGGAGTCTCACTCTTGTGCCCAGGCTAAACTTCAGGCCATTGCAGCCTTGACCTGCTGGGCTCAGGCCTTCCACCTCAGTCTTCCAAGTAAGCAAATATACTTTTGGGTACCTGAATGGGAAGACACCATACTGTTCTGTAACTTGCTCTTTTCACTGAAGCTTTTTCACTCAGAGAGCTTAGCATATCAGTACACAGAGATCTACCGAGTTATTTTTAATTTTGTTAGGATAGCTCTTTTTTTTTTTGAGTCGGAGTCCCACTCTGTTGTCCAAGCTGGAGTGCAGTGGCACATTCATGGCCACCACAGCCTCAGCCCACTGATCTTAGGTGATTCTTCAACTTCAGCTTCCCAAGCAACTGGAACTACATGCATGTTCCACCACGTCCAGCTAATTTTTTGATTTATTGTAGAGACAAGTTCTCCTCAAGTTGCCCAGCTGGTCTTGAACCCCTGGACTCAAAGTCCTAGGATTACAGGTGTGAGCCACCGTGCCCGGCATGATGGCACTTACTGTCAATATAATATCATCTATTTAACCAAAAGCCATTCAAAGGCATTCAGATCATCATCATTTTATCACTATGATAAACATGCATTAATGTGTGTGTATGAGAGTATTTTTTGTAAGATGATAATTAGCAATAGAATTATCAAAAAGCATGTTTAAAATTTTTTTTTTTTGAGTTGGAGTCTCACTCTGTCGCCCAGACTGGAGTGCAGTGGTTGCTCCTGGCCACCGCAGCCTCGACCTGCTGGGCTCCAGCGATCCTTCCAACTCAGCCTTCCGAGTAGCCGGAATTACAGGTGCACACTACCATGCCTGGCTGATTTTTTTATTCATTGTAGAGATGAGGTCTCACTGCCCAAGCGGGTCTTGAACCCGTGGGCTCAGGCAATCCACTCACTTCAGCCTCCCAAAGGCGCGGGATTACAGGCTGAGCCACCGAGCCCGGCTGCATGTTTATAATTTTGATAGATGCTGCTAAATTGTTTTCCAGAAAAGACAGTCCCAAGATGCACTTCTCCCAGGAATGCATCCTGGGGTACTTCCCTACACCCTAGCCAATACTCAAGATCATCAGCCTTTTTTTTTTTTTTTTTAAGTTGGCATCTCTGTTGCCCAGGCTAGAGTGCAATGGCACACTCATGGCTACCGCAGCCTCAACCTGCTGGACTCAGGCGATCTTTCCGCCTCAACCTTCCAAGCAGGTGGAACTACAGGCGTGTGCCACCATGCCCAGCTTATTTTTTGATTTATTGTAGAGACCAAGTTGCCCAGGCTGGTCTCGAACACCTGGGCTCAGGCAATTCTCTCACCTCAGCCTCTCAAAGTGCTGGGATTATAGGCTTGAGCCACCACACCCAACCATCAGACTTTCTTTATTTCTCCGGTCTGATGGTTGAAAATCAACTCTAATTTTTCAAAATTATCTTTTGAATGACTGTTTATTTCTACATGAAATTTGGAAATCCTTTATGTTTTGAAAGGACGACCTGAAATTTTAAAAGGATGCTCAGGAATCTTAAGTGTGTCTGGTTATTAATTATCCATTCCAGAAAGTTCCTTTGAATATCAGAGACTGTCAAACTGTCTTGTCTTTGGAGAGATGAGAGCTGCTCTTTCTACAATATCTGAAGGTTAAATTTGGAAGCAGCATTCATGTATTATTTTTATTTTTTTCACAAGCCACTTTTTAGAATTAAGTCCTGCCTTTCAGCCTAGTCAGGTCCCCGTGGGAGTGGTGTGACGGGACTCTAAGGTAATGAGGCTGTGTGTGGGCTTACAGATTCAGCCCCATTTCTCTCTGTTCATTTCAGCTTGGAGGAAAAAACCCACTCCTTACCAGATTCCTCTCTGTAATGAGAATTAACCATGCACACGCAGAGCAGAAAAACCCTTCAGGTGCAAAGAGCCCATAAGCTTTAGGGGCAGAATGAAGAGAAATGCAGGGAAATCACTTTCAGAGCCATGGGTGGGCCAAGCCCACTGCTCGCCACACCCTGGTCTCCTTCCATCCCAGTCCTGGAAAGGTAGATGTTACTAGTCCTACTTTATAATTGGCAAAACTCAGGCCAAGTGGCGTGGGCCCCAGCACCAGCTGCCTACGTTGGAATCCTGGCTCTGTCATTTATCAGCACTGAGACCTTGGACAAGTTACCGCCTAGCCCATGCTGTTTCCTCACCTGTAAAACGGGGATAATAGAAATATACAGACATCACAGACTGGTTGGGAGATACCATGTGGAAAGTGCTTCTGAATTAGTGCCTGGCATCCAATAAACCCTTGGGAGTAGGAGGCACTTGTTTTTTTATAGCTCTCTCCAGAATAACCTGGGGAATTATTTCAGCCCTCTGAGCCTTAGATAATTCACTCATTAATTGGGGATGATCATCCTCTTCTCAAAGGTGTGGTGAAGACTAATTAAGGAATTATTTTAAGTGCTATGCCTGGTGCTTAAGATCAGAGCCAAGTGTGGTGGCTTATGCCTGCAATCTCAGTGCTTTGGAAGGCTGAGAAAGGAGGCTTGCTTGAGGATAGGAGTTTGAGACCAACCTGGGCAGCATAGCAAGACCCCATTTCTAAAAAAAAGCCAGGTGTGGTGGAATGTTTTTAGTCCCAGCTACTTGGGAGGCCGAGGTAGGAGGATCTCTTGAGCCCAGGAGTTTGATGCTGCCATAAGTTATAATTATACCACTGAACTCCTGACTAAGTGACAGAGCAGGACTTCATCTTTCTATAAAAAAAAACAAAAAACAAAAAACACAGCCGGGCATGGGGTCTCACACTTGTAATCCTAGCACTTTGGGAGGCAGAGGCGAGAGGTTTACCTGCACTTAGAGGTTTGAGTCCAGGCTGAGCAACATGGTAAGACCTCGTCTCTACAATAAATCCAAAAGTTAGTTGGGCATGGTGGCGCATGCAATTCGAGCCCAGCAATTCGAGGCTGCAGTGGGCATGAGCATGCCACTGCGCTCCAGCCTGGGCAGCAGAGTGAGACTCGACTCAAAAAACAGAAAGAGAGAGAGAAGACACCAGAATGGTAGTGGACCTTGTCACCTTCCTGGGCCTCATCTATATCACTGAGTGACTCCAGCCCTTTCTCTGATTGAAATGTTCAGAGGAGTGTTGTCCTGAAATGCTCTGTTAGCCCAATAGAGGTAAAGTGAATGACAAGAAAGTCTGGGAGAGACTGGGAGTTCTGTGAGAACACAGTGGGCTTCTCAGAAATAGTCTTAATGTCTGTCCCTTCATCTTTTCCCCTGTGCCACTGCCTGTTCTCCCAACAGCCTCCTGCCTGGTCGCCCCCATTGCAGATCCTCATCTTCATCCTGGTTCTGGAGTTTTCTCCACCTCACACATATGTTTGGAGTTTGTCTTTTTTTTTTTTTTGAGTTGGAGTCTCACTCTCTCGCCCAGATTGGAGTGCAGTGACCGCTCCCGGCCACCGCAGCCTCGACCTGCTGGGCTCCAGCGATCCTTCTGCCTCAGCCTTCCAAGTAGCCAGAATTACAGGCACGCGCTACCACGCCCAGCTGATTTTTTTATTTATTGTAGAGGTAAGGTCTTGCCAAGTTGCCCAGGCAGGTCTCGAACCCATGGGCTCAGGCAATCCACTCACCTCAGCCTCCCAAAGCGCGTGTTTACAGGCTGAGCCACTAAGCCTGGCTGGAGTCTGTCTTTCAATTCAACTACTCTCTGCTCAAATACCTGATTTGTACTGAGCACGTACTATGCACCCGGCACTATTCTAAACACTAAAGGCATGATTTCATGTGTTCCTCACAACACAGGTGGACACTTTGATGATACCCATTTCACAGATGAGCAGGGAAGTGGAGGAGTGGGATGTGAACACCCTGGAATCCTCACATGAGGAAATACTCCAGTTCAGTTTCATATTATTGTATTCACCCAGGAAATACTGTGTGTCATATGTGTGGGGGCCATCTAGGTCCTGGAGGTAGAGTAGTGAACACAAAGACGGGCGTGGAGGAGATGGACAGTAAACAAGGTAAACTATCATGTCCGGTGAATGCTAGGAAGAACATCTGAAATGGGGTAAGAGGCTGGAGTGTGATGCTGGGGAAGGTCTCCTGAGTGGGGGGATGGCTGACAGAGGACCAGAGAGAGGAGGGGTTATGGCCCAGGTCACACAGCAAGAACTCACGTTCAAGTGAAGGAGCACTCAAACCCAGGCCCCTGGGGCTGTCTCTGTTTATCACTGCCTCCCATGTTCCTAAGGGAACCTGTCATGGCTTCCCAGTTCCAGAGGAAGTGCTCCTGCAGGGGCCAGAACAGCGGGAAGAACCTTGACTGGAAGACCAGCGGGCTAGTCCCCGTGCGCTACCCCTCAAGGCCAGAGGGAGCCCTGGCCAGGGTCCTGGCTCTTGTGCCCAACCCCGGCCATACTGAGAGTTTGGGTAGGACATGCTGGCCTTAGCTGATAATACTGTATCCTGGAAGGAACTGCCACCCCAGGTCTCTACCTGAGGTCTGTACGGAGCTGGGGTGTCTGGATAGAGGCCTCCCCCTGGCCATTTGGGGGAAGAAACTTGAAAGCTCTTCCCAAATGGCTTCTTCCTGGGTTAGACCAATACACACTCAGAGGGAACGCACCACCACTCAAAGCGCTTCAGTACTTTTGGCTGAAAAGGCGAGTTAGTCTACGTTGAGAGTTGCTTTTTTGTTTTTGTTTTTGCTTTTAATATAACTGATCTGTGGATTTTGTTAAAATGACTAATACGGGCTCTGTGGCTCAGCCTGTAATCCCAGAACTTTGGGAGGCCGAGGTGAGTGGATTGCCTGAGCCCACGGGTTTGAGACCAGCCTGGGCAGCTTGGCAAGACCTGGTCACTACAATAAATCAAGAATTACCCAGGCATGGTACCACGCACCTGTAGTTCCGGCTACTTGGAAGGCTGAGGTGGAAGGATCGCCAGAGCCCAACAGGTTGACACTGGGGTGGCTGTGAGTGTGCCAATGCACAGACTGGGTGACGAAGGGAGACTCCAACTCAAAAAAAAAAAAAAAAAGACTAATGTGGCCCCAGCATCGGCCCGGGAAGACAAGGAAAATGTGTCCACCTCTTTGCAAATGACTAACTTGCCAGTCAGCCCCAGGATGTCTCAGAGAGTCAGAGGTAGGAAGTTATGCCAAGCCACAAACAATCCCTCCTCAGAAAGTCCTTTCCTCCTTGAAAAATCCTGGGGATAGCTGGGCACAGTGGCTCACGCCTATAATCCCAGTACTTTAGGAGGCTAAGGCGAGAGGATTGCCTGAGCCCAGGAGTTCGAGACCAGCCTGGGCAAACTGGCGAGACCTCATCTCTACAACAAATCAAAAAATTAGCCTGGTGTGGTGGCACATTCCTGTGTTTCTAGCTACTTGGAAGGCTGAGGTGGAAGGATCACCTGAGCCCAGCAGGTCGAGGCTGCAGTGGCCGTGAGCGTGCCACTGTACTCCAGCCTGGGTGATAGAGTGAGACTATAACTCAAAAAAAAAAAAAAGAAAGATCCTGGGGATCTGGTGATGACAGAGAAGGTGAGAGATGTTCAAATTTAATATTCAGTGAAGCCGGGCTCGGTGGCTCAGCCTGTAATCCCGCGCCTTTGGGAGGCTGAGGTGAGTGGATGGCCTGAGCCCGCATGTTCGAGACCCGCCTGGGCAACTTGGAAAGACCTCATCTCTATAATAAATCAAAAACTAGCTGGGCGTGGTAGTGCGTGCCTGTAGTTCCAGCTACTTGGAAGACTGAGGTGGAAGGATCGCCAGAGCCCAGCAGAACAAGGCTGCGGTGGCCGGGAGCAGCCACTGCACTCCAGTCTGGGCAACAGAGTGGGACTCTAACTCAAAAAAAAAAAAAAAAAAGTCATATCTATAGGGTTTGGTATCATTCAAGGTTTCAGGCATCCCTAAGGAACTTGAAACAGGTCCCCTATGGAGAAGGGGAAATGGCTGTGTCTCCTTTTATTTACCTGGTCTTATCTCTTTCATCCCTCCTCCTACCCCCACCCAACTCTGCAAGAAAGTTGTCATATTATTACCTCATTCTATAAGTGGGTCATGTGAATGGGTTGGCAGAGTTGTCATTTTACAGATGAGGACGCTGAATCTCAGAGAGGTGAATTTGAACTCAGGTCCACTGACACTCCACTATGCCCCAGCAGCCTCAAGGAAGACAGCTGAAGAGGTGGTGGGAAAAAATATGACTAGTCAAGGATGCTTGTTAAAGAGAAAAAGATTCTCTGCTTGACCCAACTTTAGCCAGGCCTCTGATCCTTCTCGTAGGCCCATCTGTGTGCTTCCTTGTAAAATCCACTTTTAGCAAAGAACCCTGCTAAGTCCACCTCCCTCCATCCTCCAAATCTGATCACCCTTGATATCTGATCGAGTTTCTCACCCTCCACCATCCTCTAGGTGATGCCTGGCCCTGGCCTGTCTTCAGCAAGAATCCTGCTAAGTCAGTGTAGCAAGAATCCCACCTTCCCTTTGATAATTCCTCTTAGGAATTTTCCATCCTCTGACCTCCACCCTGCTTCTTTGCTATAAATCCCCACATCCCCATGCTGTATTTCAAGTTGAGCCCAATCTCTCCCCCACACTCCAAAAATCCCATTGCTATGGACTGTGTACCTACCTCAATTATCCTGTGTAAAGTCTGCCTTAATGTGCTTTAATAAGTGTCACTAAATAATTTTTTCTTCAATAGTGTGAGCGAAAGTCAGGTGCGGTGGCTCATGCCTATAATCCCAGCACCTTGGGAGGCCAAGGTGAGAGGATTGCCTGAGCCCACGGGTTCAAGACCAACCTGGGTAACATGGTGAGACCTTGTCTCTACAATAAATCAAAATATTAGCCAGGCATGGCGGTGCATGCCTGTAGTTCCAGCTTCTTGGAAGGTTGAGGTGGAAGGATCACCTGAGCCCAGCAGATCGGGGCTGCAGTGGCCGTGAGTGTGCCATTGCTCTCCAACCTGGGTGACAGAGTGAGACTCTGATTCAAAAGAAATAGTGTGAGCAAGGCAGGGTGTAGTGGCTCACGCCTGTAATCTCAGAACTTTGGAAGACTGAGGTGGGGGATTGCTTGAGCCCAGGAGTTCAAGATCAGCCCAGGCAACATGACGAGACCTCGTCTCTACAAAAAATTTAAAAAGTAAGCCAGGCACGGTGGCTCACGCCTATAATCCCACTACTTTAGAAGGCTGAGGCAAGATGATTGACTGAGCCTGCTGGTTCGAAAACAGCCTGGGCAACATGGCGAGACCTCATCTCTAGAATAAATCAAAAAATTAGCTGAGTGTGGTGGTGTGCACCTGTAGTTCCAGCTACTTGGAAGGCTGAGGGGAAAGGATCACCTGAGCACAGCAGGTCGAGGCTGCAGTGGCTGTGAGCATGCTACTGCACTTCAGCCTGGCCAATAGAGTAAGATTCTGACTAAAAAAAAAAAAAAGTTACCAGGTGTGGTGGTGCACACCTATAGCTACTCAGGAGGCTGAGGCAGAAGGATCACCTGAGAACAGATAGTTGAGGCTGCGGTGAGACGTGATCATGCCACTGCACTCTAGCAAGCCTTGGTGATAGAGGACACCCTGACTCAAAAAAACAAAACAAAACCCCAGCCCCCCCAAAAACAGCATGAGTGGGAACAATTGGGAATATCAAACTTTGCCTGCTTCCTTGGCTGGTTTAAACATCTTTCAATTAGCTCCATGGAATCTGAGACTTTCCAAGTTCCTGTAGGGAAAAATTATTGTCTCGGGTCAGACCAAAAGATCCCTGTGAGCTGAACTCAGCTGCAGCTTAAACCTGGCACAGTTCAATCTGAGTCAAGGGAGGCCACTCCCTCTCTTCCTCTCGGCCACCAGTCTCAGCCCTGCTGTCCCCTCGGATTTCCATTCCCCAGGCGAGGCAATCAAGCTCTTAATTAAATTCTCTCGTTAGAAGTCAAGCCGGAGGAAAACAAACAGAAAAACCTCTCCTGCGAGACCTGCCTCTTCCTGGCTGGGAGACTTGATGCTGGAGATAGCATCGCTCGCTGCCCTCAGACATCATCCCTCGCTGCTCCCTGGGAATTTCCTGTTGGCTCCTTCCCAGGCTCAGCCCCACCCCGTCTGGTCCAGAGGAAATTGCATTGGGAGGTGCAGGGATGTTATCAGGAGTCTCGTTGCATGTTCCAGTTAGAAGTGAGTCTCTGGACCCCAGCCAACAAGGGAGAGAGGGGCAGGTGTCAAAGACAGGGAGGCGGCATGGTGGGAGGCTCTGACCTGTGGGCTTAGGGACCAACTCAACACTTGTCCCCAAGGACAGCGGATATGTGATCACAGGCATTCCACCCCCTCAGGTGACTCCACACTCTGATGGATGCAGGAACCATGGGGAGCTTGTAGAGATGAGGTCTCGCCAATCAGGAAGCCCTGAGTCTAGCCCAAATCTGTTACTAGCTAACTGTAGATTGGTTAATAGTAATCAGAGCAAAACATATTGTGGGATTGTGTGCTAAGTGTTATGTTATACCCAGCACATGGATGATCTTACTAAATTCTCACAACTTTATCCCTCTTTTTCAAACAAGAAAACTAAGGGTCAGAGAGGTTAAGTGACCAACTCAAAGTCACACAGTTGGTAAGTAGCAGAGCTGAGATTTAAACCAAGTAGACTTGCTCTAAGTTCCAAGCTCCTATCCATACTCTCCAGTCAGTTCCTCCTTCCAGGTCTCAGTTTCCAGTTCTATAAATGAACAGGATTGGTATACTTGAACCAAAAATCCTTTCAGCTCTGACAATCTGTGCTTTATTTGACATTCACTGTATTGCCAGGCCCTGAGCTGAAAATACAAAGATAAGAAAGGCTACACCTCTGTCTGTCCTCAGGTTATAAACTTCTCTCTCTCTTTTTTTTCAGTTGAAGTCTCACTCTATCACCCAGGAATGCAGTGGCATGCTCATAGCCACCGCAGCCTCTACCTGCTGGGCTCAGGTGATCCTTCCACCTCAGTCTTCCAAGTAGCTGGAACCACAGGCATGCACCACCATGTCCAGTTAATTTTTAAATTTATTGTATTGACGGGATCTTGCCAAGTTGCCCAGGTTGGTCTCGAACCCTTGGGCTCAGGCAATCACCTTGCCTCTACCTCCCAAAGTGCTGAGATTACAGGTGTGAGTTACCGTGCCTGGCTATAAACTTCTTGAAAATAGAAATCATATCTTAATTATCCTTGTTGACCCTCCCCACTTACCACAGCAATGTGTAAAGAGAAGGTGTTCAAAATATTTTTCCTTATTTTTAAAAGTTATTTGTAGAGACAAGGTCTCACTGTGTTGCCCAGGCTAGTCTTGAACTCCTGATCTCAAGCGATATTCTCTCCTCAGCCTTCCAAAGTACTGGGATTACAGACATAAGCCACCAAGCCCAGCCTTCAAAATATGTATTGACTGGATACCTGATTCACAGCGAGTTAGATATAATTGAAATCCTGGTCCTGTCACTACCCTTGCAAGAGAAAATCACTTATCTCCTGTGTCCATTCCTTCATCTAGAGAGTGGAAATTCACAATAGTACTTTCCTCACAGGGTTACGGAGAGCATGTGAGTGTTAAGCACTTAGTATAATGCTTGGCTCAAAAAACTTGCTCAATAAATACTGGTTCCTGCTAGGCGTAGAGGCTCATGCCTCTAATCCCAGCACTTTGGGAGGCAGAGGTGAAAGGACTGCCTGAGCCCAGGGATCTGAGACCAGCCTGGGCAACTTGGCAAGACCTCGTCTCTACAATACATCAAAAAATTAGCCGGGCGTGGTGACACATGCCTGTGGTTCCAGCTACTTGGAAGGCTGAGGCAGAAGGATTGCCTGAGCCCAGGAGGTCAAGGCTGGTCATGAGTGTGCTACTGTACTCCAGTCTGGGCGACAGAGCGAGACCCAGACTCAAAAAGCAAAGCAAAAAAATAATAAATACTGGTTCCTTCCCTGGATGGAGTCCCTACCCTTCACTTCATCCTTGTCTCTAGCTGTGGAGGGGACATGCTGTGCCCTTCTTTGTTGTCCCCAGGTAAAAGCCATGAACCTATTTCCACTGCTGGAGGCGGGCAGCACGCTTGCTCAGCCAAGTCCTGAATAACAAGGAAGGCAGAAAAGAGGAAGCTGCCCAGGCTTCCAATTCCCCAGAAGCCCTCGCCTGGATTCTGATTCCCATGCAGTGCCTTCTCCTCCCTGGCACAGATGTCCCCTCTGTCTAGACAGCACTCCCCTGAAGAAACTGCCAACTACAGGCTGTCTGATGACAGAGCTTGCCCCAGACACTAGTCCCCAGACACACGATGCGTTTAATCCTCTTGAGGAAAGCACAAGCCCGGCTCCCACCTCTGAAGGAGCGGAAACAGGTACAGCTGGAACTTCTTCCTTTCATTATCTACCCATTTGTCCGTCCTTGACTGATTGCTTTTAAAGTGCCGGATTCAGTGCTAGGCACTGGGCACACCTGGGTGAATAAGACAAACCTAACCTCTAGAAACTTATATAGCATCGGGGGAGACAGACACACAGTCATTGCAAAAGGTATGGCATCCCACCTGTAGTTCCAATGCTAGGGAGCAGTTAGAGTGCTGACTGCATACCAGGTATTGTGCTATACACTTCAGATGCATGCTTTCAGATTGGTCCTCATCAAAACGCCACAAAGTAGGTATTGTTCACTGTGACCACTTTATAGATGGGCAAACTGAGGTTGTCCAGGGTTGCTCAGCTACTGGGCAGTGAAATCAAGATTCAAACCCCGTCTGGTCACTGAGGCTATATTTTAATCACCACTCTGCCTTTGGATCTCGAAGGAGAGGGCCACTTCCATGGGAGGTACCCCACAGAGAAGAGGATTCCCATGCTGGGCCTCAAGGGATGAGTCATGGCAGGCTGAGGAGGCGTGGAAGATTCTGGAAACAAAGGGAATTCTGACCAGTGGAAATGTGGGTCAGAGCTTTCCAGATGAAAAGCCTGAGCCAGGTCTGGGGTAGAGAAGACAGAAAACATGGGGTGGGAACAGGTTGAGAAGAGCCCGGAATGCCAGGGTAAGTAAGAGTTGGGACCTCTTCAAGAGGCAGAGAGGAGGGGCTGGAGATGTCTGGTCAGGGCTCAGAGCCACGTGTTCAGAAAGCCTGCTGCAGCGAACCACGTGGATGGTCTGGAGGGGGCAGGAAGCTGAAGGATTTGTTTTGTTTTGTTTTACTGATTATGGAGGCAGCGGCAGGGTCTATGATGGACCTGCTGGGGATGCTCACATGGGTAGTTCAGGGCATCCGGGATTGCCAGTCTGGACCGTCCAATCATGCCATTCCCTTGCTCAAAGTCCGTCCTTGACTCCCGTGGCTCTAAGGATAAAGCCCAGGCTCTCTTGTCTGGCTTCCAAGGCTCGTCGTGTGCTGACTCCTTCTGCCCCTCCAGCTTCATCTCAGCCACTCCCCACAACTCCAGCAATACCTAAAGACTTGCAGTGTCCCCAGCTGAATTCTCTCCTTAGCCTCTGTGCCTCTGCACAAGCTATTCCTTCTGCTTCCCTTGCCCTTTCTTGGCTTAGATGCCTCCTATTCACCCTTCAAGACCCAGTGCTGGGGTCGCCCTTCCCAGATGCTTTCCTGAGTGCTTGTCCACCTCCAGGGGGTGTGGGGCTGTGCTGGCCTTCGAGACTCTTGGGGCCCCTGCCACCCCTCTCCTGGCCTTCCCCACCCTGTGCTGGGCATAACTGTGCGTGGACAGTGAGCTCCTTGAGGGAAGGGACTGTGCTGAACACAAACACTGGCCCAGGGTAAGGGCTGAGAGGCTGAAGCGAATCGTCTCCAGCAGACCCAGGCTTTTCCTTCAACCAGCTTTCCAATGTCATTTACCATCTTCAGCTACTTTTCTTGTTAGATGATGTCAGCAGATGTTTCATCAGAAGACGCTGAGATGCTATGCAAGGCTTGCCCCTCTGTTCCTCATCCCTGACCAGGGCAGCTTCTGGGGTTGTCTGGGTCCATTCACTAAGGACACACACCCAGGGTGTGTCTATATTTATCCTGCTGTGTTGATTTTTCAACTGCAAGTTAGGGTAGGACCCTGGCGACAGCTGAAAATGCTTGGGCTGTGTAGACAGCACCCTTCCCTCCTCCATGACTGTTCAACTCGGGGCATCAGCGGCAGTGCCTATTTTGAGAAACGCCTACATTGGGCATTGCTTGATCTTCCTCCTTCCTCTTTGGGAAAAGAGCCCGGAGCCTGAGTAGAGTGAAGAGGGCCGAAGTGTGGTTGCCGATAAGTCCTGTCTATTTGCCAGTGATTTATTTCCCTAGGATCTGCACTAAGACAAAAAGAACCTTTGCATTATTAATAAGCATTGATCACAGTCTTCCAAAAAAGAGAGAGATTGAGAGAGACGGAGGCTCCAGGCCAATCATCAAAGGGTCAACCAGGAGGGCGAGGTGTGGAGGAAGGAGGGAGGGCCAGGTTGGTTGAGAATTAAGTGCAGACAGGACACGGAAGGACACTAAAACGAAAGTGTGGACAAGCAGCTGAGGCTGTGGTGTGCCAGATGTCAAGCAGCTGTGTGGGCTGAAAATAAGCCAGCGCCATTGGGTGCTACTAGCCTCCCTCTCCCTACACCCATAGAAGGGGACTTCAAGGCGAAGAATGTTCCCAGGGACAGGGGCACTTCGTAATGATAAAAAGGTCAGTTCATCAAGACGGCATAACAGTCCTCATGGTGGATGCACAATAACAAAGCTTCAAAATACAAGAAGAACAACTAACAGAATCCCCGTGTGGACAGAGAAAGCCAGTTCCGCTGGAGCTGCCTGAAACCTGGAAGCAAGATGTGCCCGCAGCTCATGCCTCTTCAGTGGAAGTTTCTTGGTGTTCCTGTCTTTGTGCTCAAGTCTTCTCTCTCCCCTGACTCATCCCAGCACCTCCAAACACTGGCAGGAAAATGGGGTAGGGAACGGGCACCAGAACCTGCTGTCTGAGTGAGGGAAGGACTGCACCTTCCCCTACCTCCTGACCTCGACTCCTTTTTTCTTTTTTGAGTTGGGGTCTCACTCACAGCCCAGGCTGGAGTGCAGTGGCATGATCAGGCTCATGGTAGCCTCAACCTCTTGGGCTCAGGTGATCCTTCCACCTCAGCCTCCCGGGTAGCTGGGACTACAGGCACCTGCCACCACGCCCAAACAATTTTTTGACTTTTTTTGGAGAAACGAGGCCTCGCTATGTTGCCCAGACAGGTCTTGAACTCCTAGGCTCAAGTGGTCCTCCCGCCTCTGCCTCCCAAAGTGTCGGGATTGCAAGCTGAGCCACAGTCCCAGCCCGGGCACTGCCTGACTCAAGATCTGTCCCAGGACCCATGGGCTCACCTCCTGTCTTTGCTCAAATGCTCCTTCTCCAGGGAGGCCCTCCTGGCCACCTGAGGCAGAGCCCCCGCCTCCACTCTCTACTTCCCTTCTCTGCTTTATTTTCCTTCCTCCCACTTACCTCTATAGATATTTTCTGCCCTTCACTTACTAAATGTATTGTCTCGCCCCAGTAGAAGGGGAGCTTCACTGGGTCTGCATCTGTTTTGTCCACTGCGGTGTCCCCAGCGCCCAGAACGCGCCTGACAGTAGATCAATAAGCCAGAGCAGAACACAACCAGGCTCCCCGGGGG
>NW_007248343.1:49561-54332 GCF_000164805.1 Carlito syrichta
AAATTAACAAGAAAGAAAATACAGAGTGCACCAAGAAATTGCACAAAAGTTTTAAGAATGAAAAAAGGAATATAAAATATGATACCGTTTTATCGTCTAAAACTCCCAAGAAGCTCTAGCCAGTGTGCGTTACGCCCACAAGTGGCCCCCGGCGGCCGAGGGAAGCGGGGCGCTGCCCCCTGCTGGCCAGGTCGGGACGCGACGCCGCGGCAGGGCCTCCCCTTTCGGCAGGCGTCGAAGGGGCGTCGGGTGTGGACCCCGGCGTGGGGCTGGCCCTGACTTGCTCGGTGACCTTGGGCGGGTCACTGCCTCTCTGCGAGCCTCCGTTTGCACCTCTGTCACACGGGGGAATTCTCTCCTGCTGCAAGATCCGTGGGAATGACTGCGATGCCGGATGGATGCTTTTTTATAAACTGTGAAGTTCTGCGTATATCCTAGCTCATCACATAATGTCAGAATGAGAAGGGCACTAAGAAATCTTGCTTTATTGCAGGTGGGGGAAATGGGGAACAAATCTTGCCCAAGGTCACTCTACCTGTAGGAGAATGTAAGACCGAAGTCCCTACTAGGTCTGGGAAAGGCAGGCGGCTGTATTAGCAAACTGGCCTTGGCCACCTACTGTACTAACTGTGTGACCTCCGGAAAGCCCTTAACTTCTCTGAGCCTTGGTCTCCTCCCGTATGAAATGGGGATAGCAGTGCCCACCCTACGGACTTGCTGTGCAAATCAAATGGGATCATTGCTCAGCACAGACCTTGTCCCCAACAACAGCTCAGCCATGAGTGGCCTTTCTTGCTCTGAGTAGAAGCAGCAACCTCTCCACCTTTTCCTTGAAATCAGCTTCCGGTGTTTTCTAGTTGGCACACTGTATGGGTCTGTGCTGTCCTCTGGACCACACAGCCACTGGCTGGGGCTCAGCCCTCCTCACAAGGGCACGGAGGGATCCTTTACCAACAGCAAGCAAGGCCACTTGAGTGGCTGGGCCTTCTTCAGCCTTTGATCTAGTGGGGAGAAGTGGGTGGGTTTTGTGGCGAAGGAATCCAGGAAGCCAGGACCTAGAAGGTGACCAGGAGGGAGAGGCCTGGGCAGCTGGACATGCCTGCAGGGCCTAGGGCCTCCCCTCCTGCCCATGGCATCTAGATCAGGGCCTGGAGTACAAAGACCCTTCCTCAGAGTTCGTCAGTTACCCAGCAGATGAATACCGAAGGTACATCCACTGGGTCGCCCCTTCTCCCCTGGGCCACACAGATGGATGACTTCTTTTTGGCAAGAATGATTCAAGTATGAGCAGAAATTCAGATTCTCAGAGCTTGGTGTTCCCAGGCCTGAGAGCTTCCCTTCATTGCACGGATGCTCCCATCTGAGGCCCCCAGAGGGGCAGGGGTCTGCCCCAGGTCAGCAGTATCTTCCAGGAAGCTGAATTCAGCAGACACCGCCTAGTCCTTAATTAACACTTTCCGTAGCGGCTGAGACTTGACCACATCTTCCCCCCAAAACATTCTCCTCTTGGCTTCTGCGACTTAGCGTTTTTACATTTTTCCTTCATCGTCTCTTGTTTTGCAGGTTCATTCTCCTTTCTACAGCCGTTAGATGCTCTGCTCTCCCACGCCCCCTTCCCTTTTTGTGGTAGACCCTCTCCCGGGTAATCTCATCCACCCCATTGGCTTTGGTTATCACCTCCAAGCACATGACTCAGAAATGTATGTCTCCAAGCCCAGATCACTCCTCAGGCTGTTGACCCATCTATTTATTGTCAGCCAGGCACTGTGCTAGGCCCTGAGGATACAGCAGTGAGCTAGACAGAAGATGTGTGTTAACAGGGCATGGGGCGGAGGGAGGTTGTGGAGAGACAAGCAATAAACAAACAAGCAGAAAATATCAGCTAGGATTAAGAGCTCATGTGAGATAAACCAGGAGATGTGGGGGAAGAATAGAGCTCCTATGTGTTGGCTCGTCAGGGCTTTGCCAAAGGGGCGATATTTAAGGGAGGTAACTGGTAGGAGGTGACGTCAGAGAGGTGGCAGGGGTGGGAGTGGGTTGTGTAGAGCCTTGGAGGCCATGGAAAGGGTTTTGGATTTTATTCTGAGTGAGGTAGGAGACATTGGAGGATTTCATTTATTTTTTGAGTTAGGGTATCACTCTGTCACCCAGGCTGGAGTGCGGTGGCACGATCAGGGCTCCTAACCACAGCCCCGACCTCCTGGGCTCAGGTGATCCTCCTGCCTCAGACTCCCGAGTAGTTGGGACTACAGGTTCCCGAGTAGTTGGGACTACAGGTGCACATCATCACACCCAGCTAATTAAAAAAAAATTTTTTTTTTTGGTAGAGACGAGGCCTCGCTATGTTGCCTAGACTGGTCCCTAGTGCTGTCTCGGCCTCCCAACGTGTTGGGATTACAGGCATGAGCCACCGTGCTGGCCCCAATGAAGGATTTTTTTTTTTTAGTTGAATCTCACTCTGTTGCCCTGGCTGAAGTGCAGTAGCATGCTCACAGCCACCACAGCCTCAACCTGCCGGGTTCAGGCAATCTTTCCACCTCAGCCTTCTAAGTAGCTGGAACTGCAGACACATGCCACCATGCCCGGCTAATTTTTTTTTATATATATACTTATTGTAGAGTCAAGATCTTGCTAATTTGCCCAGGCTGATCTCGAACCCCTGGACTTGGGCAATCCTCTCACCTCCACCTTCCCAAGTGCTGGAATTACAGGGGAGAGCCACGGCCCCTACTGGAGGATTTTAAATGAAAGAAGGGAATGCTGTTATTTCTCCAGAGCCCATCTGAGCCTTACACGAGGAGTTATTATTGTCGTTCGCCAGCCTGCTGTGCTCCGCACACTGGAGTGGGAAGTGAGGTGGTAAATCTTCAAGAAGCTTCTAGCCATAGGCAGTAAAAGGCACAAACAAACCTGGAGTCAAGAGAGGTTTTTAAGGTGAGACATTTTGCATCCAGTTGACCAGGGAAGGCTTCCTGGAGGAAGCGGCTTTTGAAAATGACTTCAGGGCCGGGCTCAGTGGCTCAGCCTATAATCCTGCACTTTAGGAGGCCAAGGTGAGTGAATTGCCTGAGCCCGCAGGTTCGAGACCCGCCTGGGCAACTTGGCGAGACCTCATCTCTACAGTATCAAAAAATTAGCCAGGCGTGGTAGCATGTGCCTGTAGTTCCAGCTACTCGGAAGGCTGAGGCGGAAGGATCGCCGGAGCCCAGCAGGTCGAGGCTGTGGTGGCCGGGAGCGGCCACTGCACTCCAGTCTGGGTGACTGAATGAGATTCCAACTCAAAAAAACAAAAAAAAGAAAAGGACTTCAGAAGGCAGACAGGATTACAATAGATATGTATGAAGATGTGTATGGGAAAGATTGCTCTTCCAGGCTGAGGGAGCACCCTGAACCAAGACATAAACACCCCAAATACGTGTAGAGGAGACAGAACCTGTAAGGGAGTGAGAGGTCTGGGCTGTTTAATTCTGAGTCTCAGGTTCCTCATTCTTTTTATGAAATAACTGGTTAAGTACTGGGGAGGAGAGGAGGGAGAATCCAAGCATCAGGGCTGGATGAGGAAGAACAAGATCAGACTTGCCAAGGAGGGATGGTCTGGAGGGACGGAGGAAGATGGCGGCTGGATTGAATTTGGGGCCCCTGTGGGACACCTGTCCGTATTCTTCTTTCCTCTATTCTTAGAGGAAATCTTTATGGATTGTCTGTCAGTATTAAGCCCAAGACATACAGCTGGGAACAAAATCATGTCCCTGCTCCGGGAAGGTGCCATCTTGTGGGGAGACATGCCCACGAGCATTGGCCTGCAGGACGACGTGAGCTGTGTGTTATGAATCATCAGCATGGGGCACTGGTTGGCACAGAGGAGAGAGTCCGGCCCCACTTGGATGGAAGAAGTAGGCCAAGTTTCAGCAAAGAGGAGACACTTCAACTTGGACTTGAGAGTGAAGCTGGAGTTGGAGGGGTGGATGAGGGAGAAGGGCACCCCTCATGGAGAGCATGGAGCGTCATGACCCATGTTTTCCCTCTCTTCTGGAACTCAAGTCCAGCGAGGAGTCAGGGTCTGCAAGTGAGCCCAGTCCAGGGGAGTCCAGTGTGATGCGCACATAAGACAGCCAGAGGAACAGAGAGGAGAGTGATCACTTTGGTCCCTGGGGCCAGGGAGACCTCCAGAGAAGGTGGAGATGAATGGAGGGGCATTTCAGGCAGAAGGAATGGCCTGTGCAGAGCTGCAGAGAAGTGAGGGGACCACAGTGTTTTTGCGGGCGGAGGTCTCAGCCAAGAGGTGGGCTGGAGGTGGCGCCTTTTGTGGAGTCCAGGTAGGTAGGAGGATGAGGAAAGGACAGGGTTGTGTGACCTCTGGGAAGGTAAACAATAGGAATGAAGAAAGGGGGTGTAGGGTATGTTGCAGGGAAAGTTCTCCAAGCTTCATTACCCGGGAATGGGGGTCATTGGTCCCAACTCCTCTTTACTTGCTAATTCTATTTGTCCTCCAGTGCTCAGCTTCACAGCCACTTTTGACGGGGACCTCAGGGTTGCAGCAGGCCACCTGTCCCTCCTGCTTCCCATGGCTCCCCGCATGTTCCATGTGTCATCCTCGTCATGTCTGTGGTCCTGGGTTTCAGGAGTGTCCGCCAGCACCATTGTACGTCCTGCTAAGAGCAGAGTCCACATCTGCACTGCTCATGCCAACACAGGGTAGACTCTTTTTTGTTTGTTTTCTTTTTTGAGTTGGAGTCTCACTCAGTTGCCCAGACTGGAGTGCAGTGGCTGC
>NW_007248343.1:54887-56884 GCF_000164805.1 Carlito syrichta
ACTCACCTCAGCCTCCCAAAGGCACGGGATTACAGGCTGAGCCACCGAGCCCGGCCATCCTGCTAATTGTTTTAAAATTTATTTTAGAGATGAGGGCTCGCCAAGTTGCCCAGGCTGGTCGCGAACCCATGGGCTCAGGCAGTCCTCTCACCTCAGCCTCCCAAAGTGCTGGAATTATAGGTGCCTGACCCAGGGTGGACTTTAGAGTAAACAGTTATTGAATGGATAAAGAAGCAGGCTCAGAGAGGTTGAGTCACTCGCCCAAGGTCACAGAACTGGTAAATGGCAGAGCTGGGAAGCAAGTTCAGTCCACCTGATTCCATAGTCCCACCTAACTCCAAAGCTTGTGTTCAGAATCACGGCCGTCTTGTGCCTCCAGCAGAGAAAGCAGATGGCGAATAGCAGGTTGGATCCTGTAAACTCCAACAAATTCAGTGTTTGATTTCTAGGAAACGAATTCCTGTTGTTAGTACCTTGTTTATCCCATCTGGAGAAGACATCCTCTCTTCTGTCCTGAAAATGAGTCACTCCACCAGCTCAAAGTGCTCTCTGGGAACCCAGATATGCAGCATCTGGGGGAGAGGAGAGGAGACAGGTTGGGCTCCGGCACAGGGGAGTCTGCAGCTCGGAAGGCTTCTTGCAGAGTGTGGTCAGCCCTGCCAGTCTGCTCCCAGGATTACACCCCTGGTGTGGAAACTCAGATGGGAGGTGGGGGGAGACTTGAAAATGCCAAAAGCATATGGTGTGAAGCGGGTGTGAGAGCCTCTGGATACTTCTGTCCTTAATCTCAAATTCCTGCTGCAAAGCAGGAGGCAGTGGAAGGAGCACGGGAGGGAGTCTGAAGATTTGGTCTCTGCCTGCAACTTGACCTTGGGCAGCGTCTTCCTCCCTCTGAGCCCATCTTCCCATCAGCAGCATCAGGGAGTTGGACTAGATGATTCCTAAGAGTCTTCCACCCCGACGTGAGATGCCTCTTAAATCCCAGGGCCGACGTGGCTGTTACCTCTCGCACTGCCACAGTGTGGAAGAGCCACAGCAGCACCTGGGGGCTTGTCAGAAATGCAGAATCTCAGGTTCTGCTCCAGACCCACAGCATCAGAGTCTGCATTTCTAATAAGATCCCTTGGTAATGCATGTGCACATTCAAGTATGAAAAAGCGCTGCAGCCACCACTTCCTGCCCCTTCCTCTGGGCTGTGCTGAGCTCCCATCACCAGGCTTGGCAGAGAGAGGCCCTCAGGAGAGAGCAACGGAGCCCAGTGCATAACAGGAACCTAGTAAAGAGTTATTGAACGTGTGCAGGCACGTGTGGAGTGTTTGTGGCAAGAAGGGAGTGCAATTGACTTCCCCGGCATGGAGGGTATGGGTGTTAAAGCATGGAGTCAGGCCAGCCTGGATTCCAATCTTAGAGCTACATGCCTAGCTCTGGGGGCTTAGGCATGCCATTTCTCTGAGCCTCAGTTTCCTCTCCTGGGAAATGGGAATATGATAGGACCCACTTCAGAGGGTTGTGGTTAGACTTAGATGAGTTAATATAGGAGAAGCTTAGAACAGCGCCTGCCACATAGTAAGCTCTACGTGAATGTTGCCATTACTACTGCTGTTATTCCAGCCCCTCCCCACCCCCATGCCCACTTAGCTCCCTGTACTGTCCCCAACCTCCTCCCTAGAAATGCTGAGTTCCCCGAGGACAGGGTCCTAAAGTGACCCCTAGGGGGCGATATCACCCCGGTTGAGAGCCACTGCCTCTGGAGCGGTGGGGTCCAATACATGCATATATAATGTGAAGCCGGATACTGTGGCTCACGCCTGTAATCCCAGCACTTTGGGAGGTGGAGGCGAGAGGATTGCCTGAGTCCAGGGGCTTGAGACCATTCTGGTCAACGTGGTGAGACCTCATCTCTACAATAAATCAAAAAATTAGCTGGGTGTGGTGGCGCATGCCTGTGGTTCCAGTTACTTGGAAGGCTGAGGCAGAAGGATTGCCTGAGCCCAGCA
>NW_007248343.1:57075-61902 GCF_000164805.1 Carlito syrichta
TACAGGCATACGCTACCATGCCCAGCTGATTTTTTGATTTATTGTAGAGAGGAGGTCTCGATGCCCAGGCGGGTCTCGAACCCGCGGGCTCAGGCAATCCGCTCACCACAGCCTCCCAAAGGCGCGGGATTACAGGCTGAGCCACCGAGCCCAGCTGGAAAATTGATTTTAATTCTATATTGTGTTAACCCAGTATATCCAAAATATTATCATTTCGAAATGTAACTGATGTAAAAATGTATTAATGAGATACCCTACATTATTTTTTTGAACTAAGTCTTTGAAATCCAGAGAATTTTACCTGTTAGCACATCCCACTGGCTACATTTCAAGAGCTCAATGGCCACATGTGGCCAGCAGTGGCTCCTGTATTTCTCAGCTTTGGCTCTCAATCCCAGTTGTACCACATATTGCCTGTGTAGTCTTGAGCAAGTCATTTTACCTCTCTGGACCTCAGTTTTTTCATCTGCAAAGTGGATATGCAAATTCGGTCCCCAGAGAGTACTGTTAGGGACAGGGAGTGAAATTGAACATCTCTTTGCCCACTTTTTCACAAGCAACAGAGAATCTAGTAGTTATTAACAAAGGCACTTGCCTTTTAACAATGTGTTTAGTTATTCAAGGTGACCCTTGCCTGTTGAAGGCTTGTAGTGATCAGCACAAGCCCGAAAAGCAGGAAGGGATTGGGTTCCCATATTTCCCCAACTGTGGCAAAGGCCTTGAAAACAGGTTTCACCTGTCTTGAACTTTTCAGAGATAACTAGATTGTCAGTGATGAAGTTGACAAGAGGTCATCCAGGCCAGTGGGCCTCATCCTGGCTGCACTTCAGAAACACTTGAAGTGCCAGATGTGGTGACTCATGTCTGCAATCCTAGCACTTCAGGAGGTGGACACGAGAGGACTGTCTGAGCCCAGGAGTCTGAGACCAGCTTAGACAACATAGCGAGATCTCGTCTCTACAATAAATAATGATAATAATAAAATTTGACTGGGCATGGTGGCTCATGCCTATAATCCCAGAACTTTGGGAGGCCGAAGTGAGAGGATTGCCTGAGCCCATGAGTTCGAGACCAGCCCGGGCAACTTGGCGATACCTCATCTCTACAATAAACCAAAACAATTAGCCGGGCTTGGTGGCACATGCCTATGGTCCTAGCTACTTGGAAGGCTGAGGTGGAAAGATCACCTGAGCTCAGCGGTGGCCGTGAGCTTGCCACTGCACTCCAGCCTGAGCAACAGAGTGAGACTCCGACTCAAAAAAAAAAATTAAGTAAAGAAAAAAAAATAGCCGGGCTCAGTGGCTCAGCCTGTAATCCCACGCCTTTGGGAGGCTGAGGTGAGTGGATTGCCTGAGCCCACGGGTTCGAGACCCGCCTGGGCAGCGAGACCTCATCTCTACAATGAATCAAAAAATCAGCCGGGCGTGGTAGCGCATGCCTGTAATTCCGGCTACTTGGAAGGCTGAAGCGGAAAGATAACCGGAGCCCAGCAGGTCGAGGCTGCGGTGGCCGGGAGCAGCCACTGCACTTCAGTCTGGGCAACAGAGTGAGATTCCAACTCAAAAAAAAAAAAAAGAAAAAAAAAACACTTGAGGGGTTTTTAAAAATTAATGCCTGGGCTCTAACCACTGGGGAGTGAGGCCAGATGTCTGCTTTTTTTTTTTTTTTTTTAAACTGATTTATAATTTGTAAAGCTCTCCCAGATGACACTGATGCTCACCAAGAGAATCTCTAATCAGGTCTAACCACCTCATTTTCAAGTTGGGGAAACTGAGGCCCAGAGAAGTAACTAATTTATCCAAGGTCACACAGAAAGTTAGTGACAGAGCCAAGCTAAAGCACAGGGCCCGGCTCCCAGGCCTGCACTCTGTTCTCAGGGTCCATTAATCATCAGTTCATGGAGTCTTTTTTTTTGAGTTGGAATCTCACCCCATTGCCCAGGCTGGAGTGCAGTGGCATGCTCACAACCACTGCAGCCTCAACCTGCTGGGCTCAGGTGATCCTTCCACCTCAGCCTTCCAAGAAGCTGGGACTGCAGGCCCATGCCACCACTCCTAGCTAATTTTTTTTTTAATTGATTGTAGAGGTGAGGTCTTGCCAAGTTGCCAGGGCTGGTTTCGAACCCCTGGATTCAGGTAATCCTCTCACTTCCGCCTCCCAAAGTGCTGGGATAATAGGCATAAAGCCACCGTGCCTGGCTTATGGAGTCTTTCATAAGCATTTATTGATCTCTTGATCTGGGTCAGGCATCAGGGTGATAGGAGTGAAAAAGACATGGTCTGTTTACTCAAGGAGCTCATGGCCCAGTGTCAGAGACAGTCCAATGTGGTGAGAGGTGGGGGTGGTGGGCATTCAGGAGAGGGGTACCTGAGCCAAGCTGGGAAGACTTCCTAGGGAGATGCCAGAGCCTATTCTAAAAGGTGACTTGGACCAGGTGCAGTGGCCTATAATCCCAGCACTTCGGAAGGCCGAGGTGGGAGGATCACTTGAGCCCAAGAGTTCAAGACCAACTTGGGCAACATGGCAAGAACTCATCTCTACAAAAAAAATCCAAAAAATTAGCCAGGCTTGGTAGCACGTGCCTGTAGTCCCAGCTACCTGGGAGGCTGAGGCAAAAGAACTGCCTGAGCCCAGAAGGTCAAGGCTGTGGTGGCTGTGAGCATGCCACTGTACTCCAGCCTGGGTGGTAGAGTGAGACCATGACTCAACAACAACAACAACAATCAAAAAGATGACTTGGAGTTAGGCAACCAGAGAGCAGAAGAGAGGACGCGTTCCGGGCAGAGGACACAGGAGGAACAAAGAATCAGAGCAGGAAACAGCACTGAGCCTGGGGGTGGCAGGAGGTTCTGTGCTGCGGGAGTGTGAAGGTCATGGCCAGCTATGTCAGGAGATAGTGCTGGAGATGGGAGGGGAAACCAGTCCCTTAAACCAAGCTGTGAAGCTTGGTCTTAATCCCAGGTGCAGTGAAAGCCAGTGAAGGAATTTTAAGGAAGTGACATGATAAGACTTGGTTGAAAGATTAGGAAGATTCTGGGTGCAATGGATGTGGCAAGAGCATGGAGAGGGAACAGGAGCAGCAGCTGAAAGGCCATCTAGGCCAGGGAGGAAGGTTTTACTCTCCTGAAACAGGACCGTGGCTGTAGGAGAGGAGAAAGAAGGGGAGCCAAGGCAAAGTTAGGTTTAGGGAGAATCGACAGAATCAAGTAATTCAGTGAATGCGAGGTCTATATCAATCAGCTATTGCTGTGTAACAAGCCACCCTCAAACTCAAACATTTATTACTACTACTTACACATTTGGAGGTTGGCTGACTTAATCTGAACTTGGCTGGGCATCTCTGATGATCTTGGCTGGGCTCACATGTACCGGTTGGCTGAGGGGCTTTGTTCTAGGTTGGGTTTGACTGGGGCAGCTTGACTGGAGCAGCTCTGTTCCACGTGTCCGTGTCTCCTCCTCCTGGGACCAGTGGGCAAGCCCAGGCATATTCTTCTCACAGTGATGGAAGATTGTGTGCAGAAACCTGCACAACCTCTTGAGGACTACATTTGGCACTGTCTCACAGTGTATGGGCCTGCAGTCCCAGCTTCTTGGAAGGCTGCCTCATTCTGTTGGCCATAGCTAGTCCATGCTGCACCCAGAATGGAGGGAAAAGAAAATATACTTCTTTTGACGGGGGAAGGTGGAGGCAGCATGGGGTCATAGGAGTGCTGAGTTGATCTGGGAGGGATGGTGAACTCTGCCATGTGATCTTGGGCAAGTCATTTCCCCCTTTGGACATCAGTAATTTCTGCTGGCTGGATTGAATTAGACACTGAAAAAGTTGCTTCTAAATCACGTTTGCAGCCAGGCTCAGTGGCTCAGTCTGTAATCCCACGCCTTGGGACGCTGAGGTGAGTGGATTGCCTGAGCCCGTGGGTTTGAGACCTGCCTGGGCAACTTGGTGAGACCTCATCTCTACATTAAATTAAAAAATTAGCCAGGTGTGGTAGCGCGCGCCTGTAGTTCCACCTACTTGGAGGGCTGAGGCGGAAGGATCGCCGGAGCCCAGCAGGTCGAGGCTGTGGTGGCTGGGAGCAGCCACTGCACCCCAGTCTGGGCAACAGAGTGAGACTCCAACTAAAAAAAAAAAAAAATTAGAAATTAAAAACTAAATAAATAAATAAATCGCGTTTGCCAGAGAGGAACTGCGGCTTATGACTAAGTTGAATTTCTGGAGCACTTATTCTATTCCTGGTCCTTTCCAGGTATATATCATAACAGCCATGTGAGGTTGGTCCTGTCATTGTCCCCATTTTCCACAAGAGGAAACTGAGTTTAAAGAGGTTCATTGATGAGCTCAAGGTCTCCCTGTAACTGGAGGAACTGGTGCCCAAGGCTCTTAGGCACTTACCCACCACATTTTTGTTTACAGACGCAAAAGTGCCCCAAACACAAGTGTGCAGCCTGATGAATTTTCACAAAGAATACACCCAGCTCAAGAAACAGAATGTGACCTGCACCCAGAATCCCCCATCGTGCCCCTGCTGGTCACTGCAACCCCTCCCCTCATGGGTAACACAACTAACCTGACTTCCATTGGTGTAGGTCAATTTTGCCTATTCTTGAACTTTACGAAGTTTGAATCAAATATGTTTTCCATTTATTCATTTGTTTTTCTGTTTGTTTGTTTATTTATTTAGATTCAGGATCTCACTCTGTTGCCCAGGGTGGAGTGCAGTGGCATAATCATGGCTCACTGCAGCCTCAACCTCCTGGACTTGGGCGATCCTCCCATCTCAGCCTCCCAAGTAGCTGGGACTACAGTTGTGTGCCACCACACCCGGT
>NW_007248343.1:61922-76120 GCF_000164805.1 Carlito syrichta
CCCGGTTAAATTTTTTTTTTTTTTTTTTGTAGAGATGAGTTCTTGATATGTTGCCCAGGCTGGTCTTGAATTCCTGGGCTCAAGCAATCCTCCCACCTCAGCCTTCCAACTGCTGGGATTACAGGTGTGAGCCACCACCCCTGGCCTCACACATGATATCCAATTTTTGTTCAGCATTATGTCTGTGTGGTTCATCCACCTGGTTGTATGTAGCTAGTGTTTACTCTCATCAGCGTATAATAGTCTGCTGAATGTTTTCCTTGGAGAAATAAGAAGAAAAAAATAGTATTCTGCTGTATGAACATGCTGTGATCACTTATCCATTCTACTGTTCGTGTTTGTTTTAAGTAGTTTCCAGTTGAGGTTGTTAAGAGTCGTGCTACTATGATCAGTTCTGGCATACGTCTTTTGGTGGACATACAGACATGTTTTTATTGTGTATGTAGCTAGGAGTGAAAGTGCTGGGTCAGAGGTTGGGCTACTTTCCATATTCCGTATTTTCTATATTTTACGATTAGAAGAACTGAGGTGCAAGGCTGATTTGCTTATACCTCAAAATACTCATTTGATTTTAAAACTTGTACTTAGATATAGATGGAGTCAGAGAGTAAGAATGAGCGAAAGAGAGAGAGAGAGATGCATGCCTACACACACACACACACACACACACACACACACACACACACACACACACCCATACCCATGTTAAAACTTCAGGCTGGGCATGGTGGCTCACACTTGGAATCCTAGCACTTTGGGAGGCCAAGACAGGAGGAAGGTTCATGCCCAGGACTTTGAGACCAGCCTGGACAACACCGTGAGACCCTGTTTCTACCAAAAAAATCCCCCCAAAACAAAAAATAGCTGACTTGGAGGCATGTACCTTTGTCCCAGCTACTCAGGAGGCTGATATGGGAGGATCACTTGAGCCCAGAAGCTCAAGGCTGCAGTGAGCTATGATTGTGTCACTGTACTGCAACCTGGGTAACAGAGTGAGAATCTGTGTCTTTTAAAAAAATAATTAGGCTGGGCGAGGTGGCTCACGCCTATAATCCCAGCACTTTGAGAGGCTCAGGTGAGAGAACTGCTTGAGCACACAGGTTCGAGACCAGCCCAGGCAAATTGGTGAGACCTCATCTCTACAATAAATTAAAAAATCAGGCAACCACCTCAGGTCCCCTCCCACTGTGGGAGCTTTTCTCTCCTCTTAATAAATCCTGCTTTAAAAAAAATTAGCTAGGTGTGGTGGCGCATGTCTGTAGTTCCAGCTACTTGGAAGGCTGAGGTGGAAGGATGGCCTGAGCCAGCAGGTCGAGGCTGCGGTGGTCGTGAGCGTGCTACTGCACTCCAGCCTCGGCGACAGAATGAGACTCTGACTCAAAACAACAACAACAACAAAAAAAACCCTTCAGATTCTTCCCCAAATACCTTTTTTTTTTTTTTTGAGTTGGAGTCTCACTCCTTCACCCAGGCTGGAGTGCCGTGGCACACTCACAGCCACTCCAGCGTCGATCTGCTGACTCAGCCCATCCTTCCGCCTCAGCCTTCCAAGTAGCTGGAACTACAGATGGACGCTACCATGCCCAGCTATTTTAAAATTTTTATTGTAGAGATGAAGTCTCACCAAGTTGCCCAGTCTGGTCTTGAACCCTCGGGCTCAGGCAATCTACTCGCCTTGACCTCCCAAAGTGCCGGAATTACAGACTGAGCCACCGAGCCTGGCCTACCCCAAATATCTTACATCTAACTCTCATGACATCTTCGGGAAGTAGATTTGATATCCTGATTTTATGGAGGAGAAAACTGAGGCTGTAGGAGGTCCCATGCAGTGGAGAATGAGATGAAATAACAGCTGTGGATGCATTTTGTAAAGCATAAAGCCCTCTTCAGATTCGTGGAGAGCAATTTCCCCATCCAGGGCTCACTCATCTGTACCACACAGTTTCTAGAGAAAGAACAGACACAAATTCCTCTGTGGGAGATTTAGTCTACTGCAACAAGTCTTTTATCACAGAGCCTTGTTTTTCCTCCAGAAGGATGAGACTGGCTTCTGAGGACACATTAAACCCATACATCCTCTTTGTTTCTGGCAAGGTTTTATGACTCACTTAGTTAAAGACCCTTCAGAAAGGGGAGGCAACTAATCTTCTTGCAGGCTGAATGAGCCCTGGGTAGGAAGCCTTTGTAAGAAGGATAAAAAGAACACCTGCTGTGTGCCAGCCACTGTGCCAGGCATGTTATCCCTACTTCACTAATTCTGGGAGAAAGATGTCGTTACCCCAACTTACAGATGAGGAAGAAGGGCCCAAGAGGTGAAAGGACTTGCCTGGGATCCCACAGCAGGGATTGTTTGGTGGGAAGGAACCGAAAGTCCTGTCTTGTTACCATTTCTCGGGGCCTGCTGTGTCCATGTGAACTGGCTCAGCTGGGAAAATATGAGTTAGTACAAATGAGGTTTCCTGGGTAGAAGGTCACTCGTGGGCATCCAGGGAGCGGAAGGAGTATTTCCTGTCCTGGGAGGCTCCTTCCTTCTCCTCTCCCAGAGCTGGCTTCTTTTTCTCTCTCTCTCTCTTTCTTTCACTCTCCTGCCTCTCTCTGCAGGCCTGTTTACTCTGTTTACCTCTGGCTTTTCTGTTTGCTCATAGCTGCTGCCTGACTCCAGCCTCAGGCTCTGTGGCCTTCTGGCTGCTCCCCATCTTCTATCCAGTCCAGCTGCCCACAGTCTCCATTCCAAATTCCCAAGAGCCAACCTGGTTGGCTCATTTTGGGTCATGTGTCCACACTGATCTAATTAGCTATTGGTCAGAGACAGTCTCTGGAACAGGCTGGGATTGGGACCGAATCTGTCCTGTCTGCTTTTTTCATTCTACCTTTCTGCAGAGATGTCAGAGCAGGGGGATCCTTGGTGTGGCTGGAGTCTGTGTTACGTGGACTTCAAGGGCGACACTGCTGGGTTAGGGGAAGGCTGAGGCACGTCCTTGCTGCTGCTCTCATGGCTCCTAGGAGTGTGCATAAGCAGGGAGGAAGCTCCCCGATTGACCAGGAGTTCTGACAGTGGCAGACTTCACTCCCTAAGATGTATCGTGACACTTTTTTTCTGGGGAGGAAAGTGATCTTGCTGCTTGAATGTGGTGGGATATGTCATAGAGAAATGAGAGGAGTCTTTATGTATGGTCACTATTTACTGTGTTGGGCATTTGGTGTCCATGCTGGGTTTTTTTGTTTTGTTTTGTTTTGCTTTGCTTTGCTTTTTTGAGTTGGAGTCTCACTCTGTCACCCAGGCTGGAGGGCAGTGGCACACCCACGGCCACCGCAGCCTCGACCTGCTGGGCTCAGACTTCCAAGTAACTGGAACCACAGACACATGCCACCACACCCAGCTAATTTTTTATGTTTTTTGTAGCTCTCACCAAATTGCACAGGCTGGTCTTGAATCCCTTGACTCAGGCAATCCTCTCACCTCGGCCTCCCAAAGTGCTGGGATTATAGGCATGAGCCACCATGCCCGGCCTGTTTTGCTTTTTTTCTTAAAGATAGGGTCTTACTCTGATGCCCAGGCTGGAATGCAATGGTGTGATCACAGCTCACTGTATCCTCAAACTCCTGGCCTCAAGCGATCCTCCTACTTCCACCTCCCAAAGTGCTGGGATTACAGATGTGATCCCCCACACCCAGCCAGAATCACCATTTTGCCTGCTTTTATCCACTGCACTCCATCTGTGTTACTATCATTACATTTGTTCAGGACTCTGCAATTTATAGCACAATTTATGATCTTATTGGAGCTACTTAGCACCCCTTTGGGACAGCATAGCCATGCTTTTGTTCCTATTTTACAGAGGAAGAAACTGAGGATCAAAGAGGTCATGATTTGCCCATGATTACCCAGCTGGTCAGTGGCAGAGCTGGAACCAGCATCCAGATTCTCTGGACTAAAATGTATCAATAGATATGACCATATTGAAATGTATCAATAGCTGGGCACGGTGGCTCACACCTATAATCCCAGCACTTTGGGAAGCCAAGGCGAGTGGATTGCCTGAGCCCGTGGGTTCAAGATTAGCCCAGACAACTTGGTGAGGCCTCATCTCTACAATAAATCAAAAATTAGCTGGGCCTGTCATTCTCCCCACTTGGAAGGCTGAGGTGGAAGGATTGTGGGAGCCCAGCAGGTCGACGCTGGGGTGGCTGTGAGAGTGCCACTGCACTCCAGCCTGGGTAACAGAGTGAGACTCCAACACACACACACAAAATTTATTATCAAGAAAGAATACAAATATACCATTCCTTACAAAAGAGTACATATATATATAGATTAAAGAACAATAAATACTGTTACCTACCACCTTAAAAAATGGAACATCAGGCTTGATGTAGTGGCTCATACCTGTAATCCCAGCACTTTGGAAGGCTGAAGTGGAAAGATTACTTGAGTCCAGAAGTTCAAGACCAGCCTAGGCAACATAGTCAGACCTTGTCTCTACAAAAAAATTTGTAAAAGAATGAGCGCAGTGTGGTGGCATGCACTCGTAGTCCTAGCTACCCAGAGATTGGGGCAGGAGGATTTCTTGAGCCCAGGATCTTGAGGTTGCAGTGAGCTGTGATTGTGCCATTGCACTCTATCCTGGGTGCCAGAGCAAGACCTTATCTCTTAAAAAAAAAAAAAAAGAATATCATTGACATCTTAAAAACCCTTAATGATTACATACCCTCTTCCTTTCTCTTCCAGAGGTAACCACTATCCTGACTTTTTTTTTTTAGTAGGATTCTCACTCTGTTGCCCAGGCTGAAGTGCAGTGGCACGCTCACAGCCACCACAGCCTCGACCTGTTGGGTTCAGACGATCCTTCCACCTCAGCCTCCCAAGTAGCTGGAACTAAAGGTGTGTGCCCCCATGCCAGGCAGAAGAGGAGAGACAGCCTGAGACTTGTGTTGCTTCCTGCAAAGTTACAGCCCAGCCTTCCTGACCAAGGCCATCCACCATCCCTGTCCTTCTTCCCAAGATGTTACCAAGGGGTGAAGAGATTGCTTGCCCACCAACCCATCAGGCTTTTTTTTTTTTTTTTGAATAGAAGCCTCACTCTGTTGTCCACGCTGGAGTGCAGTGACATGATCACAGCTCACCACAGCCCCAACCTCCTGGACTCAGGCAATCCTCCTGCCTCAGCCTCCTTCCTCAATCTACCTGTAGTTGGGACTACAGGTGCATGCCACCTTGCCTGACTAATTTTTTATTTTTTATAGAGACAGGTTTCTGAATATTGCCTAGGCTAGTCTTGAACTCCTGGACTCAAGCAATCCTCTTGCCTCAGCCTCCCAAAGTGTCCAACCTCCCTCAGGCCTTTTGAACCCACGCTTTTTGCTGTAATGAAGTCACTGGAATGCTTGGAACCCAAGGAGTGACCGCATGAGTTTGTGGGGCAAGCATACCCGCCTTCCGTGGGAAACGACAGTATTTCACACACCCAGACTGTCTGACGGGAAGAACATTCCAAACAATCCAACATTTCCATGTAAATCAAAGCAGGAAGAAAAGTTCAGGCAGAGGCTTTGGGGATAGAACCTGGGAGGGGGGTGCGGGGGGGCCGGGGTGTCACTAAGCCACCTGTACTCCTGGGAGCACATGTGCCTCAAGGCTTTTCATCTTCAGTTAAGACAATGTGGAGAATGGTAGAAATGTTGAGAGCTTTGGACCCAACTCTTCCACTTCCAGCAGGATGACCTTGGGCAGGTGACATCACCTCTCCAGTATCGGTTGACTCCTGTGAAAGTTGGGGACCATATTGCCCACTTCACAGATTGGGTGGGTGACTCAGCACCAAGCCTAACTCAGTGCCTCACAACAACAGTGAGAGCTTCACAAAAGATAAGATAATAACATCCTTCAAGGCCAGGCACAGTGGCTCATCCCTGTAATCCCAGCACTCTGGGAGGCTGAGGCAGGAGGATTGCTTGAGCCCAGGAGTTCAAGACCAGCTTAGGCAATATAGTGAGACCTTGTCTCTACAACAAAAATCAAAAGATTAGCCAAGCATGGTGATGCATGCCTGGAGTCCCAACTACTCAGGAGGCTGAGACAGGAAGATCACCTGAACCCAGAAGGCCAACGTTGCAGTGACCCATAATTGTGCCACTGCACTCCAGCCTAGGCAACAGAGTGAGACCCTGACTCAAAAAAATAATAATAACATCCTTCAAACTTTGGGATATGTTTTGAAGTTGATAGATTAAGATTGACTTTCTTAAACTGAGGCTTTTCCCCTTCCTCCAGGCAGATTTTTTTCTTTTTCTTTTCTTTTTTTTCTTGATGATTGAGCCTGGCCAGTTTTTGTTTGTTTGTTTGTTTGTTTTAAGATGAAGCACCCATAAGTTTGGGGAGTGGGAGGGAAACTATTACATTATAAGTTCAGCCTCTTAATGTTGTAAACATTAGTCAGCCGGGTGCGGTGGCTCAAGCTTGTAATCCCAGCACTTTGGGAGACAGAGGTGAGAGGATTGCCTGAGTCCACGGGTTCGAGACCAACCTGGACAACATGGCAAGACCTTGTTTCTACAATAAATAAAAAAAAATTGGCTGGGTATGGTGGCGCATGCCTGTGGTTCCAGCTCCTTGGAAGACTGAGGCAGAAAGATTGCCTGAGCCCAGCAGGTTGAGGCTGCAGAGCTATGATTGTGTCACTGCACTCCATCCTGGGCGACAGAGTGAGACACCGACTGAAAAAAAAAATCAGTCTATCAACAGATACAGACTGAACCTGAGAAAATCCTGAGTTGAGCTGTGGGGAAGGAGAGCGGGATGATGGTGATTCTTGGCACTTCTCAGTTTATTCCTGGGTACCAAGTGCTGATCGTGCCAGAAGCAGTGGAAACTGCACAGCAGGCCTGGGAGGCAGGGGGTGCCCACTGTTTGCAGGGGGGATCAGACTCAGAAAAGGGAAGAGACTTGCCCAAGGCCATACAGTAAGGCAGGGATAGAGTGGCGATTAAAGCCCAGATTGCCCCAGTCCAAGCCAAACTCTCCTGTGTGCCCTAGCAACAGCAGGCTCCTGAACCTTGTCTCCTCTGCTCACTATGCTCCAGCTAGCTGGGGTTTTTTTGTTTTTTGTTTTTTTGAATCAGAGTCTCACTCTGTCACCCAGACTGGAGTGTAGTGGCACCAGAACCACAGGTAAGTGCCACCACACCCAGCTAATTTTGATTTATTGTGGAGATGAGGTCTTGCCATCATGTCAGGCTGGTCTTGAACCCCTGAGTTCAGGCAATACTCTCACCTCTGCCTCCCAAAGTGCTGGGATTACAGGCGTAAACCACAGCGCCTGACTTACTAGCTGGTCTTTTTGCTGTCCTCTGACCATGTCTTGCACTTTCTGACCCCTAGGCCTTTGCTCTTGCCTCTTCAGCCTCCCAACTTTGCTATGATGTCCTTCCCCTTTAATGTAGCCATCCAATGGAACAAGATACAGCCCTTGACAATGATATTGTCAGCCAGGCACAGTGGCTCACACTTGTAATCCCAGCACTTTGGGAGGCCAAGGTGAGAGACTTACTTATGGTCAGGAGTTTGAGAGTTTGAGACTAGCCTGGATTCAACATAGCAAGACCCCATCCTACAAAAAAAAAAAAAAAAAAAGAGGAATGATGTGGTGAGAGTGATTGATGGAACATTGTTCAAAATATATGAAGTTGAAAAGCATGCATACTATGATACAAACTCATACATAATCGTTATGATCTTTTAAAAAATGTGTTTATATCAATTCTATCATGCTGGCTCCTTCCTAGGACCTCCCTTGCCAGGCTGTCAATGCTCTCAGGGCAGGACCTGTTTGCTGAGTTGATCTGGGAGAAATACATGTGTCATAGGTATTCCTGGTAGAGTTGTAGATATTCCACCCAAGGAAAGGGGAGAGATGGTGGGGTGAGGGGTGGGCTGAAAGGTCTTGGCATTCTTCCACAGCACCCAAGGGGTGCCTGCTGGGCCCTACGGGCTTCAGCCGGGGCCATGCCATAGATGGACTTGCTCTTGCTCTGCCCTGTGGCTCAGCTCACCCTGATCATCAGTACCAAGGGCCCAAGAACCCCGAGGCTTGCCTATGTATCAAATACTTAAACCTAGAGGCACACAGAAGAGACAAGAGAATGAGTCTTCATCACTGAAAGTAAAAGGCCAAGCCAGGCACAGTGGCTCACACCTGTAATTCCAGCCCTTTGGAAGGCGGAGGCAAGAGGATTGCCTGAACCCACAGGTTCAAGATCAACCTGGGCAACTTGGCGAGACCTCATCTTTACAACAAATCAAAAACTTAGCTAGGCGTGGTGGCGTATGCCTGTAGTTCCAGCTACTTGGAAGGCTGAGGTGGAAGGATCACCTGAGCCCAGCAGGTCAAGGCTACGGTGGCCATAAGCATGCCACTACACTCTAGCCTAGGTAACAGAGTGAGTCTCGGACTGAAACAAAAATAAAAAGAAAAGCTATGGCCAGGAACAATGTCTCATGCCTGTAATTCCACACTCTGGGAGGCCGAGGCAGGAGGATCACTTGAACCCAAGAATTCAGGACCAACCTGGGCAACATAGCGAGACCGTGTTACTACAAAAAAAAATTAGACCAGGCTTGGTGGCTTAGTCTGTACTCCCAGCACTTTGGGAGGCCAAGGTGATTGGATTGCCTGAGCCCGCGGGTTTGAGACCAGCCTGGGGAACTTGGTGAGACCTCATCTCTACAATAACTCAAAAATTAGCTGGGCATGGTAGCACATGCCTGTAGTTCTGGCTACTTGGAAGACTGAGGTAGAAGGATCACTGGAGCCCAGCAGGTCGACGCAGTGACCATGAGTGTGTGTGCCATTGTACTCCAACCTGGGAGATGGAATGAGACTCCAACGCAAAAAAAAATTAGCCGGATGTGGTGGTGCTCACCTGTAGTCCCAGCTACTTGAGAGGCTGAGGTAGAAGGATCACCTGCCACCACACTCCAGCCTGGATAACAGAAAGAGACCCCCAACTTAAAAAAAATAAAAAATATATATCTACTGATTTATTACAAATGAATAGCCAGAAAAGAAGATACAGAGGACAAGGGCTGCAGAAGTCCCAAGCACAGAAGCTTTGATCCTTATGGAGTTAGAAGATGCTGCCTTTTAGGCACGAGGATGCTTTACCAGCCTAGAAGCTCCCAAGATTTTTTTGTGGTTAAGTTTCCAGTTTCCATTTGAAAACCTGAATGTGGCCTGGCGTGGTGACTCACACCTATAATCCCAGTACTTTTAGAGGCCGAGGTGAGAGGATTACCTGAGCCCACGGGTTCAAGACCACCCTGGGCAACCTGACAAGACTTCATCTCCGCAATAAACCAAAAATTAGCCGGGTATGGTGGCATATGCCTACTTGGAAGGCTGAGGCAGAACGATCACCTGAGCCCAGCAGGTCAAGGCTGCAGTGGCAGTGTGCGTGCCACGGCACTCCAGTACGGGAAACAGAATGAGACTCCAATTAAAAAAAAAAAGAAAATAAAAGAACACCTGAATGTACTTTTTGGATTCAAACTTCCACCATGAAAAATGCTCAGGGTTTTTATTTTTGCTGACCCTGACTCAAAAAAAAAAAAAAAAAAGTCATTTATGCTCACTCTAGGAAATTTGGAAAATTCAGATAAATAGAAGAAAGATCACCCTCTCCCTACTTCGTAGAGAAATGCACTGTAACAATTTGGCTTATTTCCTGGTGACCTTTATATTTCTCTGTGTACAGTTTTATTTTGTTTCTATCATTGCTAAATAAATAAAGCGATGCTTTCTGATTCACAGCTTACAGAGTTGATTTCATGTACACATCACTAGCCTGGTGACGCTTCCAAGAGCACTGACACTTTGTCCCCTCTGGGAATTGTGGAGGTGGGACACACCACCCTCCCCATGTTCTCCCAACACTTTTGAGAATGCTGGCTTCATAGCGCCCTTGCCTGCATCAAGCAGTATCTTTTTAATTTTGTATTTCTTTCAGGTGTCTGAAGTGTCCTTCTAGAACCTAACTCTCTACTTTTTTTTTTTTTTAATCCCAGAGCTGGTGAACATGTGCCCTTCGGTGAACCCACAGTGATCCGTTTGTTTTGCCTTTTCCCGGCTCCTGCATTCTTCGAGTCTTGGTAACTGGAATGTTTTGTCTGCTGAGGCTCAAAACGACCAGTGGGGCAGGAACCAAAGTGAAATACCTCATGAGACATCAAGATGAACCTGGGAAAACTGTGAGTTGCTGACGGAACTGCTTCTCTGAAAGAGTTGGAACTTCTTCTTCTCTCTAGTTGTAAAAGCTCCCCTGGGGGCAACCCGAGATCCAGAATGTTCCCAGCTGGGATGGGGGAAATTCTGAAGTTCTTACTAAACACGTTGATGTCTCAAGCTTTGAAAAGAGCCCAAATGCCAAAGGCAAGAATCCCAGGGCATGACCCACGCTGGTGTGATACCCCAATAATTGTCTAACAAATTCAGCATGTATCCCCTGGGCTTGACCATCTGCTGGGCCAAGTTCCAGAACACTGAGGCATTGTGGGATTCATGTGGTCTAGGAAAGACCTTTAACTGTCAGTTGCTAGTCGCTTTGGCGTTCCTCAAGTAGTCAGGTCCTGAGGTCTTTTCGCCGAGGTCTGTCCTGCTGTGTGGCTGAAGCAGAAGGATGACCTTGCTCTGCAGGCAGCACAGCCTTGAACGGAAAAGCCGCGTCTGTGGAAGTCTATGGGGAGAGAGAGCCACCTAGCATGTCCCCCCCCAACCAGTCGGCAGAAGGCCTTCCCCTGGAGGCCTCCAACAGGTCCCTGAACGCCACGGAAACCCCAGAGGGCTGGGATCCGGGGACCCTCCGGGCGCTCCAGATCTCCCTCGCCGTGGTACTCTCCATCCTCACGCTGGCCACCGTCCTCTCCAATGCCTTTGTGCTCACCACCATCTTGCTCACCAGGAAGCTCCACACCCCGGCCAACTATCTGATCGGCTCTCTGGCTACCACCGACCTCTTGGTTTCCATCTTGGTCATGCCCATCAGCATTGCCTACACCACCACCCGCACCTGGAGCTTTGGCCAGATCCTGTGTGACATCTGGCTGTCCTCTGACATCACGTGCTGCACGGCGTCCATCCTGCACCTCTGCGTCATTGCTCTGGACAGGTACTGGGCCATCACCGATGCCCTGGAGTACAGCAAGCGCCGGACCGCAGGCCACGCGGCCACCATGATCGCCGTGGTCTGGGCCATCTCCATCTGCATCTCCATCCCGCCGCTCTTCTGGCGGCAGGCCAAAGCCCAGGAGGAGATGTCGGACTGCCTGGTGAACACATCTCAGATCTCCTACACCATCTACTCCACCTGCGGGGCCTTCTACATCCCGTCCGTGCTGCTTATCATCCTCTATGGCCGCATCTTCCAGGCTGCCCGGAACCGCATCCTGAATCCGCCCTCGCTCTACGGGAAGCGCTTCACCACCGCCCACCTCATCACAGGCTCCGCGGGGTCCTCTCTCTGCTCGCTCAACCCCAGCCTCCACGAGGGCCACGCGGCCGGCTCCCCTCTCTTTTTCAACCCTGTAAAAATCAGGCTTGCAGACAGTGTCCTGGAACGCAAGCGAATTTCCGCGGCTCGAGAAAGGAAAGCAACAAAGACCCTGGGGATCATCCTGGGGGCCTTCATCATCTGCTGGTTGCCCTTCTTCGTGGCGTCTCTGGTCCTCCCCATCTGCCGGGACTCCTGCTGGATCCACCCAGTCCTCTTTGACTTCTTCACTTGGCTAGGCTATTTAAACTCCCTCGTCAATCCGGTCATCTACACTGTGTTTAACGAAGACTTTCGGCAAGCTTTTCAGAAAGTGGTCCATTTCCGGAAAGCCTCCTAGTCTTCTTGGGTGGTGACTCTTGTTATCTTTGGTGTCCTGTGACCTAACTGGGATGGTCTGTCTTTACTTTTCCAGAGACTTGGGTTGATTTATGATATCTCGGGTCTTGGTTCAACTGACAGAATTGCTCTTTGGTGTTTTTTTCTGCTGTCTTCCTGACTTCTGAGTCACCCAAAGCTGGGCTGCTGGGTGAAAGGGGACAGGACTGAAGATTTCACTTAGCACAATATTTTCACAGTTTCTCTGTGCTGGAAGAAATGTGACCCACAGGATCCCCTGTTGATACAGTTCAGGCGACTGTCTGGCTCTGTAGAAAAGACCCCAGGCTCAAAGGGAAGGCTCTCTGGCCTGCCTGAGATCTGAATGGAGCTCAAAGGAGGGTAGGTAAGATGAATGACTTGAATTGAAAGAGAATTTGGAACCAGGATGAAGGAGTCTCCATTCCACATGACACCTTGATTAGAAAATAATACCCCTCACGCCTATAATCCCAACACTTTGGGAGGCTGAGGTGGGAGGATCACTGGAGGTCAGAAATTTGAAACCAGCCTGGGCAACATAGCAAGACCCCATCTCTACAAAAAAATAAAAGAAAATAATACCCATGCATTTTTTCCATTGAGTCCTCTTACCATTGAATTTCTCCTAGTTGTCCATGAGGAGAAAGTTCATATTTGAGGAACCAATGATATAGAGTGATTTGAAGAGATGTTCAGGGAGTGGGGAGCAAGACAGTTGGGTCCAGACTGACTACCCTGTACCCTTCCTTCTTCAATATTGCTGCATCATCTTAGTGCTCTGAATCTGAAAATCATGATCACCCCACTGAAACAGATTGATGGTCTTTGGACCTACCAAGCTGTGAGTGGGACACCATTCTGAATTTTTTTTTCTGAAATTTTTTTTTACGTCCCGTTAGAGATCTGAGATCTCATTAAAGATGCTGAGTCTTATTAAATAAAAAAGCATGAGACATCCTGACCAATAAAGTCTTTGGGTGATCTTTTCCCTCCCCTGGATGTAGAAACCACTCAACTCAATTCAGTCTCTAGCATTTATTGAGCACCTACCACATGCCAGGCCCCATGCCTAAGACTTGGCATTTGTTATTTCCTTTTTTTTTGAGTTGGAGTCTCACTCTGTTGCCCAGGCTGGAGTGCAGTGGCACACTCATGGCCACCCCAGCATAGATCTGCTGGACTCCTGTGATCCTTCCGCCTTAGCCTTCCAAGTAGTTGGAACTACAGGCGCGTGTTATCACATCAGGTTAATTTTTTATTTTATTGTAGAGACGAGGTTTTGCCAAGTTGTCCAGTTGGTCTCAAACCCGCGGGCTCAGGCAATCCACTCACCTCGGCCTCTCAACATGGTGAGAGGATTGCCTGAGCTCAGGGGTTCAAGACCAGCCTGAGCAACATGATGAGACCTCATCTCTACAAGAAATCAAAGAATTAGCCAGGTGTTGTGGCATGTGCCTGTGGTTCCAGTTACTTGAAAGACTGAGGCAGAATAATTGCCTGAGGCCAGTAGGTCGAGGGTGCAGTGGCTGTCAGCATACCACTGCACTCCAGCCTGGGTGTCAAAGCAAGGCTCTGACTCAGAAAAAAGCGGGGCGGTGGGAGGGAATAATACTAGGTATGTTATTGTGTAAATTACTACAGTGTTTAGCACAAGAGCTCTTAAACTGACCTACTCAAGATCAAACGGCAGTAGAAAAATAATGGCTGAGGCCCAGATGCCATGGCTCATGCCTATAATCCCAGTACTTTGGGAGGCCGAGGTGAGAGGATTGCCTGAACCCACAGGTTCGACACTAGCCTTGGCAACTTGGTGAGACCTCATCTCTACAATAAATCAAAACCTTAGCTGGTCATGGTGGTATATGCCTGTAGTTTCAGCTACTTGGAAGGCTGCGGCAGAAGGATTGCCTGAGCCCAGCAGGTTGAGGCTACAGTGACCATGAGCATGCCACTGCACTCCAACCTGGGTGGCAGAGTGAGACGCCATCTCAAAAAACAAAAACAAAAAAAAGACTGCTGTTTATTATTTATGTATTTATTTTAGATAGGAAAATATAATTTATTTAGAAAGTAAATTAGAGAGAGAGAGAGAGGGGAGATTCACCTCCCCAAGATAGGGGAAGGGACCAAAGCTTGGGTAACATGGTGGCCATAGCTCAAAGAGCTACATGGCCTCACCAGAGTTTAGTAAAGCAATGGCCACGCTGCTATTTATTAAGTGCCTGTAGTGCTCCTTACATAAGTTTTCTCATTTACTCATCATTCTTATTTTTTATTTCTTTTTTTTTTTTTTTTTT
>NW_007248343.1:76140-78348 GCF_000164805.1 Carlito syrichta
CCGGCGATCCTTCCGCCTCAGTCTTCCAAGTAGCCAGAATTATAGGCGTGCGCTACCACGCCCGGCTAATTTTTTGATTTATTGTAGAGATGAGGTCTTGCCTGCCCAGGCGGGTCTCGAACCCGTGGGCTCAGGCAATCCACTCACCTCAGCCTCCCAAAGGCATGGGATTATAGGCTGAGCCATCGAGCCCGGCTCATTCTTATTTTTTAGATGCAGTAAAGAAATGTGTTTATAAATTAACCAGGTGTGGTGGCTCATGCCTTTAGTTCTGGCTACTTGGAAGACTGAGACAGAAGGATGACCTGAGCCCAGCAGGTTGAGGCTGTGGAGTAGCCACTGCACTCCAGCCTGGGCGATGGAGTGAGAATCCAACTCAAACATAAACACACACACACACACACACACACACACACACACACACACACACACACACACGAAATGTGCTTATGGTTAGAGAAGGTTTTAGACCATGTGGGATGGGAGGTCAAGAAGGAGAGATGTGGCACAGCCTCTTGGGGGAGATGGGACAGAGCAAAGGAAGGTAGGGAGGCCATGCCAGGTGGAGGAAAGAGCAGGAACGGAGCCTGGGAGGCCTGTAATGTTCAGTGGGGTCTCTAGGCACGGGAAGGGGAAAGAGAGCCAGGAATATGGGATGTCAGGATGGAAAGGGAAACAGAGGCCAGGGCAAAGGCTAGGAGTCTTGTGCTGATCTTGAAGTTTAGGCTGGACATCTTGCAGTGTAGTCCCTGGGCCATCTGTGTCAGAGTCACCCAGGGAACTTGTTATAACAATGGGTTCCTGGTCTCCACCTCAGAAGCCCATGGAGTCAGAATCTCCGGTCATGAGGCCCAGGAGTCTGCTTTTGAAATAAGTCTCTCAGCTGGGCTCGGTGGCTCAACCTGTAATCCCGCGCCTTTGGGAGGCCGAGGTGAGTGGATTGCCTAAGCCCGCGGGTTCGAGACCCGCCTGGGCAGCGAGACCTCATCTCTACAATAAATCAAAAAATCAGCCGGGCGTGGTAGCGCATGCCTGTAATTCCGGTTACTTGGAAGGCTGAGGCAGAAGGATCGCCAGAGTCCAGCAGGTCGAGGCTGCGGTGGCCGGGAGCGGCCACTGCACTCCAGTCTGGGCTACAGAGTGAGACTCCAACTCAAAAAAAAAAAAAAGAAATAAGCCTCTCTTCTTTGTCTTGTGGTAGGTGATTTCTATGCCATTGAAGTTTAGGAACCACTGTGTGGGTGTCTTGCTCACCTTGGGGACCTCTCCCCAAGCCCAGCGACCCCTCTCAGGATGCTCAGCGCTCCCCTCTGCACCTGGCATGCCCTTTCCTACCTTCTTTTAAGGCCATGTGTCTCTTAGCTCCCCCTTGCTTTGGGCCATCATCCTGATCTGAGAAAGATCAGGAATTCAGACACTGAACAGGGTCTTTGATGTCAGACAGCATGGAATTGAATCCCAGTTCTACTATGTGTGACCTGTGGCAAGTCGCCTTACCTCTCTGTGCTTCCGTTTATTAATCTACTCAGTGAGGTTGTCAGTATCTAAGCCATAGGGATTTTGTGAGGATTAAGTGAGTAGTGATTGTAACGTCAAATGGCAAAATGTCATTTGTTACTATTTTAGAGCTTTGAGCCAGTTACATAAGAAAAAGCTACATATCGCCCACTCACAGGCCTTTCCTGGTTAGAATAAAAGTTGACAAACTCTTATTTTATGATTGTATTATTATTATTATTATTATTTCATCAGGGTCTCACTCTGTTGCTCAGACTGGTATGCAATGGCACAATCATAGCCACCACAGCCTCCAGCCCCTGGGCTCCAGTGATCCTCCTGCCTTAGCCACCCAAGTAGCTGGGACTACAGGTGTGCACCACCATGCCCAGCTGATTTTTTTTTTTTTACTTTTTATAGAGATAGATCTCACTATGTTGCCCAGATTGGCATAAACTTTTAAACAGCTTTCTTGATATACAATTAACATATCATAAAATTCATCATTTGAAGTGTACAATTTAATGGCTTTTAGTATATTCACAGAGTTGTGTAACTATCATCACAATCAATATTAAAACATTATCATAAGCCGGGTTCGGTGGCCCAGCCTGTAATCCCGCGCCTTTGGGAGGCTGAAGTGAGTGGATCGCTTGAGCCTGCAGGTTCGAGACCCGCCTGGGCAGTGAGACCTCATCTCTACAATAAATC
>NW_007248343.1:78921-80590 GCF_000164805.1 Carlito syrichta
GTGACAGAGTGAGACTCCAACTCAAAAAATAAAATAAAATAAAATAAATAAAATAAAATAAGTCAGGTATGGTGGTTCACACCTGTAGCCCCAAATACTTGGGAGGCTGAAGCAGCAGGATGGCTTGAGCCTAGGAGGTCAAGACTGTGGTGAGCAGGCATTGTACCACTGCACTCCAGCCCAGGTGACATAGACCCGGTCTCAAAATAAAAAATAAAATAAGAAACCCTACACCTTGTAGCCATAATTCCCCAGCCCTCCAGCGCCTGGCAGCCACTAATCTACTTTTGTCTGTATAAAGTTGCCTATTCGGGACATTTCACAAAAAGACTTGTATAGTGATATATCAGTTTTATATTTTTTGTATTGCCAGATAATATTTCATTATATAACTATACCAAATTTTATTGATCTAGATATCAATGGATGGACATTTGGGTTTTTTCTACTTTTTGCCTATTATGAATAATGGTATGAACATTCTTGTACAAGTTTTTGTCCTGTTTTGTTTTGTTTTGTTTTGAGACAAGTTCTCACTCTGTTGCCCAGGCTGGAGTGCAAAGGTGTGGTCATAGCTTACTGCAGACTCGACCTCCTGGGCTCAAATGATCTTCCCATCTCAGTCTCCCAAGTAGCTTAGATTATAGGCATGAGCCATCGTACCCAGAGCTTGTACGATTTTTATGTGGACATAAGTTTTCATTTCCTAGGAATGGAATTGTTGAGTCATGAAGTAACTCTATGTTAGCCTTCTGAGGAACTACCAGACTATCTTCCAGAATGGCTGCACCATTTTATTTTTCCAATTAGCAGCTCTTGAAGATACCAATCTGTCCACATCCTTATTGTCACTTGCTATGATCTGTCTTTTTATTACACCCATTCTAGTGGGTGTGAAATGGTATTTAATTTAATGGAAAACTTTTTATGTTTTTTGTTTTGTTTTTGTTTTTGAGTTGGGATCTCATTCTGTCACTCAAGCTAGAGTGCAGTGGCACGATCTTGGCTCACCACTGCCTTGACCTCCTGGGCTCAGGTGATCTTCCCACCTCAGCCTCCTGAGTGGCTGGGACTCAGACATGCACTGCCACATCCAGCTAATTTTTTTTATTTCTTGTAGATATGAGGTCTCATTATGTTGCCCAGGCTGGTCTCAAACTCCTGGACTCATGCAATCCTCTTGCCTCAGCCTCCCAAACTGCTAGGATTACAGGCGTGAGCCGCTGCACCCGGCTTTTATGATGCTTATGACTGAGGGCAGTATGCATTAGTTCTTGCCTCTTGTCTGCCTTGTCTGCCTTGTCTAAAGGGTCAGTTTCTTGAAGATGGGGGTCTTACTTGTCATGCTCACTGATTTCCAGCACACCACAGTGCCTGACACACATGTGCTCAATAAATATTTGTTTGAATGAATGAATGAATGGAACACCATTTCCAGGTTTACAAATGATGTATGTAAGTAATTTCTCAATGTTATTGTCCTTAAAATTTTAAGAGAAGGTGACTGACCCTGGGACTGGAATCTCACATAAGAGATTTGGTGTCAGCCGGGCTCGGTGGCTCAGCATGTAATCCCAGCACTTTGGGAGGCTGAGGTGAATGGATTGCATGAGCCCGCGGGTTCGAGACCCGCCTGGGCAACTTGGCGAGACCTCGTCTCTACAATAAA
>NW_007248343.1:80818-83818 GCF_000164805.1 Carlito syrichta
GAGCCCAGCAGGTCAAGGCTGCGATGGCCAGGAGCGGCCACTGTACTCCAGTCTGGGTGACAGAGTGAGACTCCAACTAAAAAACAAAAAAAAAAAAAAGAGAGAGAGAGATTTGGTGTCAGGTATTTGCCTGGGTCAGACACGGTATAGTTCTCTTCTCAGTGTAGCTGGGGCAAGAGGTGAATGAGGAGGCTGAGTGACCCCAGTGTCCCCAAAGAGTTGGGCTGAGGCTGACCCTGTAGCCTGTACTCAGCCCAGCCCCTCTGTCCTTCAGATGTCTCCCTCCTTGGGCAGCCACTACACTGTGAGAGTCAAAAGATAGGTCACCTAAGGAGCCAGCTGTTTTCTGGTCTTTGTCATTGTTACCTGAGAGCTGCCATTTAGCTCTCCTGTCTGGAGAACTGCACTCATTAGGTCACGTGAAGGTTAAATTAAAAATAAACTTAGAGGCTGGGTGTGGTGGCTCACACCTGTAATTCCAGCACTTTGGGAGGCTGAGGTGGGAGGAGTTCAAGTACAGCCTAGACAATATAGTGAGACCTTGTCTCTGCAAAAAAATTAAAAAGTTAGCTGGGTGTGGTGGCATGCACCTATCCATTCCAGCTACTCTGGAGGCTAAAGTGGAAGGATTGTCTGAGCCCAGTAGGTTAAGGCTGTGGTGCACTGTGATCCATGCCACTGCACTACAGCCTGGGTGACAGAGGGAGTCTCTGACTCAAAAAAACAAAAAGCTTGGTTCCCACGACCATGGAGGAAGGCTGTATTGTATTTGGGGACTTTCTCCTCCTCTCCCCACCCATCTCTGTCATGCCCCTAATTCCTTCACACTTAGTCACAGACACACACACAGCATGATGGCACTATCCTGGGGGAGGGCAAGGACTTGCCTAGCACAGTCTGCTAGTTTCTGGCACAAATAAATGTGACAGACACTGCAGGGTACCCACCCTGCAGCTAATTCCTCGCTTACAGGACCCCAAGTCATTTTTTGTTTGTCTTTTGTTTTTTTTTGAGACAGAGTGTCACTCTGTCACTGGGGCTGGGGTGCAGTGGCATGATTCTGGCTCACCAAAGCGATCCTTCTGCCTCAGCCTCCCAAGTAATGGGGACTACCACCACACATGAGTAGCATGCACCACCAAGCCTGGCTAATTTTTGAATTTTTTGTAGAAACGAGATCTCACCATGTTGCCCAGGCTAGTCTCAAACTCCTGGGTTCAAGCGGTCCTCTCGTTTCAGCCTCCCAAAGTGCTGGGATTATAGGCATAAACCACTGTGCCCAGTACTTTTTTTTTTTTGGAGTGTGGTCTTGATATGCTGCCCAGGCTGGAGTTCAGTGGCTGTCCACAGGCATGATCATAGCTCACTGCAGCCTTGACTTCCTAGGCTTAAACGATCCTCCCACCTCAGTCTCCCAAGTAGCTGGGACTACCACAGGCACGCGCCACTGTGCCTGGCCCCAGGTCAGTTTAATTAGCAACAAGTCCAGCCTTCAAAAGGTGAATCGGGAAGTTTGACTAAATACCCGGCCACCATGGCCCAGACAAATTGGCACCCCTCTTGCTTTCACAGCCAGCCTCCTTTATGGTACATGCCACTGCCCTGTGATCTCCCGTCAGACTAGTAGCCCCACGAGGACTTCCACTGATCTTTGTACTCTTAGTACCTGGCACACAGCCAGAACTCAATTAATGATAACAGTTAGCATTTACTGAGCTCTTACTGTGTACGCAGGTGCTGCCCTAAGCGTTTTACGAGCATTAACTCATTTAACCTTCATGGAGTTGGTCTTATTATTATCCTCCAGATGAGGAACAGGAAGTCCCAAGAAGTTCAATGATTTGCCCATTGTCACACTGCTAGGAAGTGGTGGAACCAGAATTCAAGCCGGACCGTTGCACTCCAGAATCCTCACTTTTAACCCCTGGTGAATGTGGCCAGGACAAAAATGGCCTGTGACTGCTAGAGCACATAGAGCATTAGAAAAAGCACAGGCCTGGAGGTCTGTCACACCGTGTTACCTGTCCCAGTTGTCCACTTACTTGCTTAGTGTCTCTGCCTCAGTTTGTTCTGTACAATGTGAATAACAATAATGTCAGCCTCAGGGTAGTTGGGGCCTGGTACTGTAGCATTCGAAACTTGGGGAGAAGGCCAAGTGAAGTCAATGCCATATGCTGTAATGCCAGCACTTTGGGAGGTCACAGTGGTAGGACTGCCTGAGACCAAGAGTTTTATTTATTTATTTATTTTTATTTTTTTTAGTTGGAGTCTCACTCTGTCACCCAGACTGGAGTGCAGTGGCACGCTCCCAACCACCGCAGCCTTGCCCTCCTGGACTCCATCGATCCTTCCACCTCAGCCTTCCAAGTAGCCAGAACTACAGACACACGGTACCACACCTGTTTAATTTTTGATTTATTGTAGAGACGAGGTCTCATCAAGTTTCCCGGACAGGTCTCAAACCGGTGGGCTCAGGCATTCCACTCGCCTCGGCCTCCCAAAGTGCTGGGATTACAGGCTGAGCCACTGAGCCCGTCCAAGACTAGGAGTTTTAGATCAGCCTAGGCAACATAGTAAGACCTCACTCCTACAAAAAATGAGAACATTAACCAAGCATGGTGGTGCTGTAGTCCCAGCAGTTTGGGAGGTTGAGGTGGGAGGATCACTTGAGCTCAGGAGGTTGAGGCTTCAGTGATCATGCCACTATACTCCAGCCTGGGTGATAGAGCAAGACCCATCTCAAAACAAAAATAGTCTGGGCAGAGTGGCTCATGTCTATAATTCTAGCACTTTGGGAGGCAAAAGTGAGAGGATTGCCCAAACCCAGAGGTTCGAGACTGGCCTGGGCAATGTGGTGAGACCTTGTCTCTTCAATAAATACAAAAATTAGCCGAGCAAGGTGGCGCATGCCTATGGTTCCAGCTACTTGGAAGGCTGAGGCAGAAGGATCGCCTGAGCCCAGCAGGTCAAGACTGTGGTGGCAGTGAGTGTACCACTATA
>NW_007248343.1:83838-100108 GCF_000164805.1 Carlito syrichta
ACTATACTCCAACCTGGGCAACAGAGTGAGACTCTGACTCAAAAAAAAAAAAAAAAAAACCTGGCAGGGCACAGTGGCTCATGCCTACAATCCCAGCACTTTGGGAGGCCAAGGTGAGAGGATTACCTGAGCCCACAGGTTCAAGACCAGCCTGGACAACTTGGCGAGAGGGCAACTTGGCCAGACCTCATCTTTAAAATAAATTTAAAAATTAGCCAGGTGTGGTGGCTCCTGCCTGTAGTTCCAGCTACTAAGAAGGCTGAGGTGGAAGGATTGCCTGAGCCCAGCAGGTCAAGGCTGCGATGGCCTTGGACATGCCACTGCACTCTAGCCTGGGCGACAAAGTGAGAATCTGACTCAAAAAAAAAAAAAAACAAACCTGAGGGAGATTATTGAATGAGACTAGGCCACAGTTTACTCATGAGGAATTCATTAATTTTGAAAAACATACAAAGCATTGTGCAACTAATGATGTAGAACACAAAACAAACCTGTGAGTGGGTTTGGCCCATGGATCACCAATCTGGCAACCTCTGACCTTCCTTGCTGTTTGCTAATTTCTGTCCTCCGCACGGCAGCTGGACCCCTCACGGGGTGCACAGGCCATCGAGGACCAAAGTGCATTACTAGCTACCAGTCTGCACCACCTCCCTTAGCAACACCCATACCAGTTGTTTGACTCCTGGGCATTCCCACCAAGTATCCTTGAGCCTCTGCTCACATATCCAGAGACAGGGTGCTTACTATCCTTCTGTGTTTTTAATCAGAGTTACACTAACCCAGCACTAGTCAGGCACTACACTTTGCACTGGGCACTTAAAAATGCCTCACAACATTCTTGCATACTCCATATTTTACCGATTTTATACATGAGATGGCTGAGGCCCAAAATCATGAAGGAATCTGCCAAGGTTACAAGGTGAGTTAAGGACAGACAGATCAAATGCAGGTCTGTTCTTTGTCTAGCTTAGACTGAAAGCCTCCCTTGATTTTAGGGGGAAAAAAGGAGCATCTCTTCCTCTGATTTCCCAAATCCTTCGATGGAACTGTCTCCCGGATATGGCAGTCCCTGGTTCCTAGTCTCCAACCCCTCTTTCCCAAATGCCCTCTGCAGATGTTTGAAGGTGCACATGTACACTTCCTGAGTATTTTTTATACAAGTCAACATCTGACTCCTTCAACTGCTCCCCATACAATGTGACTCTGAGGTTCCCCCACAATCATCATCTTGTTTAACTCCTATAAACAAGTTACACTTTTTCCATGCCCCAAAGTTCTAGCCTCAAAATGAAACACAGGCAGGGCTCAGTGACTCACACCTGTAATCCCAGCACTTTGGGAGGCTGAGGTGGGAAGATTGCTTGAGCCCCGGAGTTCAAGACTAGCCTGGGCAACATAGCAAGACCTCATCTCTACAAAAATAAAAATAAAAAAAATAGCCGGGCGCAGTGGTTCAAGCCTGTAATCCCAGGACTTTGGGAGACTGAGGCAAGCGGATTGCCTGAGTCCAGGCGTTCAAGACCAGCCAGAGCAACTCGGTGAGACCTCGTCTCTACAATAAATCAAAAAAATTAGCTGGGCCTGATGGTGCGTACCTGTAGTTCCAGCTACTTGGAAGCCTGAGGAGGAAGGATCACCCGAGCCCAGCAGTTGAGGCTGTAGTGGCCATGAGCATGCTACTGTACTCCATCCAGCCTGGGCAACAGAATGAGACTTTGACTCAATAAAAAATAAAAAATGGCAGATAGCAGAAACTCTTGATGCTGCCCTGCCCCTAGTGCCCTTCAAAATGTACCTTTCCTTTAATAAATCTACCTTTCTTCATTCATAACTGTCTTGATGAGTGCTTTCACCCCCGTGACTCTGGCCTACCTAGCCTACCACACACAGAACAAAGCAACCTCTCCTTTGATTTCCCAAATCCTTCAATAGGAACTGCAAATTACCAGTTAAGAAATCTTTGAATCCAAAAATAAATAAGTACATAATAAGCTGGGCATGGTGGTGTGCACCTGTAGTCCCAGCGACTCGGCAGGGTGAGGTGGGAGGATTCCCTGAGTCTAGGAGGATAAAACTTCAGTGAGCTGTGATTATACCACGGTACTTCAGCCTAGGTGACAGAGTGAGACCCTAACTCAAATAAAAAAGAAAAGACAAAAGAAACACAATTATCCAGACATAGACAGAATGACTATCACTTCCCTCACTGTACATACAGTGCTTCAATTAATACAGCCCCAAGCCCAATAAAACATCTCTTATGTACAAAACAGTGTCCCATGCACTTAGGATAGAGCGTGAGCAACTCCCTGCCTTCCTGGAGCTTACATTCTAAAAGAGGAGCTATAGGAAGAGGCAGGTCACCTTAGACATAGATCCTAGAATATCAGCGCTGGTATGGCCCAACCCCCTCCTGCCCTTTTTACAGACACAGACCTAAGCCCTGAAAGGGGCAATGACAGAACCAAGATTCCTCTATGGGACAAAATCCATTCTGCCTTTATCATAACCTCAGGCTTTGGTGAGCCCCGGGGGCCTTAGAGAGGAATGTGGACTGGGATGAGCATGTGCTGTTGAGAATTTTGAGAATTTGAAAATTTTTCTGTTAGGTGGACCCACCCTCGGCCTCCTCGGAGCTTTCCTCAAAAATCTTAGTCTTGCCGGGTGCAGTGGCTCAAGCCTGTAATCCGACCCCACCACCCCCCCAAAAAAAAGAAAGGAAAGAAAAAAAAAATCCTGGTATATTCCAGGTATGACCACCAAGTGGCGCAGAGCCTCTAAAGAAAGGCACAGAAATGAAAGGTGGTGGTCGCCTTCCTCTTCAGGGCAGTTTTCCTTACAGGAAAGGGTGAGGTGGGAAACCCGAGCCCGTTCTGGGGCAACATTCGAGCAACTGTTGACATTAATACATATACAGAGGTGAATTCTGCCTCAACCAAGGAGGTAGCATGGGGTAGTGGGTAAAAGCTAGGATAGGGTCGTCGCTCAGACCTGGCAGGAAATCTAGTTTTCCTTTGCTACTGGGGACCTCCCTAACTCATAAGGTGGCCTCTGACACATAAGTTGCGTGCATGATAATGTCCTCACTTTCCAGGACCCCTCACACAGTTAGAGTTGTTGGTGCTCTCTTCCTGACTGGTCCCTTTTCCAGATAGATGGTGGGCGACTCCAGCCCTGAGGAGACGTTTCTGCCAGAAGGCAGGAAGTCTTTGCTGCCGCTCAGAGAAGGTGAGGCTAATGGAATCTGACAGCCTCACAGCCCAGGAGAGGCCGGCAGCTAATTCACACTTCTGTTCATCTCACACCGTGCCAGAAATGCATGTGCAAAGGCTCTGAGGTTGGAAACTATGAATAGTTTGGGGTGCTGGGGATCAAGGGTGCCTGAGAGGCTGGGTGCTGTGGCTCATGCTTCCTAATCTCTGTGCTTTGGGAGGATCACTTGAGATCAGGAGTTTGAGACCAGCGCAGGCGACATAATGAGACCCTGTCTCCACAGACAATAAATAAATAAATAAGAATGACTGAAAGGAAAAGAAGAGTTGGAGAAGTAGACTGGGCCTTGGGAACTAAAGCAAGCCATCAACTTTGAACTTTATCCTGGGAGTCACAGAAAACTACTGAAGATTATTCAGCAGTGGAATGACGTAGTTAGATCAGCGCTGAAAGCCATCACTCAGGCTGTGTGAGGAGGAAGGAATGGAGGTGGGGGAGCCTGGAGGCAGAGTCCAACCAGGAGGCTAAGCAAATAAGAACTGCAGGCTGGAATGGGGTGATGAAAATTGTGGCCGATTCTCCATTCACCCAGAGTTTCTCATCAGCCCAGGCCCAGGGCACTCCAGGGAAACTTGTCTGTCTTGCCTGTGAGACAGTTTCCACAGGGTAAGGGGCTGCCCTGGGGCCAGGGAGGAGGAGTGGGTGATCCCGGCAGCAGGTGTGTTCTAGAATATCTCTGATGTAATCAGATAGACTAGGAAGAGAGAGGTAGGCTAATGAGAGAAACGAGATCTTAGGTCAGGTCGGAGGGCAGAGGTAGTGCCATTAAATGGCTAGTAACGCATCATGGTGACAGGCACATCTCTTTCTAGTCCCAGTTCTGCCTCACCTTGGCTGTGTGACTGTGGCCAGGTCCCTTTGCCTTTCTGAGCCTCGATTTCCTTATCTGTAAAATATGATTATGAATAGGACTCGCCCCTTGAGACCACTGTGAGAGCTGGATAAGGTAATGTGTGTAAAATTCAGTACAGTACGGAGTGCCTAGGAATATCCAACACAGGGGAGCTTCAGCGTCCCGGTCCCTCTTGAAGACAATCTTGCTGTGGCAGGTTGGTCATTCTGGCTCCGCAGCGCCTCTCCAGGCTGGGGTGGCTTCAAAAACAAGCCCAGGCTGACATCACACTCAATCAGGCCAAAGGAATTCCAGCCAGAAGCAAAGAAAAGATAGTTTAACAGCCCAGGGCCACATTCTGGGGTCAAATGTGCCATTTATGGTCTACTTTTTAAAACATTAAAAATTCTCCTGGCCAGGTGCAGTGCCTCACGCCTGCAATCCCAGCACTTTAGGAGGCCAAGGTGAGAGGATTGCCTGAGCCCACGGGTTCGAGATCAGCCTGGGCAACTTGGTGAGACCTCAGCTCTACAATAAATAAAAAAATTAGCCGTGTGTGGTGGTGCGTGCCTGTAGTTCCAGCTACTTGGAGGATTGAGGCAGAAGGACCACCTGAGCCCAGTAGGTCAAGGCTGCGGTAGCTGTGAGGATGCCTACTCAAAACTCTGACTCAAAAAAAACCTTCTTATTCCAGGAGTCCCATGTGCTAGTCTCTGTTTTATTTTGTTGGTTTCTTCCTTATCTTGGGGTGCTTGTGTATGGAAGTCTTCCTATAATACCAATTATTGTGATAAATGTTTTGCATAATTCTTTCACGTAGCCTTTATGGCAACCTTCTTAAGTAGGTACCATTGTTATTGTCCCACTGTATGGATGAAGAAACTAAGGCTTGAAGAAGTTAACAAATGTTAATTATTTGTTCCTCACTACAATTGCTTGGTCTGTGGACAGGTCAGCAGAAGGGTACCTAGGGCCCTAGGTCATCCCAGAATGAATGCCAAGGTTTGTCTGGACCAAAAGCCAATAAGAAACAACCATATGACACAAGGCCAACTCTGATTGAGGCATCACTCATTGCATTAGTTAGAGTCATGTATAATACATTCCCTGAGATTTTCATGCAGGGAAAAATTGGCCTCTCCCAAATCACTTGTCTGATTCTTCCATTCCCATACTAGCAACAGAAAATTCTTATATAGGATTTATCACATGACAGGTCTGTTAAAAGAACTTAACTCATTTAATACTTCCAGTGGCCCTAAGAGAGGGCTTTTATTATTATAGTAGCCCCAATTTTCAGGTGAGGAATGAGAAGCACAGAAAAATTAAATCATTGCGTAAGGTCATGTGACTAGGAAGTGGTGGAGTTGGGTTTCAGTCTGGCTCTTTTTTTCTACTGTGCCTGGCTAATTTTTGAATTTATTGTCGAGATGAGGTCTCGCCAAGTTGCCCAGGCAGTTCTCGAACCCCTGAGCTCAGGCAATCCTTTCACCTCAGGCTCCCAAAGTGCTGGAATTACAGGCTTGAGCCATCGCAATTGGCGGGTCTGTGCTCTTAATAACATTTTACTATTTTCTTATTTTCTTATTTATTTATTTATTTTTGAATTGGAGTCTCCCTCTGTCACCCAGGCTGGAATGCAGTGGCATGCTCATGGCCACTGCAGTCGCGACCTGCTGGCCTCAGGTGATCCTTTCACCTCAAGTTCTTCAAGTAGCTAGAACTACAGGTGTGTGCTACCACGTGCAGCTAATTTTTTGATTTATTGTAGAGATGAGGTCTCGCCAAGTTGCCCAGGCTGGTCTTGAACTCATGGGCTCAGGCAATCCTCTCATCTCCCAAAGTGCTGGGATTATAGGTGTGAGTCACCGTGCCCAGCTATTTTACTATTTTCTACACTCAGCCTTGTTCCCTCTTTGCTTTGACTGCGAGCAAACTCAGAGCCATAATCTTTGTTCTATTACAGTTGCTATCCTTAGAAAAGCTAGCCTAACATTTCTACTATAGTTAGTCAATTTTTCATCTTTCTTCCCTCATTCCCCACTGGCCTTTGATCCAGGCTCTCATCACTCTTGAATTCTTGCTCTTTAATTATCAATCAAATTGTCTTGAGGTTGCAATGAAAACCACCTCAAAACCCTTTTTGGAGAAGGCATGACATAAGATATCAATGAGATGAACAGAGACTGTTTCTGACCAGCGGGCCAGCTGGTCACGGTTGGTGCCAGTTGGATGTCTTTTGAGCATCTCTTGGATGACCAACACTCTGCACCATCATGTGGAGGATACAGCATTGAGCCCAAGTGAGTCCTGTGTTCCTGAAGTTATGCCAGCTGCTGTAATGGATAAATCCTGAAATCACGGTTCCTAGGTACAATAGAAGCTAGTTCAGTGTGCGCCCCACCGGGTGAGACCCACGTTTACTGAGGTTCTCCCACATTTAACATGTAACTTTCAAGATCACCATGGTGTTGACATCTGATTGACAAATAGGAGGGGAAAGAAAGAACTTTGAGAAAGCATCCATACTTCTTCCCCACTTTGGCCTGGATACGTAACATAGTCTCTGCCCATGTCCCACTGGTGAAAGCTAGTCACACCCATAATTGCAAGGCGTGCTGGAGAATGCAGTCTGGGCTGCTTCTCTGAAGCAACTCGACATGAGGAAAGGGAACATCTTTGGTGACCAGCTGACATTGTTCCAGTTCACAAGGAACTTAAAATTATTGAAATGTCTACACTCATAAAATGGCTAAAAATACTGTACAGCAGCACATTGTGACCACCAGGAGGGAAATGGCCTGGCCTTGTTTACAAGGAACTGTGGGGGGAGGGAGCATTTAAATTTTAAATGAAGTGTATTTGTCCAATAAGGGAAAGCATGGAAGAGAGGGAGAGTTCATTATGACAGGGAATCTTCAAGTAGAGGCTGAATTTCCACTTGGCTGAAGGTTCTAGGAGTCAGGCTGGATGCCTCCTATCCTTTGAGTCCTTCTAAGTTTGACCTTCCGTACTAGGTTCCACAGTCATGTCTGAGCACTTCTTTTGTGCCGAGTTCTGGGTAGGGTTTTAGGGACCCAGAAACAAATGAGACAAGGCTGTGATCCACAGGTTACCCAACTGTAATGAGGAAGCAGGATAGAACTGAGCTCAGGAAACAGGAGACTGGAGTTTAATTCCTAGCTCTATCGTAGCTGTGTGACACTGGAGAAGCCACTTGGCCTCTGGTTCTCAATTTCCTCATTTATAAAAGGACAATAGTTATCTTCACAGATTATGAGGACTCTAACAACATGTACTTAGAGCATTTGTAGCACAGTGCCTCGTATGTTGTAAGCAGATTATTTTCTCAGTGGTAATACTGTTACGATGACCTTGGGCGAGTCACTTCATTTTTTAAAGCCTCAGTTTTCTCATCCGTAGGATGGAGTTAAAAACTGACATCACAAGGTTGAAATCCTGCTGTGTCGTGGGGTCTGTATCCTGCCATCTCGCGTCTCCACTTCCTCTTGGGATAAGTGGGTCGCATCATGCCCAGCTAAGGACTACAAGATTGCAGATGGCCATCAGCACCTCTGGGCACAGAGTTGAAACCCGAATTCACAAGGACGCGGTTTCTTGGCCGCGCTCCCAGGGAAGGAGGTTTGCGCTGGGTCCCATCCCCCTGGCGGGTCCTACTCAGGAAACGCGGAGAGAAAGCCAGGAACCAGGCCTGCCAGGCCCCGCGCCCCCGAGAATCCCCCCCCTCCTCCCGGCGCTGGGCTGCAGGAAGCCGGCCGGCGGGAACGCCCTGCCTGGCGGGTGGGAAAGGCCGCGCGCGCCCGGCCCCGGCGGCTTCCCAGGCGCTGGGAGCTGTCACTGCGGCAAACGACGAACCGGCCCCGCCCCTGCCGCACTCCTGGCGCAGCGGGCGCTTTGGTGTCTCCTGCAGGCTGCAGCCCGACTCGTGGGTCACCGGCGCGGGAGCAGGGAGGCCGAGTCCCACGAGCGCCATCGCCCCACGCGCAAGGAGCACGCGTCACCCGGACTGGGCTGGGGGCGGGGGGCAGGGAGGGTCCAGTCCTCTCTTTTGGGAGTGAGATGCTGAAGTCTGAGGGTTTGTTGGTGAGTGGTCCAAGGTCATGGCCCTCAGGAAACGGCAGGGCGGGATTCGACTGGAGATCTGTTTGGCTCTAAAGTTTGTGCCTTAAGCCTGGTGGTGTTGGTTCCGGTTCGTGGAGGGCTGGGGGGCGAGGGTGTTCAGATTCTTGTGGAGTTCTGTATCTGAGGGTGACTAATGCCCCCCAGACACCCGTGAACCCCTTGAAATTTCTTGTAATATGTGGTGTGTGTTATATATTTCTTTGGAGTTTCAAAGGTGTCCCTGACCCAAAAAAGGGTTAGGAGTCATAGCTCTCCGAACCCTTTGTGAGACTTCAGCTTTAGAGAACTTGAGGTTCCCCTACTGTTTTCTTGAGATCTCTGCAGGGCCCTGCTGTTTTCTCTGTAATGACATGGAGCCTCTACAGAATTCCAGGACCTTTTTACTGGATCTTGAGACTCTTTCTATAGGTTCTATAGGGTCCTGGGATCTCTTTGGGGATTTGAGGTCCTTACAGGTCCTGGTGTCTCTTTCTGAGGTTCTGAGAATCTCATTATAAGGTCTTATGGTACTCCATGGGATGAGTTCTAAACCAGGACCTAGGATGCCTATGAACTCTCTGAAATTGTAGGCAAGATTTTGTGGGTCTATCTGTACACATGTAATTCTGGGGAGAGATTTCATGAGTTTCACCAGATTCTCAAACAAATCCATGATGCTCCAAAAGCTATTGTGGGGGCAAAATATTGCTTTAGAGCATCCAGTGTTGAACAGAGCTTGCTTCCTTCTCACCAATGAAAGCCAAAAAAGGACCAGGCACTGTGGCTCAAGCCTATAATCCCTGAGCTTTGGGAGGCTGAGGCGGGAGGATTGCCTGAGACCAGGGTTTTGAGACCAGCCTGGGCAACTTGGTGAGACCTCATCTCTACAATGAATCAATCAAACAATCAGTCAAAAAAATTAGCCAGGAGTGGTGACTTGCACCTGTATTTCCAGCTACTTGGAAGGCTGAGGCAGAAGGATCACCTGAGCCCAGCAGGTGAAGGCTGCGGTGGCCATTGCACTCCAGCCTGGGCAACAGAGTGAGACTCTAACTCAAAAAAAAAAAAAAGAGAGAGCCAAAGAGGTAAAAGATGGAGGAGATAAAAGGCAGTGTTTTGTAGTAGAGCACAGGTTTAGGAATCAGGCATTCCTAGGTTAAAATCCCAGCTGTTCCACTTACCAGCTGTGTGACCTTGAGCAGATTCCTTAACTTCTCAGAACCTGCAGGCCACCTCCTTTAGAGAGTCTTCCCTGTCTCTTGGATTCAGTAGGTTCCACCCTGCATCTCTCACTGCCTCCCTCCAGTCCCAAGGTTCAGGAAGTCAGGAACCTTTACTGTATTATAGTCTGTGTAGCTCCTGGCCATGTTAGGCACTCAGCCATTTGTTAAGAAATAAATAAAAGAGCAAAGGAATGGAGGATGCATGCCAGACGCTGTACTGAGGGCAGAAAGGGATCGAAAACAGATAAGCATCATTCTGTCCTTGAGGAGGTCTCAGAATGGTGGGAGAAATAAGATGAGTTCGGGCAAGGAAGACTGTCTTAAGTGTGCTAATGGGAGATAAACACTAATGAGGACATACACTAGTGGGGAAAGCACCAGGATAAGGCAAAGATGCTTGACACCCAGTACCTGCAGAGTTGATGTAATGGCTTTTCTTTGTATTATATGTTACAACTTACAAAGCACTTTGCTTGCACAAAATATCTGGGTGTACACTTATCCTGTGGAGGTGGGGAAACCACTGCTGGAAAGAGTTCAGTGACTTGCTCAAGGCCACCCAACCAATCATGCTTTGGAATACAGCCCACTTCCTCAAGGATGTGGGCTTTGATGTTGCACAGGTCTCCATTTAGATCCCACTAGATGTGTGACTTTGGGCAAGTTACTTTATCTCTCTGAGCCTTTTTTTTCCTAATCTGCAAGATAGCAATAATGACTCCCTATAATCTGTACAAGATGGTATATGTAAGTACTCAGCACGATTCTTGGTTTATAGTAAAGTTTCCATAAATGTTTGTGGGATGAATGAATGAATGAAATACATGTAGCATTGGGTGCCCAGAAGCATGGAGGAGACTTAAAATCATGCCATTTGGGGGATGGTAGAATTGAGGGCGATTTTATCCCTTCCCACTCTCACTTTCTATGATTCCTGTGAAACTGGCCTCCACCATACTGAATTATTTATTGTTTGCAAGCCAACAAAAATGAGCCAAGGCAGGGCGCGGTGGCTCACGCCTATAGTCCTAGCACTTTGGGAGGCCGAGGTGAGAGGATTGCCTGAGCCCATGGGTTCAAGACCAGCCTGGGCAACTTGGTGAGACCTCATCTCTATAATATATCAAGAAAAATTAGCGGGGCATGGTGGTGCATGCCTGTAATTCCAGCTACTGGGAAGGCTGAGGCAGAAGGATCGTCTGAGCCCAGCAGGTCAAGGCTGCGGTGGCCGTGAGCGTGACACTGCACTCCAACCTGGGCAACAGAGTGAAACTCAACTCAAAAAAAAAAAAAAAAAAAAAAAAAGAGAGAGACAAGGTCTCACTCTGTCGCCCAGGCTGGAGTGCAGTGGTGCAATCATGGCTCACTGTAACCTCGAACTCCTGGGCTCAAGTAATCCTCCTACCTAGCTTCCTGAGTACCTCGTACTATAGGCATAGTATCTATGCCTGGCCAATTAAAAACATTTTTTTTTGGTAGAGACAGGGTCTCTCTATGCTGTCCAGAATGGTCTCAAACCTCTGACCTCAAGCAATCCTCCGGCCATGGCCTTCCAAAGTGCTGAGTTTACAGGTGTGAGTCACTGTGCCTGGCTAGCTTTCTTTTTATATATATCTTTACTGCTTTTTTTTTGATAACGGGTAATACTGATTCTTGTAAAACATTCAAACAGCAAAAAGATAATAAGTGAAAATGAAAGTGCAAGTTTAGGCACAGTAGACATGAGATGCTGACATATTGTTATTCTTTGGAAGATGTGGGAGGGACATAGGACAGTGTGATGGCTAATTTTACGTGTCAATTTGACTGGGCTAAGATAGCCTAGATAGCCGATAAAACATTATTTCTGGGTGTGTCTGTGAAGAGATTAGTATTTGAATTGGTAGGCTGAATAGAGAAAACCGCCTTCCACCAATATCGATGGGCATGCTCCACTTCATTGAGAAATGGATAGAACAAGAAAGTGAAGGAAAGGCAAGTTTGCTCTCTTCTTTTTTTTCTTTTTTTTTTTTTTTGAGTCAGAATTTCACTCTGTCACCCAGGCTGGAGTGGCACACTCACGGCCACCGCAGTATTGACCTGCTGGACTCAGGCTATCCTTCTGCCTCAGTCTTACAAGTAGCTGGAACTACAGGTACGCGCCACAATGCCCGACTCATTTTTTGATTTATTGTAGAAATGAGGTCTTGCCAAGTTGCCCAGGTTGGTCTCGAATCCGTAGGCTCAGGGAATCCTCTCACTTTGGCCCCCCAAAGTGCTGATTATAGGCGTGAGCCACTGTGCCTAGCCTGCTCTCTCTTCTTGAGCTGGGACATCTATCTTTTTCTGCCCTTGGAAAATGGAGCCCCTGATTCTCTGGCCTTTGGACTTTAGGATATATACCAGTACCTTCCTGCCACACCTCTCTCCATGAGCTCCCCACCCCAACTCCCAACAGTTCTTAGTACCACCGGGTTTTCTAGTCCTCCAGCTGGCAGAAGGCAGATTGTGGGACTTCTCTGCCTCCATAATCTTGTGAGCCAATTCCTATATTAAACAAATTATATATATGTATATTCCTATTGGTTCTGTTTCTCTGGAGAACATTGACTAATACAGACAGGAAGAAAAAGAAAATTCTTCCTGCTTAACAGTTTTTTGTACTAGCCACGTCATGGCTCCTGGGATTTCTATTAGGAGTCTTGCCTTTGGCTTCTAGCATTGAAAGTTAAAATGCTTCGCGACCCGCCTGGGCAACTTGGCAAGACCTCATCTCTACAATAAATCAAAATGAGCCGGACGTGGTAGCGCGTGCCTGTAGTTCCAGCTACTAGGAAGGCTGAGGTGGAAGGATTGCCGGAGTCCAGCAGGTCGAGGCTGCGGTGACGGGGAGCAGCCACTGCACTCCAGTCTGGGTGACAGTGAGATTCCAACTCAAAAAAAAAAAAATGCAACTAAGGGCTAGGGTGGGGGGACAAGTGAGAATTGTCTGGGCAGGGGCTTTCCTGGAACCTCATGAAGATGAGATTTGTGGAACTTTCTATGGCAGTATGCACAGTTGACTCAGAAGCCCACTGCTGGTATATCTTGTAGCTGTGTTTTTATCCCTTTTCTTCCCTGTTAGCATTTAAAAAGTTTTTTTCTGAAAGTTCCTACTATATACACACAGAGAACAGTAAAGCAAAAAGAAAGAAAAAAGATGAAAGATCTATTTAGTTCTTTATTTTATTGATTATTTATTTATGTCTTTTTCAGAGACAGGGTCTCACTCTGTTGCCCAGGCTGGAATCCTGGCACCATGGTAGTTCACTATGGCCTCGAACTCCTAGGCTCAATCCATCCTTCTACCTTGGCTTCCCAAGGCTTCGGGGGATTACAGGCATGAGCCATTGCATCCCACCTATTTAGTTCTTTCTAGTGTCCATATTTTTCTATGCATATACTAAGCATATATTATAAATTATAATTATAGGATCCCCTCTTACACCTGTAATTCTGAAACTTGTTCTTACTCTTTTCATTTAATACCCAGTGGACACTTTTTTTTTTGCCCATTCATGCAAACTATCCCATTCCTTTGACAAATAGACCCTGTTGAGGGCAGGACTACTATTTAGCCCTACTTCCAGTCCAGAGGTCAGTACATGGGAGACCTTACCGGGAGGATATGTTCAAATGGTAACAGCAACCATCACAACCTGGCATGAACTAGGTGCCAGGCTTTGAACTAAGCTCTTTAACACGTGACCTCGTTTAATCCTCAGCCACTGAGTGAGGTGGGTACTATTATTATTCTATTTGCATATGAGAAACTGAGGTGCAGAGACCAAAAAGCTCAAAGTTATTCAACTAGTAAGTGGCGAAGTTGGAGTTGGAATCCTGATCTGTCCTGTGCCAAAGCTGTTGCTGTGAATGAATGAATAAGTGGTTGATGGGGTCATGGGTCCTAGGGAAAAAGTTCTGTCTTCAGAAGCTTCCTTGTCTGTTCTGAGTTCTCCCTTGCAAGGGTTTGCAGTGCTTAGTATCAGCGTTAGCCTTTAAAGTAACTCAGCGAGACCTCATCTCTACAATAAATCAAAAAATCAGCCGGGCGCGGTAGCGCATGCCTGTAATTCTGGTTACTTGGAAGGCTGAGGCAGAAGGATCGCCAGAGCCCAGCAGGTTGAGGCTGCGGTGGCCGGGAGCGGCCACTGCACTCCAGTCTGGGCGACAGAGTGAGACTCCAACTCAAAAAAAAAAAAAAAAGAAGTAACCCAGTAAAGGCCTTTCCTTTGCCTGCAGCAATCCTGTGGCCATGCTTACTTTTCACCGGAAGTGGTGTTTTTGAATCTCTTATTTAAAAAATAAGCTACAATTTGTTAGGAGCCCTTGAGGATTAGCCCAGGCATTTCAGGACAACCATTGGGCTGTCCACAGCACAGGAAATTAAGCAGAACCCCAAAGTTCTTCTCCTCCTCCCACAGGCCAGCTCTCTGGAAACGCCCAGCGCCTTGCTTCAGCTCTCCTAGGGGACTGCAGAGATGCCAAGGGCAGTTTAACACAGATCCATCTTTCTGGAAAGAAAGCAAGAGGAGAAAGGCAGAAGCAGAAGCGGGTCAACTCTACTGTAAAGAAATCACAGAGAGAACTCTCAGCTGTCCCTGACTTGGAAGGGAACTGGGTGACAGAGATGCCTTGGGGCATGAGATGTGACTCTGCAGAATCCACCTGGGGACTGGAGGCTGGAGTGCTGGTTCCCATTCCAATGACAATGCTTTGTAGGGCTACTCTCAGCAAACCTCTTCCTTTCTCAAAACCTTAATGTCCTCCACTATGTAATGATTGGGTAGATTATCACAGGGGTGCGGTGTGGTGTTTGGAGTTAACAGTAATATTAGGCCGGGCTCAGTGGCTCAGCCTGTAATCCCAGCACTTTAGGAGGCCGAAGCCAGTGGATTACCTGAGCCCACGGGTTTGAGACCAGCCCGGGCAACTTGGTGAGACACTGTCTTTACAATAAATAAAAAAATTAGCTGGGTGTAGTAGCGTGTGCCTGTAATTCTGCTACTTGGAAGGTTGAGGTGGAAGGATCACCTGAGCCCAGCAGGTAGAAGCTGGAGTGGCTGTGAGTGTGCCACTGCACTCCAGCCTGGGCGGCAGAGTGAGACTCCAACTCAAAAAAAAAAAAAAAAAAGAATATTGATGATGGCTATAATATTGAAAATAAGAATGACAACCATATTGTTTGTGGAATGATACATGTCTGGTGTTTTCCACACAGCATCTTTTGTAATTTTAAAACAAATACTACAAGGACCATATTATTCATATTATTATCCCCATTTTACAGATGAGGAGACTGAGACTCAGAGAAAGCTAGTAGAGTCAGAACATGGGCATAGCATCCCAGGGTTTTCTTTCTTTTTTGCGTTGGAGTCTCACTCCATTGACCAGGCTGGAGTGCAGTGGCACACTCACAGCCACCCCAGCGTTGACCTGCTGGGCTCCAGCGATCCTTCTGCCTCAGCCTTCCAAGTAGCCTGTACTACTTCCAAGTAGTACAGGCACATGCTGCCACGCCTGACTAAGTTTTTTATTTTTTTATTGTAGAGACGTGGTCTCGCCAAGTTGCCCGGGCTGGTCTCAATTCCATGGGCTCAGGCAATTCACTCACCTTTGCCTCCCAAAGTGCTGGAATTACAGGCTGAGCCACCGAGCGTGGTCTTCATCCCAGGGTTTTCTGGCATAAGAACTTGAGTTCCACAAACGTGTGTGGTTTCTGACCTCTAGGAAGTGTTAAGAAACAAATGGAGGTCAATTTAATACAAGTTGTAGTGTCCATGCTTAAATGAGGGTTAGACACAATGCTGTTGAGTATTCAGAGGTGGGAAGGTTGGCTTCTGGCTTGGGGATCTAGGAGATGAGACAGCAAGAGAAGAGCTTGAGCAAAGGGGCAAATGTGGGAAAGCAGTGGGTGTGCTAAGAGAAGTTTGGATAAACTTTACTGTGTGTGTGTGTGTGTGTGTGTGTGTACGTGTAAAGGTAGGAAGTGATCATGCCAGGCCAGAGCTTTGGCCTTTATTCCATAGGCAATAAAGAACTTCACAACAGATATCTAAAGAGACCAACCATGCTGCTGCAGTCAGAGAGGAAGCAGCCCTCAGCCCATCTGTGTCCTGGCTTGTGAATGCTGCTGCGTGCCAGTGCGTGGGAGAGCATTCCCAGGGAGAGCAAGTCTCTGACTGTGTCCTATACTGCGCTGGGTGTGGGTCTTGGGTTCCCTTCAAAACTTCCTCTCCACTTCTCTGGGCCCTAGGTATCTTGTATATCATAGACCTACAGGAAGTATGCCATAAAATTATTGGAGGGACTTTTGAGATCATCTGGTCCTTGCCTCCTCCCATTTTAAATAAATCGAAAGTAAGGAATATAGATGGATTACACAATGAATTAACAGCAGAGCTGGGAACTAGAACTCATGCCTCCTGTGTCCAAGCTGAGCTCCTTTTGTGTGTTTGCTGAATAACAGAAATAGTATTTGTTGAGTGATTATTTCATACCAGGCCCTGGGCTAAGCGCCTTTTCATTGATTATCTCATTTAATCCTAACAACCCCCTTCAGAGTGCCCTTCTTGAAAGCAGGAAGTCTTGTCTTCCATTCCGATTTCCCAGGCAGCCTAGCACAGGCCCTGGTCACCTCACTACGGAGGCAATAAAAACTTGGTGGAGTCAAGTCCTGGGAGGGAAGGGGGCGGGATGACATAGGGGGCGGGGCCGGAGGACCATTCCCGCCCCCCACAGAGGCTCCGCCCTCCAGGCCGCTGACGTCACCACTCTGCCCCGCCCCTCATTGTCAGTCCCG
>NW_007248343.1:100864-126241 GCF_000164805.1 Carlito syrichta
GGGCCGGGGCCGCCCCCCGCCGGCCCGCCCGCCGCGGTGAACTTTCCGCAGCGCGCGGCCCGCCTCCCCGCGCTCCCCGCCCCCCGCCCGCGGCCCGCGGCCCGCGGCCCGGGCGGGGAAGGAGCCATGGCTTCCCGAGGCGCAGGAATGAAGTGCGGTTTCTGGGGCCGGTGGCCTCTAGCTGCCTGCAGGGAAGCCGGCGTCCCGGGGCGCCCGGCCTGGGGCTTCGGAGCCCCGTTCCGGCTCCCGGAGGTGCCTGCGGTTTCTGTTCGTAACCTTGGAGGAGGCTCTGCGAGCCAGGAAAGACCATCTTGCTTTGGAGCATCTGTTTCTTCATCGCGTCAGCCCCTTTCCTAACACTGCACAGCTTGTTGTGGCTTGTTTCGGAAATGCCGAGGCCAGTGCTCACACTTGGGGGTGGGAGAGGGGAAGAGAGCAGGCACCCCTCAAAACCCTGCAGCAGGATCTCAGAAAGCCAGAGAGTGCTTGCGGATTCACCGCCGCGCCTTCACTGACTTGAATGACCTTGGGGAAGGGTTTTGCTGCGGAGCCTCTGGTGCCGTATCTATCGATGGAGGAGCAAATGCTCTGGACCTCCCTACCTTTTGGGGATATTTTGAGGGGTGGGGTTTGCTCCGGGTATTTCTCTTTGCAAATTGCTGTCCAGTTGTGGCCTAAGGAACTGGAACGGTGTCAGAGCCGGGAGAAGTCAGGGCACCGAGTGAGATTTTGCTACCTCAGATTAGGGAGGGAGAAGTTTGAGTTTTAGGAGGTTATTCCTTTTTGGAGAATCTGGACAGTATGTTCCATGCTGCTTTCTGTCATTTTTGTTGTTGTTGTTGCAGTTTTGAGGGTGTTCGTATGGTTACGTTGAATAACCTCTGTAGAAAATTCTTGTCAGAAATAATTGTTTTGCTAAGAATTCCCCTTGGGGCAGATTCAGGTTTTGCTCCATTTACTCCGAAGAATTTTCCAGGTTTCTAAAATTAAATCACATTTCTAAATATAGTAATAAAAGTTTGAAAAGCTGGAAATAGTGAGATGGGAAGGGAATGGGTTGGAGTTTGAATAAGGCAGCAAATACAGGTTCATTATTGACCAGCGGATTGTTAGCCTTCCTTGATTATTAGGTGTTTTCTTAATCTTAAATAGTTTAAGACCAAGAAAGGAAGTTCCTTGATCTGTGCTAGGTGGTATATATCTTATGTGGTCTTCCTAACTTTTTTTTTTTTTTTTAGAAAACAATTTATTAAAAAGGCAGAAAAGCTCTCAGACTGGGAGGGGACCTGAGGGGGTTTCCCTCTTTCCAACAATTTTTGTCAAGTAGTAGTTAGCCTCTCTGGTTTATAGATCAGCAAACTGAGGGGCAGAAGGTAGTGTGACCTTCCCAAGTTCACACATACAACTTACAAGTGTAGCTGGAATTCAAACCCAAGTCTGTTTCTCTTAAGGTCCATGATTACATACTGCCTTGAGGACCAGGAGACCTAGTTTCTAGGCCTTTGACTCAGCCATTGGATCACTGTAGGCCCAAGAATAAGTCAATTAAGTTTATTCCCCAATAATGTTGCCTTCTTTTTTTCCAGCAGTGCTATCAGTATGTTTTTGAGGTGTGCTAGTTTTTTTGGTTAAAAGGACAAACATATAAGGCTATAGTAGTTGTATGTGCTATATGCTGTAGGTGATTAATTTTTTTGCTTATGATAGAAGTATTTTTATTAAAGTACAGAGAAGCTAAGTGATCATGTATTTCATTTAGGTAATGGAAGATGATGGATAGCTAATGGCCTTTCCACTATAGAGGCTATCATTAAGGTAACATTTAGGATCTGAAACAGAACCTTTTTTAAATGTAATATAGCTCTTGGGGACAATGTCAGCTTATGAGTAGAACATACAGGTAGGACCCAAATGGTCCAAGCTGAAAGATTTTTTTTTTTTTTTTTTTGAGTTGGAGTCTCATTCCATCGCCCAGGGGTGGAGTGCAGTGACATACTTATGGTCACCCCAGCGTTGACCTGCTGGGGGCTCTGGTTATCCTTCTGCCTCAGCCTTCCAAGTAGCTAGAACTACAGGGGCGTGCTACCACGCCTGGCTAATTTTTGATTTATTGTAGAGACGAGGTCTTGCCAAGTTGTCCAGGCTGGTCTTAAACCCGCAGGCTCAGGCAGTCCTCTTGCCTCGGCCTCCCAAAGTGCTGGAATTACAGGCTGAGCCACTGAGCCCAGCCTGAAAGATTTTTTATAAATTTTGATGTATAGTAGTAGATGTTTAGCAAATATTTGCTGAATGAATGAATGTATGCATTCTTTTTTTTAAATCAGCTTTATTGAGGTATAATTTACATAGAATAAAATTCACCAATTTTAGGTGTACAGTTTGATGAGCTTTGACAAATGTAAACAGTTGGGTAATCACCACTGCCTTTATTCTTCTAAAGCTATATGTTATGTTTTAGGAATTGGGAAGCAGATTTTTCCTGGGAATGTTATGAGATTTATGTGCTCAGATTCAGTATGTGAGATCAGAGTGAATACTAGGGAGTCAGCATGTCAACTTGGTAGGAAATAGGGAAACCTTAGGTATTTAATGGTTAGGTGAATAAGAAGAATAAGAGAGGGAGAGATACTTGTCTGATCAAGGAGAAAGATGAGTAAATTCAGGAGGAACCAGATTTTAGTTACTTTTAAAGCAGAGAATATACTTTGGACAAAAAAAATTGCCCAGAGATTTATTAAGGAGTTGAACTTTTAGTTTTTGTTTCCTTTTGAAATGGTAGCTCCTGAAATATAAAACTTAATATCTTTGACTATGCTGAAGAAATACTTATCACGGTATGGTTGCTGAAATACTACTTTAAGGGTGGGGATGCTATAAAGTTTTTAAAGGCTTTGTCTTTCTACCTGCGACAGAATAGCTTTCATGTTGATCTCAAACTTGTTTTAGTTAATATTCCAGAAAGGGAAGAACACATTAGGTAGAGATTGTGACTTGCTGGAAAGATATAAGATTGTTTTTTCCTTCTCTTAGTTTCTCAAGTCACAGAACCTGTCCCGATCTGCTTTAGCTCAAGCCTCTGTCTCTGTCTTAGAAAATGCTTGAAACCTATACTACTGAGCTTCTAGAAGAAGCCCCATTTCTACTTTTTAATCCTTCTCCTTTCTCTTTTTTCATTCTGTTTCCTTGTATTATCTGTTCTCATAAGCCCCTTGCCCACCCATGAATTTGTCTGAGAATGGAAACTCTTATTACATCAACCCTTGACCCTCCCTGTACTATTAGGAAATAATAATTAGGTTAAAATGCCCTTCAGACTACCTACTCAAAATTTTGGGTAACTGTAGAAGAAAATAATAACTCTGTGAGTAGTCATTATCCTCATTTGATACATGAGGGAGCTGAGCTCAAAGCAATTACTTGCCAGAGCTAGTGAGGGGCAGACCACTGTTGAACTCAGGTATGATTGATGCTCGGGTTTGGTATCTGTTTTATTACTCTCTCTGGTGTATTGGGGTGGAGCGTCAAAATGCTTGAAAATACCATATTATGACCCGCCTGGGCAACTTGGCAAGACCTCATCTCTACAATAAATCAAAATTAGCCGGGCATGGTAGCACCCGCCTGTAGTTCCAGCTACTCGGAAGGCTGAGGCGGAAGGATCGTCAGAGCCCAGCAAGTCGAGGCTGCGGTGGCCGGGAGCAGCCACTGCACTCTAGTCCGGGTGACAGAGTGAGACTCCAACTCCAAAAAAAAAAAAAAAAAAGAAAGAAAATACCATATTAAAATATAAGCTACAATATAACAAGCCTTGCTAACCTTTTTAGGCATTGCTGTTTTCATCTTAATTTCTAGAGATTCCTTCATACATTCTAAGGAATTTATAGTTCATCCTTTATTTTACAACTCCCTTCCCAGACCTGGCATTTATTCTTTATAAACATGGCATTTTTGTGTTACTGTTTGTGTTACTGTTTGCATTACCCCTACTTCTATTTAATATGTATCTAAAAGTTTCTATCAGGTTAATCTGTCATTCAAGATCTGCCGTATTTGAAAATGCCCCTCTATTCCTGTTTTATTTGGACAGAGTAATCTTTTTAAAATGTATATCATGCTATTAAAAACTGTGTAAAACGTTAATAATTATTACAACTTTTTATTGACGTATATAGTATAGATTCAGAAAAGTACACATATCATAAAAGTAACCAGCATGCAGATCAAGAAACAGCATTACCAGTATGTAGAAGCCCCCATCCAATTCCCACCTCTTATCTACCACCCAGGGTAATTACAATCCTGACTTCTAACAGCATAGATTAGTTTTGCCCTTTTTTGTACTTTTGTGAAAATGGAATCATATGCAGTAGAATATGTTCTTTTTGGTCTGACTCCTTTTGTCCAACACTAATACAAGTGCAAAAATTTTTACTGGTTTTCTTTTGGATTCAGAATAAAATCCAAATTTTAACCCTTTTATTTTGGCCTATAGTGCCATGTATAGCCTGGCCCCTCCCTACCTATTTAGTTTCATCTTATGCCAATCTCATTGTCCATTATGCTTCAGTCACACTGACTTCTTACTTATTTTTCTTTTTTGAAAATTTATTTCATTTTTAAAGATGATGTCTCACTGTGTTGCCCAGGCCGATCTCAAACTCCTGGCCTCAAGAAATCCTCCTACCTTAGCCTCCTAAGTAGTTGGGATTGTGGCACCAGACCTGATCTTACTTATTTTTAGACTGAGCAAGCTCTCAGGGCCTTTTATGTATGGCTCTGTCTTCCTTGAATGCTCTTTCCCCTGCTTTTTACATGGCTGCCTCTTTCATGCCTGAGCTTTTGTGTAAATATCAGAGATACTTTCATCATTCTATATTGCTAGTCTTATCCTGTTATTCCCTATATTCTATATTGCTAGTCTTATCCTGTTATTCCCTATTATTGGCTTCTGTTACCTCCTTTCATAGCACCTGTTAAAATTTATAATGATATAGCTGTTTGCATTATTATGTCTTCCCCACTAGACTCCACAAAAGCAGGGAACAGGGAACTCATCTGTTTTGTTCCCCAAGGTATACTCAGTACCTAATACAGTTATTAACATGTAGTGGGTATTTAATAAATATTTAATAGTCACATCCCCAATTCAGCACCTTTGTTTCTGTTATCTTTTTCCTTTTTTTTAAATGCTGTTTAACTATTTAAATCTTTCCCAACCCTCAAGACTCAGCTCATTATCCCTTCTTTGAAGTCCTTCTTGACTTTGTAGCAGTTAATCTCTCTTCTCTAAAATTTTATAGCACTTATTGCCAATACTTGTCATGTTTTTGGTCAGTCATACTAGCATGTTTCTTTCTTTTTTTTTTGAGTTGGAGTCTCACTGTCACCCAGACTGCAGTGCAGTGGCCGCTCCTGGCCACCGCAGCCTCGACCTGCTGGGCTCCGGCGATCCTTCCGCCTCAGCCTTCCAAGTAGCTGGAACTATAGGCGTGCGCTACCATGCCCAGCTAATTTTTGATTTATTGTAGAGATGAGGTCTTGCCAAGTTGCCCAGGTGGGTCTTGAACCCGCAGGCTCAGGCAATCCACTCACCTCAGCCTCTCAAAGGCGCAGGATTACAGGCTGAGCCACCGAGCCCGGCTTGCATGTTTCTTAATTTATCTAATTGTATCAAAAGCTTCTTACTTTCTCAAAAATCTTGTAGCTTGTGAAGTCAGTATTCCTTATATTCTTGGTTAACTTGACTAGCTTGTATCTTTATTTATTTGAGTTGGAGTCTCTTGTCGTCCAGGCTGGAGTGCGATGACATGCTCACGGCCACTGCAGCCGCGACCTGCTGGACTTAGGCGATCCTTCCGCCTCCACCTTCCAAGTAGCTGGAACTACAGACACACATCACCATGCCCAGCTAGTTTTTGTGACTGTAGAGACGAGATCTCACCAAGTTGCCCAGGCTGGTGTCGAACCCCTGGGCTCAGGCAATCCACTTGCCTCAGCCTCCCAAAGTACTAGAATTATAGGCTGAGCCACTCTGCCCGGCCGTATTTTTTATTTTTGTTTTTTTAAGAAAACAGGATTTATTCAGAGGACAGAAAAAATTCCCACAGTGGGAGGGGATCTGAAAGGGTTGCTCATATCTTTTCTCTTGTAATTTTTTTCTAGAGACAGAATCTTGCTGTGTTGCCCAGGCTAGTCTCAAACTCCTGGCCTCAAGTGGTCTTTCTGCCTTGGCTTCCCAAAGCACTGGGATCCCAAGTGTGAGCTACTATGCCCAACCAACTAGCTTATATCTTTTTTCTTTTTCTTTTGAGTTAGAGTCTCACTCTGTTACGCAGGCTGAAGCGCAGTGGCATGCTCACGACCACCACAGCCTCAACCTGCTGGGCTCAGGCAATCCTTCCACCTTAGCCTTCCAAGTAACTGGAACTACAGGCACATGCCACCACGCCCAGCTAATTTTTTGATTTATTGTAGAAATGAGGTCTCGCCAAGTTGCCCAGTCTGGTCTTGAACCCATGGGTTCTGGCAATCTTCTCATCTCAGCCTTCCAGAGTGCTGGGATTATAGACATAAGCCACTGCCCTCTGCCAGTTTATATCTTAATTACCTAATTTGACCAGAAGCTTCTTGATTGGAAGCTAAGTTTGTTTTAGTGAGTACTCCTCCCTTTTTTGCTTTGAGCTTTGCATAGTAGGTCTTCAGTAGAGTTTTTGGTGATTGTTCATAATAATGCTTATGAATAGGTAGCAATTTTAATTTTTTAGACTTATTAACATGGCTTCTTTTTGCTAGAATTCTGTTTAGTGTTTTTTCTAATCTAAAGGCTGGAGGTGCATCAACTGCATTAGGGTGTGAAAGTACAGGAGTCCAATCCTAGTGCTGCAAAGCACATACTCTTGGAACTTGTCACTGGCAAAGAACTGACTATACAGAGTTGCTTCTTGGAAAAATGCTTAATCAGTGATTATTTATTGGTCTCAGATTGGAGTTATTAACTGAAATGAGACACTAGGTAGTACTTCATTTGAATTATTCTGTTAACTAACATTTTATTTTGATGTCAACAATGAGAGTCTTCAGCTAATTAAATCTGTTTAAAGCTGCTTTGTCTGATCTGTTGGTAAGCTCTCGCCGTAGTTATTTTTCCTCCTGTGTTAAAGGCAGAAGAATGTATGTATTGTAAGCCTTTTTTTTTTCTTTTTGAGTTGGAGTCTTACTCTGTCTCTTAGGCTGGACTGCAGTTTCACGCTTATGGCCATCCCAGCTGGGCTTAGCCCCTGCTGGGCTCAGGCGATCCTTCCGCCTCAGCCTTCCAAGTTGCTGAAAGTATAGGCACGCGCCACCACGCCCAGCTGATTTTTTGATTTATTGTAGGAATGAGGTCTTGCCAAGTTGCCCAGGCTGATCTCAAACCCACGGGCTCAGGCAATCCACTCGCCTTGGCTTCCCAAAGTGCCGGGATTATAGGCTGAAGCACCTAACCTGGCCTTTTTTTTTTTTTTGAATCCGAGTCTCTTGTCACCCAGACTGGAATGCAGTGGCATGATCATGGCTCACTGCAGCCTTGACCTCCTGGGCTCAGGTAGAACTATAGGCACGTACCACCACACCCAACTACTTTTTTGATGTATTGTGGAGATGAAACCTCATCAAGTTGCCCAGGCTGGTCTTGAACCCGTGGGCTCAGACAGTCCTCTCACCTTGGCCTCCCGAAATGCTGGAATTACAGATTTGAACCACCATGCTTGGCCAATGTAATTATTTTTATGGAAACCTTGAAACCTTGAAGCAGAAGTACTTGTGAAATTTCTGAGCGACATTGAGTAATTTTGTTAATTTTTGTGTCTCACTGTTATTTTTTTGTTTAGTAAGTTAGAAATATTTCATGAAATTAACCAATTTCTTTTTAACTTGTTTATTTCACCTAAGTAAAAATATAGGTAGAAAACATTTATATTTATCAACACTTCAAATCACCAGGTAAACTTCAGTAAGTTTAAATTTTTGTTTTTGAAATGTGAGGAGATAAATGGGGAATTTATTATTAAAAGTAGTTTTCAGAGTTGGTTACAAAGTTGGTACATATTCAGCCTGATTTCTTACTCTTTACACATTCACAGAATGTTCATAACCTTTGAGTAGTTTTCTGAATCTTTATTCAAATAAATATTCTATTAACTGTGGTTTATTGTATTCTGATTCCTTGACGGTTATCCATTTTTGACTAATTCTCATTCTTTGATTATTTTAGTTAAATAATACTTGACCTTATAAAGTTATTAAAGCTATAAAGTTCTAGTTCTAAAGCCTTAGAGAGCCTCAATCCCCCCCCCCTTTTTTTGAGTCAGAGTTTCACTTTGTCATCCATGCTGGAGTGCAGTGGCACACTCATGGCCACCGTGGCCTGGACCTGCTGGGCTCAGGTGATCCTTCCACCTCAGCCTTCTAAGTAGCTGGAACTACTGGCACATGCCACCATACCCGGCTTATTTTTTGACTTATTGTAGAGATGAGGTCTTGCCAAGTTTTCCAGGCTGGTCTCGACCTGTGGTCTCAGGCAGTTCTCTTACTTCTGCCTTCCAAAGTGCTGGGATTATAGGCATGAGCTACTGTGCCCGGCCAGTCTGTTTTTCTTGAATGGCTTATCTTTAGCCCATACATTGGCAATACTCCTTTTTTTTTTTTTTTTTTTGAGTTGGAGTCTCACTTCGTCACCCAGGCTGGAGTGCCGCGGCACATTCATGGCCACCCTAGCAACGATTTGCTGGGCTTCGACGAGCCTTCCGCCTCAGCCTTCTAAGTAGCCAGAACTCTAGGCGCATGCTACCATGCCCAGCTAATTTTTGATTTATCGTAGAGATGAGATCTTGCCAAGTTGCCTGGGCTGGTCTCGAACCCGCAAACTCAGGCACTCCACTCACCTCGGCCTCACAAAGTACTGAGATTACACACTGAGCCACAAGCCTGGCCGGCAATATTCTTATGATTGGTACAAGGGAAAGATGATTCTTGGATGCTTTAGCTAGTCCTTCTTCATCACTTAAAGAAATACTAGACTTGCATATTGAGACTGTTGGTGAGATAATATATGAGAATATTTTAAACCAGTATAGTTTTTTGTTTTTTGGGTTTTTTTGAGTTGGAGTCTCACTCTTTTGTCCAGGCTGGAGTGCAGTGGCATACTCACGGCCACCGCAGCATCCACTTGCTGGGCTCAGGTGATCCTTCCGCCTCAGCCTTCCAAGTAGCTGAAACCACAAGCATGCGCCACTACACCTGGCTGATTTTTTTTACTTATTGTAGAGACGAGGTCTCACCATGTTGTTTAGACTGGTCTCGAATTCCTGAACTCCAGCAATCCTCTCGTTTCCCAAAGTGCTGGGATTACAGTCGTGAGCCACTGTGCCCGGCGCAAGCCAGTATAGTTTTTTGAAAATTATTTTAAATTAAATATTAAGTCTGGCTATAGTTTTGGGGTAGTGATATTGATATTGTTAGCTATTGACTTTTGCTTATTCCTGGTACAGATCTCAAGTGGTTCTTATAACACTAGTTATATATAGCTATGTGTCAGGCACTATCCTAAGCATTTTAAATACAAATCATTTTTTGAGTACCTACTATGTTTCAGTCACATAATCTCATTTACTCTTCATCACACCTATGAAATAGGTATATATAGCTTATTCTTTTAGCCCCATTTTACAGATGAGGAACTGGTGCACACAGAAGCCAAGTATCTTGTTCAGTGTCACAAAGCTGTTGAGGGTCAGAATTGGGATTTTAAAAATAATACCAGGCTTGGTGTGTTGCCTTAAGCTTGTAATCCCAGCACTTTGAGAGGCCAAGGTGAGAGGATTGCCTGAACCCAGGGATTCAAGACCAGCCTGGACAACTACAATATATCAAAAAAAAATTTAGGGCCTGGCTCAGTGGCTTAGTCTGTAATCCCAGCACTTTGGGAGGCTGAGGCGAGTGGATTGCCTGAGCCTGTAGGTTCGAGACCAGCCCAGACAACTTGGTGAGACCTCATCTCTACAATAAAATGAAAAATTAGCTGGGCACAGTAGCACGCACCTGTAGTGCACTCCAGTCTGGGTGATGGAGTGAGACTCCATCATGGTAGCATCTGCCTGTAGTTTCTGCCACTTGGAAGACTGAGGTAGAAGGATCACCTGAGTCCACCAGGTGGATGCTGGAGTGGCTGTGAACGTGCCACTGCACTCCAACCTGGGCGACAGAGTGAGACTCTGACTCAAAAAGTAAGTAAATATATAAATGAACAAATAAATAAAAGAATACCTATTGCTGACATCTTGCCATGAATTCTAGGCTAGATTTTTATCTTTGGAAGGGAGATAGTAATAAAATTTAGAAGGCTCTGGTAAATACAGTCAAGATATTAGAATAGGATGTGACAAGTTAAAGTGGGATAACTTCCTCTTTTACCCTTAACCCACTCTTAAAAGAAAAATTCCACAAAATACCAAACTATTTTGAAAATCCTTTTGGAAAATCTCAGCTTACCCAAACTAGTGTGAACCAAATATAAATTTTCAAGATGAATGGATATAACATATTGAATACTATGCCTTCGTGGGCACTCTGGAAGCAAATATTATGGAAGTGTTACAGTTTAAATGTTCAGATTTCAGTTGACAATTTAAGTTGTTTTTCATGACTTTAAAAATTTTTTTATTTTAAAGATGTAGGGTACAGTTGAGGGTTAGGTATACAAATGTTCATTATTCAGGTACCCTTGTTGATGAGGTGTGCTCCCCTCCCCTGGCAGATTCCCACTACGGCCAATCCCAACCCCCACCCCCCGCAGTTTCCCACTACTGCCAATCCTTTTCTTACAGTATCACGATAATTGTTCAAGGTCCGCTTATGAATGAGGACATATAATCCTCAGTTCTTTGTTTTTGTGATAGATCACTCAGTATTATAGACTCTAAGTCCATCTAAGTTGCTTTGAAGTTCATAATTTTGTCCTTTATGGCTGTGTAATATTCCATCATGCATAGGTACCACATTTTTTAATCCAGTCCTCTATCAATGGATGCTATGGTTGGTTCCATGTTTTTGCTATTGAGAATAATGCTGCAATAAACATGCGTGTGCAGGTATCTTTTTCTTTTTTTTTTTGAGTTGGAGTCTCACTCTGTCACTCAGACTGGAGTGCATTGGCACACTCCTGGCCACCGCAGCCTCAAGCTAATGGGTTCCAGCGATCCTTCTGCCTCAGCCTTCCAAGTAACTGGAACTACAAGCGTGCACTACCACGCCCGGCTAATTTTTGCTTTATTGTAGAGATAAGGTCTCGCCAATTTGCCCAGGCAGGTCTTGAACCCCCGGGCTCAGGCAATTCACTCACCTTGGCCTCCCAAAGCACGGGATTACAGGCTGAGCCACCGAGCCCGGCTGCAGGTATCTTTTTCATAGAGTGATTTGAGTTCCTTGGGGTTATTTCCGTTAGGGGGATTGTGGTATCATATGGAAGGTCAATTTTTAGATCTTTTAGAAATTGCCAAACTGTTTTACACAGAGGTTGTACTAGTTTATACTCCCACCAACAGTGTAGAAGTGTTCCCTTTTCTCCACATTCTCTCCAACATCTGTTGTTTTTTTGTCTCATGACTTTTCACTGTCATTTTGCTGCTTTTACACAGATCTGGTATGATATTTCAGGTTTCCAGTTTTGTTACTGTGTAGCTTAACAGTCATCTCTGGGAGCATCTGTAAGGTGTTGTGACTGCTTTTTTTTTTTTGAAACACAATTTTACTCTGTCAGCCAGGCTAGTACAGTGGCATGATCCCAACTCACTGCAGCCTTGAACTCCTGGGCTCAAGCGATCCTCCTGCCTCAGCCTCCCAAGTAGCTGGGACTACAGGCGCATGCTACCATGCTCTGCTAATTTTTCTTGTATTTTTTGTAGAAACAGGGCCTAGCTTTATTGCTGAGGCTGGTCTCAAACTCCTGGCCTCAAGTGGGTCCTTCCACTTTAGCCTCCCAAAGTCCTGGGATTACAGGCATGATCCACTGTGCCCAGCCTATGATTGCTTTTTTTTTTTGAGTTGGAGTCTCACTCTGTTGCCCAGACTGGAGTGCAGTGGCCGCTCCCGGCCACCGCAGCCTCGACTGCTGGGATCCGGCGATCCTTCTGCCTCAGCCTTCCAAGTAGCTGGAACTACAGGCGCACGCTACCATGCCCGGCAGATTTTTGATTTATTGTAGAGATGAGGTCTCGCCAAGTTGGCCAGGGGGTCTCGAACCCTCGGGCTCAGGCAATCCACTCACCTCGGCCTCCCAAGGTGCAGGATTACCGGCTGAACCACCGAGCCCAGCTCTTATGACTGCTCTTTAAAAACAAACATCAAGCCGGCTCGGTGGCTCAGCCTGTAATCCCATGCCTTGGGAGGCTGAGGTGAGTGGACTGCCTGAGCCCGCGGGTTTGAGACCCGCCTGGGCAACTTGGCAAGACCTCATCTCTACAATAAATAAAAAAATCAGCCGGGCGAGGTAGCGCGCACCTATAGTTCCAGCTACTTGGAAGGCTGAGGCGGAAGGATCATGGGAGCCCAGCAGGTCGAGGCTGCGGTGGCCGGGAGCGGCCACTGCACTCCAGTCTGGGCGACTGAGTGAGACTCCAACTCAGGAAAAAACAAAACAAAACAAACAAACATCAGGCTGGACATGGTGGCTTACATCTGTGTTCCCTGCATTTTGGGAGGATTAGGCAGGTGGATTGCTTGATCCCAGGAGCTTGAGACCAGCCTGGGAAACATAGGGGAACCTTATCTCTATAGAAAATAAAAAAGTAGCCAGGTGTGGTGGCATGTGCCTATAGTCCCAACTGCTTGGGATGCTGAGGTAGAAGGATCACCTGAGTCCAGGAGGTAGAGGTTGCCGTGAGCCATGGTTATCATGATCATGCCACTGAACTCTAGCCTGGGTGACAAAGTGAGACCCCAACTCCAAACAAATAAACATCATAACTCTTCAAAATGGGAAGTGACACATTTTATTTATTTATTTATTTAATTTATTTGAGTTTGGTGTCTCACTCAGGCTGGAGCGCAGTGGCACGTTAACAGCCACTGCAGCCTCGACCTGTTGGGCTCAGGCAATCCTTCCTCAGCTACAGGTGCACCTACCATGCCTGGCATATTTTTTGATTTATTGGAGAGGTGAGGTCTCACCAACTTGCCCAGGCTGGTCTTGAACCCCTGAGCTCAGGCAGTCCTTTCACCTTGGCCTCCCAAAGTGCTGGGCTTATAGGCTTGGGTCACTGTGCTCGGTGACTCATTTATTTATTTTTTCTTTGGTTTTTTTTTTTTTTTAGTTGGAGTCTCACTCTGTCACCCAGACTGGAGTGCAGTGGCCACTCCCGGCCACCGCAGCCTCGACCTGCTGGGCTCTGGCGATCCTTCCGCCTCAGCCTTCCAAGTAGTTGGAACTACAGGTGCGGGCCACCATGCCCGGCTAATTTTTGATTTATTGTAGAGGTGAGATCTCACCAAGTTGCCTGGGCATGTCTTGAACCCGCGGGCTTAGGCAGTCCACTCACTTCGGCCTTCCAAAGCGCTGGGATTACAGGCTGATCCACCGAGCCCGGCCTATTTTTTGAGTTAGAGTTTTACTCTGTCACCCAGGCTAGAGTGCAGTGGCATGCTCACAACCACCCCAGCATCAACCTGCTGGGCTTCAGTAATCCTTCTGCCTCAACCTTCCAAGTAACTGGAACTACAGGCGTGCACTACCACACCTGGCTAATTTTTTATTTATTGTAGAGGTGTGATCTGGCCAAGTTGCCCAGGCTGGTCTTGAACCCATGGATTCAGGCAATCCAATTGCCTGGGCCTTCCAAAGTGCTGGGGATTACAGGCTGAGCCACTGAGCCCTGCCAACACATTTATTTTAATGAGATTTTCAAGCTTGGAAATATTTAATATACTTCCTTTGAACTTATGTTTAGAGTATATTGCACATTCTTAATTCTGGAAACTTCATTTTTGGGAAGTTTATGTTTAACTTTTGGGGATAGGCAAATTGGGTGAATGAAATGAGTGATCAGCATTGTTTTTGGTCACTAATGACATGTAATTCTAAAAGTTGGAGACTAGGTTTTTTTGTGTGTGTGTGAGGCTTGTCTTTGAGAATCCTAAAAATGAAATTTTAATAATGTTTTACACCTTGACCACATGATTGACACAGGATCGTGCTTCCCAAGATGATTCTTTTGCATAAAAGCACTTGCTTTAGACCTCTATTTAAAAACAAATCAACTGGGTACCTATAATCCCAGCACTTTGGGAGGGAGAGATGGGAGGATTGCTTGAGCCCAGGAGTTCAAGACCAGCCTAGGCAATATAACAAGACCTTGTCTCTATAAAAAATAAAAAAATTAGCCAGGCACGGTGGTGCGCACCTGTAGTTCCAGCTACTCAGAAGGCTGAGATGAAATGATTGCCTGAATCAAAGAGGTCAAGGCTGTGGTGAGCCAGGATTGTGCCACTGTACTTCAGCTTGGGTGACAGTGAGACCCTGATTCAAAAAAAAAAAAAGCTTGAGTATAACTTGTTTAATTTGTATTATAATTGAATTTGAATTTTCCTTTTCTCTTTTTTTTGAGTTGGAGTCTCACTCTGTTGCCTAGGCTGGAGTGCAGTAGCACTCTCACAGCAACTGCAGCCTTGACCTGCTGGACTCAGGTGATCCTTTTGCCTCAGCCTTCCAAGTAGTTAGAACTGCAGGCATGCGCCCCCATGCTTGGCTAACTTTTTTATTTATTGTAGAGATGTGGTCTCACCAAGCTGCCCAGGCTGGTCTTGAACCCATGGGCTCAGGCAGTCCTCTCATCTCAGCCTCCCAAAGTGCTGGGATTATAGATGTGAGCCACCATGCCTGGCCTTGGAATTCTCTTAATAAAAGCATTAACATAGGTTAATATCAATCTGATTTTATTTGTAATGTTAAAAAATGAAGTCTTTTATCTGAAAAAGAAAAATTTTAAGTCTTTCAACAGGCAAATCTATATAGGAACAGATTTGAACTTAATTTTTTTTTTTTTTTTTGAGTTTGAGTCTCACTCTGTCACCCAGACTGGAGTGCAATGGCCGCTCCTGGCCACTGCAGCCTCGACCTGCTGGGCTCCGTAGATCCTTCCACCTCAGCCTTTCACCTCAGCCTTACAAGTAGCTGGAACTACAGGCGCGTGCTACCACGCCCAGCTAATTTTTGATTTATTGTAGAGATGAGGTCTCGTCAAGTTACCCAGGCGGGTCTCGAACCCGCGGACTCAGGCAATCCACTCACCTCGGCCTCCCAAAGTGCTGGGATTACAGGCTGAGCCACTGAGCCCGGCCTGAACTTAATTATAATTAGAGGATCAAACGTATTTTCCTGACCCACTTACCAAGGCTTTATTTGTATAGGCTTTCTGCAGAGGCTGAATAGTTCAGATAGAAAAATGTATTATTACCTTGGTCTGACAGCATTTTTCTGTTTCTAAACATGAAGATTCTTGTTTTAGCCAGTTTAAATTAACTGGACCACTGGGCACAATGACTCACATCTGTAATCCTGTTCTTTGGAAGGCCAAGACAGGAGGATCTCCTCAGCCCAGGGGTTTGAGACCAACCTGGGCAACATAGTGAGACCTTGTCTCTAAAAAAGAAATTAAAAAAATTAACTGGGCATGGTGGTGCAGGCCTATAGTCCTGGCTACTTGGGAAGCTGAGGCAGGAGAATTCCTGAGTCTAGAAGGTTGAATCTGCAGTAAGACCTGATTCATGCCACTGCACTCCATCCTGGGTGACAGATTGAGATTCTGACTCAAAAAAAAAAAAAAAAAGGCCAATAGTTAGTTGTTAATTAGAAATGTTAAATGTTGAGATACATGAAATTAATTTTTGGGTCTTTAAATCTTGTAACTGCTTTATCGCAAATGTACTGTCTTCCTAATCAGATATTTATCTGATTTTAGGCCATTTTAATGATTTGTTTCTAATACCAGTGAATGAACAGCTCATTTACTTTTTTTTTTTTTTGAGTTGGAGTCTCACTCTGTTACCCAGACTAGAGTGCAGTGGCCGCTCCCAGCCACCGCAGCCTCGACCTGCTGGGCTCCAGTGATCCTTCCGCCTTAGCCTTCCAAGTAACTGGAACTACAGGCGCGCACTACCACACTGGATAATTTTTTTGATTTATTGTAGAGATGAGGTCTTGCCATGTTGCCCAGGCGGGTCTGGAACCCGTGGGCTCAGGCAGTCCACTCACCTCAGCCTCCCAAAGCTTGGGATTACAGGCTGAGCCACCGAGCCCGGCTTGTTTTTTTTTTTTTTTTGAGTTGGAGTCTCACTCTGTCACCCAGACTGGAGTGCAGTGGCTGCACCCGGCCACCGCAGCCTCGACCTGCTGGGCTCCGGCGATCCTTCCGCCTCAGCCCTCCGAGTAGCCGGAATTACAGGCATGCCCTACCACGCCCAGCTAATTTTTTGATTTATTGTAGAGATGAGGTCTCGCTGCCCAGGCGGGTCTCGAACCCGCGGGCTCAGGCAATCCACTCACCTCAGCCTCCCAGAGGCGCAGGATTACAGGCTGAGCCACCGAGCCCGGCTTGTTTTGTTTTTTAATTAAACTTTTTTTTGAGTTGTAGTCTCACTCTGTCGCCCATACTGAGTGCAGTGGCCGTTCCCAGCCACCGCAGCCTCTCCTGCTGGGCTCTGGCGATCCCTCCGCCTCCCTTCCAAACAGCTGGAACTACAGGTGCCCGCTACCATGCCCAGCTAATTTTTTATTTATTGTAGAGATGATGTCTCGCCATGTTGCCCAGGTGAGTCTCGAACCCGCGGGCAAAGGCGCGGTATTACAGGCTGAGGCACCGAGCCCGGCTTAATTAAACTTTTTTTTTTTTGAGTTGGAGTCTTACTCTGTCGCCCAGACTGGAGGCAGTGGCCGCTCCTGGCCACCGCAGCCTCGACCTGCTGGGCTCCGGCGATCCGTCCACCTCAGCCTTCCAAGTAGCCGGAATTACAGGCATGCGCTACCACGCCCAGCTGATTTTTTTGATTAATTGTAGAGATTAGGTCTCGCCGGCCAGGCGGGTCTTGAACCCGTGGGCTCAGGCAATCCACTCACCTCAGCCTCCCAAAGGCGCGGGATTACAGGCTGAGCCACCGAGCCCGGCGGCTGCTTATTCTTGAACATTGCGTTGTTCAAACCAGAACATGTGATGATTTTATGAACTGTGTGCATTACTCCCTAAGTAAATGAAGTCCACATTTTCTTGTATTTCCTAGGATAGGAACAGTACAATTTTTAGATCTTGATGCACTTAAAGATTTATTAAATTGCCTTAAATGAAAGATTTGCAGAAGTATACAGAAGCTGGTTAAATATAGAAGATACTTATGGATATACCTACAAATACAGTTAGGCTTTGTAACAAAGTAATGATCCCAGGTAGGTTTAAATCAGGAATACCAGTTTTCACACATTCTACATAGCTGTACACAGTGCAACATGTGTTTTTAATGTAATTTGACAAAATTAGACTTTTTTTTTTTGAGTTGGAGTCTTACTCTGTCACCCAGACTCTGGAGTGCAGTGGCCGCTCCCGGCCACCGCAGCCTCGACCTGCTGGGCTCCGGCGATCCTTCCGCCTCAGCCTTCCAAGTAGCTGGAACTACAGGCGCACGCTACCACGCCTGGCTGTTTTTTTGATTTATTGTAGAGATGAGGTCTCGCCAAGTTGCCCAGGTAGGTCTCGAACGCGCGGGCTCAGGCAATCCACTCACCTCAGCCTCCCAAAGGCGTGGTATTGCAGGCTGAGTCACGAGCCCTGCTAAAATTAGACATTTTAAAACATATATCAAAATGTTTTCTGTAGGAGCTTGAAGACTGATAATTATGTTAAGACTTTTGTTTTGAGGCCCATTCTTTTTTTTATTTTTTGAGTTAGAGTCTCACCTATCACACAGGCTGGAGTACAGTGGCATGCTCACGACCACCACAGCCTCAGCGTACTCCACTCAGGCAATCCTTCTGCCTCAGCCTTCCAAGTAGGTGGAACTACAGGTGCACATTACCACGCGTGGCTAATTTTTTTGATTTATTGTAGAGACAAGGTCTCACCAAGTTGCCCAGACTGGTCTCGAACCCCTGGGCTCAGGCAATCCTCAAAGTGCTGGGATTACAGCCACCATGCTTGGCCATTGAGACCAGAATATAAAGCAGTTTAAAAGAGACTACCAGAATCTTAAAAAAATATGAAAATATAGGAGAGGTTAGTGAGACAGTGGAGCAGGGAGAAATAGTACGGTAACTGAGGGGATAAAATTTCAGACCATAGGGAGAGGCAAGTGTTATGGGATTACAGCAGATATATTGTGAAGCAGGTGACTGTTAATTAAATAAGTACAACCAAGAAAGGTGAGAGAACATGTTTAGGGAAGAGAAGTAGAGAGGTGACAAGGACCACTGGCTTCAGTTACATTTTTGGTCCGTTTCACATCAAATTTAAAAGCCAGGACATTTTAAAAATTATTTATTTATTTATATTTCGAGTCAGTCTTACTCTTGCCCAGGCTGGAATGCACTGGCACTCTCATGGCTGCCGCAGCCTCAACCTGCTGAGCTCAGGCGTTCCTTCCGCTTCAGCCTTTCAGGTAGCTGGAACAAGCATGTGCTGCCACGCCCGGCTGGTTTTTATTTATTGTAGAGGTGAGGTCTCGCCATTTTGCTCAGGTTGGTGTTGAATCTCCGAGCTTATTAGGTTATCCTCTCACCTCCGCCTCTCAAAGTGCTGAGATTACAGGTGTGAGCCACCGTGTCCGGCTAGACAGGAATTTTGTTAATTCTATTTCATTTACAGTACTTATAATTAGTAATTACAAGTACTAATGAGCACAGAAGAAAGGATAAAAGAAGTGCCATATATAGCCTTTGTTCATAAGAAGTTAAAAATTCTAATTGGGGAGTTAGTATCTAGTTTTTGAAATAGTTTTATAACAACACTGTATCATGTGTAACTCTCAAAATGAAGGATGTAGACCAGTGGTTCCTGAACATGAGTTTCATAAACCAGTCACATTTCAAGAGCTTTTTATTTTCTAAGTGAGGACATGAAAATTAAAAAACCCTTTTCCTCTGATATTACTATTTTATAATAGATGGAACATTTATAAAAACATGTAAGAGAAAGGGCATCATCTCAGATTAAAGGAATTTTTCATGTTGAATAATTTAGACTTGTGAAAAATTTATTATTATTTGGTGAAAATGCCACTGACCAGTGACTGCTCAAGGAGGTCTGTTGTTATGTGACTAGCTGACATTGAACTGACAACATGTAGTTTATCAAGATAAGTAAGGTAACTGAGGGGCTAAGGGCTGAAGTAGCCTTTGAGGGCCTTATACAGGCAGTTTCACTAGAGTTTTGTTTTATTTTATTTTTATTATTATTTTACAGATGTGGGGTACAATTCAGGGTTAGATATACAAGTGTTCATTATGCAGGTACCCTTGTTGATGAGTATGCCTCCCCAGCAGTTTCCCACTACTGCCAATTCCATTCTTATAGTATTATGATAATTGTTAAAGCTCCGCTTATGAGTGAGAATATATGGTACTCTGTTCTTTGTTTCTGTGATAGATCACTGAGTATGATAGACTTTAAATCCATCCCAAGTTTGCTGCAAAAAATAAATCCATCCAAAGTTGCTGCAAAGTCCTTATGTTTGTCCTTCTTTTCTTTATGGCTGCATAATATTCCATTGTGTATATGTACCACATTTTTTTAATCCAGTCCAACTTCGATGGGCAGCATGGTTGGTTCCATGTTTTTGCTGTTGTGAATAGAGCTGCAACAAACATGCGTGTGCAGGTATCTTTTTTGTAGAATAATTTGAGTTACTCTGGGTATATTCCTCGCCAGCATCTGTTATTGTTTTATTAATGATGGCCGTTCTTACTGGGGTTAAGGAGCTATCTCAATGTGGTTTTGATTTTCATTTCTCTGATGATAAAGCTGAGCATTTTTTCCTGTGTCTGTTGGCTGCCCGTATATCTTCTTTTGAGAAGTGTCTATTCATGTCTTTTGCCCATCTTTTGTTTTTTTGGGTTCTTTTTTGAACTGGAGTCTCACTCTGTCACCCAGACTGGAGTGCAGTGGCCGTTCCTGGCCACCACAGCCTCAACCTGCTGGGCTCCGGTGATCCTTCTGCCTCAGCCTTCCGAGTAACTGGAACTACAGGCAAGTGCTACCAAGCCTGGCTAATTTTGATTTATTGTAGAGATGGGGTCTCGCCAAGTTGCCCAGGTGGGTCTCGAACACACGGGCTCAAGCAATCCACTCACCTCAGCCTCCCAGAGGCGCGGGATTACAGGCTGAGCCACCAAGCCTGGCTTTTTGCCCACCTTTTAATGGACCTGTTTGTTTTTTCTCTTTTTGGCATGTTTGGGTTCCTTGTAGATCCTAGATGTTAGGCCTTTGTCAGATATACAGTTGGCAGATATTTTTCCCCATTCTGTGGAGTGTCTCCCTGCTCTCTTGGTGGTGTCTTTTGCTTTGCAGAAGCTCATGAGTTTGATGAGGTTCACTAGAGTTTTTACCATGACAGATGGATAGAGGTTGAAGAGGCAGAGAGGAAGGGAGATGGTTTTCTAGGCAAGGACAAAGATACTGAGATTGGGATAAACTTGTATTATTGATTGGACCTGAGAATACTTTTCTGATTCAATAATAGAGTTTAGGTTATGGACTAAGAAGGGCATAAGATTAGTGGGGTAATGCTCATTGATATTATAAGCAGCCTTGGGAATATACTAAGGAATTTGGGCTTCATCTTTCTAGCATTTGGGAATCATTGAACATTTGTAAGTTGAGCAGTGATTTTATGAACTTGGAATTACAGATTAATCAGGAGGTGTTATATAGATTATTGGAAAGAAGATCAGTTAACGGTTTTTTTAGAAATTCAGTTGTGAACACTATTGGGGCATGAATTTAATGAGTGGAATGAAAAAAAAAGAAGGAATGTATTGGAGAGGTTTTGGCAAAGGAAGAGATAGGACTTGATATAAAGAAGAAGGAAAGAAAGTGTAAAGATAACTGTAGGATTATGAGATTGGTAGAATTGGTAGAACATTGTGATATTAGTTAACTGAAATTGGGTGAGGGGTTAAGACAGCCTGTCCTTTTGCCCTCAAATTCTCTGGTAACTACATTACTTTACATCAATATGCTTTTTGCAGTTCTATTTATTTGAGAGATGTTGAGATTCTCTAATTTTGCCCCAGAATTAAACTGGAAGTAAAAAGGTTTTTTTTTATTTTGGAAGTGCTCATTTGGAAATAATACAGTACATTTCCAACTATGAAATATTTTGCAAGTTCCTAGTTATAGAAATCATACCCTAATAAATACCATCATTGTTAGGTTAACTGTCAGGTGGAGAGGTATTTTTGGAATGCATTTGTTTTATGATTTTTTTTTTTTTTTTTTTGGATTAAGGTTCTCATTCTGTCACCCAGACTGGAGTGCAGTGGTCACAGCTCACTGCAACTTCAAACTCCTGGGCTGAAACGATTTTCCCTCCTCAACCTTTAAAGTAGCTGGAACTAGAGGCGTGTGTCATCACGCTCAGCTAATCTTTTGATTTTTTTTTTTGTTGTTTGGTCATGACATCTCACTATGTTGCAGGCAGATCTCAAACTCCTTGCTGAAGTGGTCTTCCAACCTCAGCCTCCCAAAATGCTGGGAGACATGATCCACCGTGCCTGGCTATTTTATGATATTTTTTGTTTAACATAATTTGTCCTGTGTGTATTAACAATAGTATAGTAGTAAACTGTGGCTCAGCTTGGATGGTTTATAATGATATTAAATAGTCTTCGATTTCTGTCATTGCAACATGTTATAGTAGAGTATATTATCTACTATTTCTTAAGCCTCTGTTGTATAGTAGGTACCTGCCATGTACTAACACTTAATTTTTACATGAAATAGGTACTTTTTTTTTTTTTTTTTTTTTGAGTCTTACTCCGTCGCCCAGGCTAGAGTGCAATGGCGCGCCTACAGCCATCCCAGTGTCGACCTGCTGGGCTCAGGCGATCCTTCTGCCTCAGCCTTCCAAGTAGCTGGAACTACAGGCGTATGCTGCCATGCCCAGCTAATTTTTTGATTTAGATGAGGTCTTGCTGAGTTGCCTAGGCTGTTCTTGAACCTGTGGGCTCAGGCAGTCCCTTCACCTTGGCCTCCCAAAGTGCCGGGATTACAGGCTTGAACTACCGCTCCTGGCCGGAATAGTTACTATTATTCCTACTTTACAGATGAGGAAATTGAAGCTTATAGAGGCTTCAGAAATGTCCCTGGGGGGACTGGTAGAGTTAAAATTCTGGATCAATTACCTCAAAGTCCATGTTTTTTCTACTACTCTATCCTTGGATTAGGCAACATAAAAATAGGAATAGGCTGGGTGCGGTGGCTCATGCCAGTAATCTCAGCACTTTGGGGGGGACTGAGGCGGGAGGATTGCTTATAATCAGAAGTTTGTGACTAGTCTGAACAACATAGCAAGACTCCATCTCTACAAAAAAAAAAAAAAAAAAAATTAGCCTGGTGTTGTGGTATGTGCCTGTAGTCTCAGCTACTCAGGAGACAAGAGGAACCTGGGAGTTTGAGGCTATGTTGAGATATATATGATCATGCCACTGCATTTCAGCTTGGGTGATAGATTGAGACCCTGGCTCTTTAAATAAAAAAAGAATATAAGAGTGGGTCAGTTGAGATAATTGATTAGATAGTAATTCAAATCAGTGAAGTGCTACTCAAATATATTTGTTTTTTTTTTTTGAGTTGGAGTCTCACTCTGTCACCCAGACTGGAGTGCAGTGGCCACTCCCGGGCCACCCCTCGACCTGCTGGGCTCCCGCGATCCTTCCACCTCAGCCTTCCAAGTAGCCGGAATTACAGGCATGCGCTACCACGCCCGGCTGATTTTTTTATTTATTGTAGAGATGAGGTCTCACTGCCCAGGCGGGTCTCGAACCCGTGGGCTCAGGCAATCCACTCACCTCAGCCTCCCAAAGGCGCGGGATTACAGGCTGAGCCACCAAGCCCGGCTTACTACTCAAATATTAACTGGTATTATCTGTCCTTTTCCGTCGTGGCTGCTGCGTGTCCAAAGGGGGCTTAAAGACCAAGAATGATATGTAGCCCTAGTTTTAGTCATATGGGCATTCATTTATCTTTTGAATAATATTCCTTCTTTCTTTCTTTTTTTTTTTTTTGAGTCAGACTCTCATTTTGTCACCCAGGCTGGAGTGCAGTGGCATACTCAAGGCCACCACAGCTTCGACCTGCTGGGCTCAGGTGATCCTTCTGCCTCAGCCTTCCAAGTAGCTGGAACTACAGTAGTGTGCCACCATGCCTGGCTAATTTTGTGATTTATTGTAGAGATGAGGTCTTGCCATGTTGCTCAGGCTGGTCTTGTACCCCTGAGCTGAGGCAGTCCTGTTGCCTCCACCTCCCAAAGTGCTGGGTTTACAGGCGTGAACCACTGCGCCCAGCCCCTCCTATTCTTTTGTAGTCCTCATTAAAAACAAATTTTACAATGTTGGCCGGATGTGGTGGCTCAAGCCTGTAATCTCAGCATTTTGGGAGGCTGAGGCGAAAGGATTGCCTGAGTCCAGGGGTTTGAGGCCAGCCTGGACAACTTGGTGAGACCTCATCTCTACAATAAATAAAAAAATTGGCCAGGGGTGGTGGCATGCGCCTGTAGTTCCAGCTACTTGGAAGGTCGAAGTAGGATTGCCTGAGCCCAGCAAGTCGAGGGTTAGGTGGCCATGAGTGTGCCACTGTACTCCAGCTGGGTGACAGAGTGAGACTCCAACTCAAAACAAACATACACAAACAGTTGGCACAGTTCAGCAAATTGCTGGGGTTGACAAATGAAATTAAAGTATGTTTCAGGATCTAGCTTCTGGGAAAGTGGGTTTTGAAGATAATCCCGCTTGACATATAGAGCAAGTTAGTTCTGAAGGCTCATTGTGTATGGTAGCCAGTGCTTTTTTGTATGTTTCTCTTCATCCTTTCATTCTCTACAGCCATAAAGTTCTTTAGCTAACCCTTCTTCATCTTTACCATTGATAATTACATCAAAGTTCCATCTTCTGCTATCACCTCAATATTGTAAAGCTCAACTCCCTTTCTACCTCATTCTTAATATTCCATTACTAGCTGCTTTCTACTGAGTCTGGTACAACCTGTGCACAAATGTGAGCAAAGTCCTAGGTTCTTAATTTTTTTCTTCCAATATTTCTTCTATCTCCTAACCATAACATGGCTTTTTAGGGGTAATGAATGCTATTATTTCTATTTTTGCTAACTTGAATATCCTGCAACTCCTTGGACAAGGAGGGTAGCAATCAGCATGTTTCTAGTCTTTCACTGTCCCTCTAGGCTGTTGTTTTGCCATTTTTGCACAGCTTCTAATTTTTCAAAGTCCTTACCATCTGTTGTCTCCCTGTTTTTATTGCTTTTATTTAATAACTTTCAGGATCCACATGGGTCAGTTTTCTTCTCCATCATATTCTCTAGTATTCACTTTATCAGTTATCTTTCTTGCTTGCATCTTCACCTTTACTCTATTGAATCCTTCATTTTGAACTATAAATACAGAGCTCTCCTGTAGCCTAAAGTAAATAAAATCCTTCCTATCTTTTGAATTACTGCCATCTTTTTTTTTTTTTTTTTGAGTTGGAGTCACCCAGGCTGGAGTGCAGTGGTACGCTTATGGCCACCCCAGTGTCGACTTGCTGGGCTCTGGCGATCCTTCTGCCTCAACCTTCCAAGTAGCTGGAACTATAGGCATGCGCTACCACACCTGGCTAATTTTTGATTCATTGTAGAGACAAGGTCTCGTCAAGTTGCCCGGGCTGGTCTCGAACTCACGGGCTCAGGCAATCCACTCACCTCAGCCTCCCAAAATGCTGGGATTACAGGCTGAGCCACCGAGTCTGGCCCTGAATTACTGCCATATTTTTTTTCCTTTACTCCTAAACATTTAAAAAATGCCATCCTATATGCAGGTTTCTTTTTTATACTCACTCATTCAACTTTTTATGATTTTTCCTATCTTTTTTCTGTCCCCAACACTACTGTAAATGTACTTTCAAAAGACCTAATGTCACTATATTCAGGCATTTTTGTTTTCTTTTCTTTTTTTTGAGTTGGAGTCTCACTCTGTCGCCCAGACTGGAGTGCAGTGACCGCTTCTGGCCACCGCAGCCTTGACCTGCTGGGCTCCAGTGATCCTTCCGCCTCAGCCTTCCAAGTATCTGGAACTACAGGCATGTGCTACCACACCCGG
>NW_007248343.1:126381-134127 GCF_000164805.1 Carlito syrichta
ATTTATTGTAGAGATGAGGTCTCGCCAAGTTGCCCAGGCAGGTCTTGAACCCGCGGGCTCAGGCAATCCACTCACCTCAGCCTCCCAAGGTGTTGCACTACAGGCTGAGCCACCGAGCCCAGCTGGCATTTTTGTTTTCATAGACTTTGTCTTCCTTGATCTCTCAGCAGTATTTAAGTTATTGATCATCTTCCTTGAACCTCTGTTCTTGGACTGAAAGTTAAAATACATGTATCTGGTCCCATCTAGCTTAGTAAGATCATTTTGCCTGACGTTTGGCTGGTTGTTGGACTCTGGTGTTCATCTTGTAGCCTGTACTGACTAGCAGAGAAGGGGTGGAGCTAGTTGGCACTGTACATCTTACAGTGCTCTGTACTCTGTGGACTTTACAGTAAATAACTGATTTGACTTGCCATCTTCCTGCTCTCTCCCTGATCCCGCTGTGGCTGGTGTGTAAAATGAATTGCCCACTTTTGGTCTTGACTTTATAATATGTAAAAACAGTCTTATGTTGTTTTCAGAGCAGACTTTTAGAAAGAGTGATGTAGATGAAGTCCTTTAGTAAACTCCTGTTAGAGTTGCAGTGTTTCAAAACATTTGGGAAATTTTAAGGAATATCATTTAGTGAACTATTGAAAAAATTTTTTGTGTGCTCTCTTTTATTTTAGCCTGAATTTCATGGAAAACTGTTTCTGAAAAAACATCAGATTCTATCACAGAAAAATAATTACACTGAAAATCTCAGTATAACAGAATTCCCAAGCTCCACTTTTTTTCAGGAGTATTTGCAATAATAATATTGCACTGTGACAGTTCCCTGGAGTTTGTTATTAGAATTTTGACCTGAATTTGCCAAGATAGTTTAAAAAAATTACAGAGAGATATCAGGGAAGGAGTAGGATGAGATGTGGGTTAGGCTAACAGTAAATTTAGTAAAGCCCATTTTTGAGATGACCTAATTCTTTGACAAGAAAACAGTACTGAGTTATGCCACTTTTTGTTGTTATTTTATTGTGCTACATAAAATAATCTTTGAAGACTTGCTTCCTAAAATTTTCTTTATCCTTTGAGATTTGAGTCATTTTCTGTCCTGAGATGTTTATCACCTTTCCTGACAAGAAATGGACTCATTCAGCCCAGAGAGATGATGAAGAGCTTTGGACTCAGTCTGGAGGTTCTGGTTCAGTCTTTGTCATTACCTACTTGTCTGAACTTGAGCAAGTCACAAGTCACTTTACCCCTTTGGCTGGAGATTTGTTAAATGAGAAGAGTGAGTAAATAATTTCTAAGAAGATGCTGCTACTTTAATTCAGCGTGTTTTGATTAAAAGCCATATACAGTGACTCTCAAATGTAATCAGAAATGTGACAGTCTGTATTAAAAAAATAAGAGTTTGCAGTGTTATCTGTATACATAAGAAATACAAGGTAGCTACAAGTTCAAAATAAAATGGATGCTCACATCTGTAGCAATGTTATTTACATGGGTTATAAACTTACTGGAGAATGTTACTGAAGTAGGGAGATACTGAGATGTGAACTCCAAAGCACATACCCATTTTAGTATTACATGATAGTTTGAGGCATCATGTAATGTGTAAAATGGTAAAGAAAAGTGAAATAATATTAACAGTAGTAGCTAATAATAGTTACTTAACACTTACTATGTGCCAGCTACTATTCTGTGATGAGTTCATAATGCATTTAGCTTGTAAGTTTTGTGTATTTTATGCATAAGGACACTGAGACTTGCCCATGCTGCTATTATGTGACATATTATGTGACTAGATTTATGTGAGTCCAGAGCCCCTCTTCCACATAAATTTATGTTACATGTTAATTTCTGAATGCATAAAGATGATTGTATATGATGGTGGGAACAAAGAAGTCAAATATTTGTTGAATGTTCTAGGTTATTGTGTTTGCTTCTTAAGCCATGTGCAGTAATATTCAAATATAACTTTCATTACACGTTGCATGTATATTTGTTCAGTAACATTTACTCAGATTGATTGACTCAGATGGCCTGGGTTCTTATTCCAGCTCTACCATACAATATTTGCATAAACTTGAGAAAGGAACTCTATTTTTTCTAGGCCTCAGTTTACTCATCCAAAAAATGAGGTTAGTAGTATCTGTCTTCACAGGGTTGTTGTGAGGAATGAACAAGTTGGTTCATGCAGAGAGCTTAAGATGGCATGAAGTAAACACAATAAGTGTTAGCTATTATTCATGTATTGTGCTTTTAAGTTTTCCAAGTATTTTATTTAACATTTCCTTTAAATAGCATTACTGTGAGACAGGTAGGGTCCTGTGTCTGTTTTATTTAGTCCCATTTTACAAGAGAGAAACTCATGAAGGAACTTGTCTAAGGGTACCAAAATAAAATTAAAAGGAATAAAATTTAAAAGATTACTTAACCCCAATCTTGAGAAAAGAAAATGGTTTGGGATGAATGTTTTAAGTGCCTTATATTAGCAGGACTAACCTGTGGTGTTTGGAATGAGAGGGAAGATCATTCCTAGTCACTCCTTTCTTCTTCTGGTCTTTGATTCTCTTCCTGCCGTTAGAGAGGTGGTGGGGAAGATGTTGTTGTGTCATTCTTATGTCCTAGTCTAGCCATGCAGCAAGCTGAGAAATAACATTTGAAGGCTATTACGTTTGCTGGGAACTGAGAAAACAGCTTACTTTTTCTATGTGGAGAAAAAGGTGAAATGAGTGGGAGACATGAACTACCAGTATGATCTGTTGCTGTCATGTGAATTGTTTCATTGGTTTGTTTAACTGTTGAGCTGTTGTAACTGAATCCCACTCTTTTGTCTGGTGTCAGTTTCCTGCAGTCATTTGGAGACATTTCTAGGATCTAAGTGCTTCTAGGTTGTTTTTCCTTACAGCCTTATGCTGCTTGATATCTCTCAGCTGTCATCACCTGATTTTGCTGCAGTATGTACTGCATGGTCTCTGCATTGCTGTAACCAGATCTTGGTCAGACTTACCCTTTCCATCTCTTTGATGAAAAAATTTCCTTGCATCTCTCCCTCAGGCTATTCTGCTATAGCATTGTAGCCCTTTTCATATTCTTTGGAAAAACCTGAAGAGAAAAGTCTTTGAGGGGGCTCCTTCTGTTGCAATTCTCTTGGCTAGCATTTCTCTGGCTGTAGCCTTCCCTTACATCTAATACATAAAAACAGTGTCTTCGGCAAATGTATATTGTACTGTCCTTATAAAGGACTAATATACAACACTCCCGTACTAGTCACTGGAGATGCTTAGAATATGAGAATCGAAGCATATTGGATTAGACTGATAATGATTGAGGATAGATAAGCTTATCATAGTAGAAGAGAGGTTTAGGATAAGTAAGACCTGTATTTAATTCCCAGTTCTGTCCTTGTTTTTTGACTTGAGGTCTTACTTTGTCACCTAAAGCACGATCACGGCTCACTGCAGCCTCAAGCCTCAAACCTCCTGGGCTTAGGTGATCCTTCTGCCTCAGCCTTTAGTAACTGGGACTAAAGGTACATGCCACCATGTTTGGCTAATTTTTTGATTTTTCTTTTTTGTAGAGACTTACTATGTTGCCTAGGCTGGTCTTGAACTACTGGGCTTAAGCGGTTTTCCTGCCTTAGCCTCCCAAAGTACCAGCATTATAGATGTGAGTCACCATGCCCAGCCCCAGTTCTGCCCTTAAATACCAGTGTGACCGAGAGCAAATTGCTTAACCTCCCTGAGCCTCAATTTTCTCATCTGTAAAATAGAAGTACTAATAATACTTAGTTCTAAGGGATGCTTGAAGGGTTAAATGAAATAATTTGCTAACACCTAACAGAACTTGAGCTGTTACGAACCTTTCTGAAGTTGAGTTCCTCATTAAAACTGGGATATTACTACTTACTTCAGGTTTTTTGCAAAAATTAAGTGAGAACAGATAGTCTGACACATAGGTTTTATCCAGCATAAAGATTCTAGGGGAATATTTATGGTGTAGAATATATGTTAAAAGCAACTGAGGTACCTGAAATACTATAGGTAGCATTTCTTTGGAAGAAAAGAATTAAAATGCTACCCAAGTCATAATAACATCACTAACAACTACTTAGTGCTTTTCAGCAATCTGTTTGGGTTTCTCTGACTACTAAACTAAATTTGTATATTTCCCATTGTATTTTGCCTACTATTTATTATTTCCTTAGTTTATCTCAAAGTCCAACCATTTTCTTTTTTATACACAATTAGATCCTACTTATACTAAAAAAATCAGCTTAAATTTCACCATGAAACTTTCTCAGATCATGCTAGAGAAATGATCTGTCCTGCTTCTAAATGCCATTAACACTTAGCAGAGCATCTGTCCATGGACTGATACTAGCATCTTTGCTCTCATTGACTGCTTGGAGAATACTATTTTTTTTTGAGTTGGAGTCTCACTCCGTTGCCCAGGCTGTAGTGCAGTGGCACACTCATGGCCACCCCAGCATCAACCTGCTGGGCTCCTGTGATCCTACCGCCACACCCTTCCAAGTAGCCGGAACTATAGCCTTGTGCTACCACACCCGGCTAATGTTTAAAAAATTTTTATTGTAGAGATGAGGTCTCGCCAAGTTGCCCAGACTGTTCTCGAACCTGTGGGTTCAGGCAGTCCTTTCACCTCTGCCTCCCAGAATACTGGGTTTACAGGGTTGAGCCACCACGCCTGGCTGAGAATACTTTTATTTATTCTAAAAATCTAGATTAGATACCTTCTCTTCTGTGAAACCTTTCCTAATCCATAACAAATTGCAGTTGACCCTTGAACAAGGTGGGCATTAGGAACACTGACCCCTGGACAGTTGAAAATCTAGACATAATTTTAAAAAATGTGTCTGCCATTTAATGGGTGCCTGTGTGCTTAGCACCTTGGCTGTGAAGCTGGAACCGCCAGGCCTCTGTCCTTCCTTACAAAACTGTGATGTGTGATTCTGGCTCCAACACCAAAACCCAGAACCTAGAACTCAACTGACTCAAGGCCTCACATGCAGTTAAGGAAACCAGAACCATCAAAAGGGACTGGCAGCCCCTCCCCCCCCCCCCCCCCCGCAAGCAAACAGCAAAAGTATGTTTTCAAAGTGGTGGAGGCATTGCATAAATAAACGACCTTCAGAGAAAAACCATTAGAGAAGGAGAAGTGAATGGCATTGAAACTAAAGTGTCTTATAAGCTTAAAATAAAGTGTTAAGTAAAAGTATTGCTTTTTTTTGGAGTCAGGGGTCTCTATTGTTTATGCTGGAGTGCAGTGGCATAATCTTGGCTCATCACAGCCTCTACCCCTTGGGCTCAGGGAATCACTGACCAAGGCTTTTTATTTCCCTTACAGTGTCCCAGGCCATGCCGTGTCCCATCCTCCAAGAGCCTAGGTCAAGGGCTAGTTGTGATATAAAGGCAACTCTTTCCCATAGGCCTGGTTAGAGCAGTTCCCACTGCTCCTCTTCTAGCCTATGGCTGTGCTTGGGCTCTTTGATGTACAGCTCCAGTAGGATCTTGGTGGGCTATTTTTTTTAATTAAAAAAAATTTTTTTTTGAGTTGAGGTCTCTGTTGCCTAAGCTGGAGTGCAGTAGCACGATCACAGCTCACTGCAGCCTTGAACTCCTGGGGTCAGGTGATCCTTCTGCCTCAGTCTCCTGAGTAGCTGGTTCTACAAGTATGAGCCACCATCCCTGGCTAATTTTTAAATTTTTTTTGTAGAGATTAGATCTCACTATGTTGCCTATGCTGGCTTTGAACTCCTGGGCTCAAGCAATCCTCTTGTCTTGGCCTCCCAGGTGCTGGAATTACAGGTGTGAGCCACTTCACCTGGCTTGGTGGGCTATTTATCCACCTTCTCCCTGGCCATGCCGTGGATGAGGAGATAGCCCCTGAGGTCCCTGCATGTCAGGTTGGGTCCCAGTGTGAGCTTGGTGCAGCCTGACTGATGCTGGTACCAGACCAGGCTGATGTGAGTGATGATCTGGAGCTCCATGATGGCCTCCAGCACTGTCATGGCCTTGACCAGCAGGCTAGCCATTGGGAACTGCAGCTCCAAGGGTGCCACCATCAGCAAGCATTGCTGTAGGTGAATGACATGTCCTTGGCTGATACTGGCTCTGGTGAGGGAAACGAGGGAGAGTAGGGGACTCATAGTAGATCCAGTGAATCATACCCAGCTTGCACACCAGCTGGATGCCCTCCTTGATGGTGGTCCAGGACCAGAAGGGCAGCTTGGTGGTCTCAAAGTGCAGGAAGGATTCCCAGTGCTGGTGCCAAGCCATCAGCAGTGAGACAAGTAGCATTGTGCAGCAGCCTTGCTGTGGTAGTTGCCTAGCAGCACCAACTCCCAGGAATTCAGAGATGGGACTGGGCACCACTGGTTGTACACTCGCAAGATCCAGGTGATCATGATTTAGTAGGAGATGAGAGATGGCCTGGAGCTTGATGTATTGTAGAATGCGTAGTATGGTTCCCCTGGCCCATAAAGGTGGGCACAAGCACTCTCAGCCATGGCTATAGCTGCCACAATGCAGGAAACAACAGAGAGCCAAGAGGGATGCTGCTGCAGGAGCCAGAGCGATGACTGGGCCCTTTAACACCTGAAGGAGCCACTAAGAAGAGTGGCAGGACTGTTGGACTTCTGGAGGAACCACCACGATGATGGGAGTAGTGGTGGGTGGCCCTCAACTTGAAGGTATACCCAGTCCTTACTTTTCTCTAAGCCCTGCATATAACATTTGACTCCTCAAAACTTTACTGGTAGCCTACTGTTGACTGGAAACCCTGCAGATGACATAAACTGTCATTTAACACATATTTTCTGTTACCCGTATTATATACTAATCTCTTAAAGTAAATCAGAGAAAAGAAAATGTTAAGAAAATCATAAGGAAGAGAACATATATTTACTATTCATTTAAAGGAAGTGGATTATCATAAATGTCTTTTTTTTTTTTTTTTTAATTAGAGTCTCACTCTGTCGCCCAGATTGGAATGCAGTGGCCCACTCCCGGCCACTGCAGCCTCGACCTGCTGGGCTCCAGTGATCCTTCCGCCTCAGCCTTCCAAGTAGCTGGAACTACAGGTGCATGCTACTATGCCTGGTTACATTTTTTGATTTATTGTAGAGACAAGGTCTCACCAAGTTGCCTGGGTGGGCCTCGAACTTGCGGGCTCAGGCAATCCACTCACCTTGGCCTCCCAAATTGCTGGGATTACAGGCTGAGTTACCGACCCTGGCCCATATATGTCTTTATCCTTGCCTTCTTTATGTTGAGTAGGCTGTGGAGGAGGAGGAAGAGGAGGGGTTGATCTTGCTGTCTTTATTAATAATAGACTGAATATCATAAGAGCAGAGTATTTATCTCTGTATTTCTACTTTATAGCACATGACTTGCTCAGTAGATGTTACATTGAGATGTTGATGTTTTCACCTTGTGTTGGTATTTTTTTTTTTCCAACCAGATAGGACATGAGTGGAAAGTATGTGTTGCAGTGTGTGTGTGTGTGTGTGTATATGTGTGTGGGGTTTGTTTTGGAGTTGGAGTCTCACTCTTGTCACTCAGGCTGGAATGCAGTGGCAAGCTTACGGCCACCGCAGCCTTGACCTGCTGGGCTTAGGTGATCCTTCTGTCTCAGCCTTCCAAATTGTATGTGTATTTAAAAAAAGTGTGTGTGTATTTTAAAAAAGTGTGTGTGTGTGTGTGTGTGTGTGTGTGTGTGTGTGTGTGTGAGAGAGAGAGA
>NW_007248344.1:0-721 GCF_000164805.1 Carlito syrichta
ATTCACGCAACCATCTGCCATTTGTTAATGTGATCACTGGCTTCAGGTTTACTTCGTAATCCAGAAACTACTGCTGGACATTCGTTTTCGCATTGAGAATGTGAGATTAGGGGTTCCCACATATTTAGGATGTATTCGTAAGAAGGAACCAGCATTCTTCGATTCCAGATCCCTGGGAAATTTCTCTGCGTATGTGTATGGGTATGTAAGAGTATGTGCTTCTACATCACCAGAAAATTTCCGGACGTCTTCCTGAAAACCAAAAAAGGAATGGGGGTTAAGGGAGGCCTCAATTCATTTCTACAGGGCTCCGTTATGAGGTCTTTTCTGAAATCTGGGCTTCTAACATTCTCTTCAGAGCATGTTGCTACTTGGAAAGGACAAGTGTCATTATAGATTCCCAGCAACCTTCTGGTCCTCTTGATTGTTGTAACCAAGAACCTGTCCGTGCAATTCAATTGTATTTCTCGGCACAACTAAAGCCAAATTACAGGACTAAGGCATCATCTCGCTATGTTTGTGTGTAACTCTTGTCTTGAGATGTACCGTGTAATCCTAAAACTTCTGTTTGTGAATCTATTTGATATGGCCTGAGGGGTTGGGGTTGCTAAGCATGTAGTACATATTTTTAAAGGTAAGCAGGAATCACGGATTCCACGTCCCTGGGAAACAGCTGGTCATCTGTCTATTTGCATACTGAATTTTGGAATCCATATCACCA
>NW_007248344.1:1532-3006 GCF_000164805.1 Carlito syrichta
ATCAGGGATTTGAAGCACGAATCTAGGGAATGGGAGTCCTCATATACAGGAAACTTCACAACCTCTTGCTAAGGACAATCAAGGAACCTGGGTGACACATATCCTCGAACCGAAAAATATACAGGGCGTCTTTCTTAGGTCTAAACATGGATCAGAGTTTTGAAGCAGAAATCTCATAATGAGAGTCTTCATATACTGGAAACTACACAGCCTCTACCTAAAAAAGGATAAGGAATCTGATTTTCAAGAGTCCTCACTGCCAAAAATCCACTGGGTGACTTGCTAAGGGCTAAACAAGAATCAGGGTTTTGAAGCAAGAATCTGAGGAATGGGTGTCCTTATATACAGGAAACTACACAGGTTCTTGGTAAGGAAAAATAACGAATCTGGGTTATACAAGTCCTCAATTCCAAAAATGTTCAGGGCGTCTTGGTAAGGCCAACAAGGCTATAATCAGGTATCCCAGGAATCAAATGGCATATTGGTACAAAACCCACAATTCAGGTAACCTCAAACTACAGAAATTTCTTGTGGTTGGGCTGTTGGGAATTGGGACATTTGGTTTAGGAGAGTTCACATTTTTGGGAGATCTTGTTAATGGGAACCAGGAATCTTGGATTCCAGTTCACCAATAACTTTATGGGAGTCTTTCTCTTGATATCCAAACAACTGGAATTCTAAGTCACCAGAAAATATCTCAGTGCATTGCAGAGAATGTAGCAGGAATCTGGGAAATGGGAGTCCTCATATACAGGAAACTACATGACCACTTGTTAAGGAAGAATAAGGAATTTTGGTTGCACAAGTCCTCAGGCCAAAAATCCACAGGGCATCTTACTAAGAGGTAACCATGAATCAGGTTTTTAATGTAGGATTCTGGGTAATGGGAGTCCTCAAATACAGGAAACTAGACGGCCGATTGCTAAGAAAGAATAAGGAATCTGGGTTAAACGTTTCCTCAATCCCCAAAAAACTTCAGGGCGTCTTGCTAAGGGCTAAACACGAATCAGGGTTTTTGAATCATGAAACTGCGGAAATGGGGTCCTCATATACAGGAAAATACACGGCCTTTTGCCAAGTAAGAATAAGGGTTCTGGTTGACAAGTGTTCTCTATCTCAAAAGAACTATAGGGCCTCTTGCTAAGGGCTAAAAAAGAATAAGGGATTCGAAGCAGGAATGTGAGTAATACTCCTCAGAACAGGAAACTTCGGGGCTTCTTCCTAAGGAAAAACAAGGAATCTGTTTCAGGAGATACCTCAATCACAAAATCTATAACCTTATGGGAGCCTTTCTATTGATATCCAAACAACTGGAATTCTATGTTCATCAGGAAATATCTCGGGAATTGCTGAGAATTAAGCAGGAATTTGCGAAATGGGAGTCCTTATATATGGGAAACTACAGGGCCTCTTATTATGGAAGAATAAGGAATTTGGGTTACACGAGTCCTCAAATCCCAAAAACCTCAAGGAG
>NW_007248344.1:3448-4879 GCF_000164805.1 Carlito syrichta
GAGTCCTCATATACAGAATACTACACGGGCTCTCCTAAGGAGAATAACGAATCTGGTTTACACGAGTCCTGAATTCCAAAAATGTTCAGGGCGGCTTGGTAAGGCCTACAAGACTAGGACTCAATTCCAACAATGTTTAGGTAAGGCCTACAAGACTCGGACTTCGACGTCCCCATAATTTTCAGAAGTGTTTCCTATGTGCAAATTAGGAATCAGTCGTTACAGTATTCCCACAACATTCTGATCATCTCGATAGTTTAAACGAAAATATGGCACTACAAGTCCATTTAGATTATGGATACTCTAAGGCCAAATTCCAGGACACAAGTAATCATCTCGGATTTTGTGAATGTAAGCCCTGAGTTCAGGGTAATCTCATAATCCAGATATTTCTGGTAGTTCAGATATTCGGAATTAGGACCTTGGGTTTCGATGATGAACCATGTTTAGAAGGTATATTTGGAAGGGCACCAGGGTCTTGGTTTACAAGTACAGAGGAGCGTTCTGGAGTTTTCTATTGGGAGCCATGTGTCTGGACTTCTAGGGAATGGGGAAACATCTGGTCGTTCTTCCGAGAATGAAACTAGAATCTTGGACACTATGTCTCCAGAAATCTTCTACTCATGTTACCAACGTGGAACAAGGAAAATCAGCTTGCATGTGACCAGCAAACTTCTGGGCAGTTGTTAATTTTTCCCTGGATTAAGGTAGTTCTGATACCTAGAAGCCTACAGGAATTTTCTAAATGCTAATCAGGAATTTGGAGTCCCAGTCCCCACACTTTTCAGAACTAATTCCTGTATACGTACCACAAATCTGTCATTACCGATTCCCAGGAACCTGCTGCTCCTCTTCTTAGTTGTAACGGAGAATCTGGCCATCTGCTCGGCTTTTTTTGCAGGAGGCTGTAATGCCAGATTCCACAACCCAAAGAATCATGTCGCCATTTTTCGTGTAATTTCTGACTTCAGGTTTACCTCCCAATTCAGAAACTGCTACGGGAGTTTTAGATTCGTATTCGTAACTTGGGATTAGGGTTCCAAATATTTAGGATGTATTCTTAAAGGGGATCCAGCAATGATGGATTCCAGGGCCCTTCTGAACATTTGGGCTTATGATTATTGGTATATAAGAGTGTGTACTTTCACATCACCAGGTAGCTTCTGTGAGTCTTTCTGAAACAACAGAATCTGGGTTATGGGCGACTCCAATCCAAGAATTCTACATGAACACCTAATAATTGCTAATCTGGAATCTGGGATTCTATTTCCACACATTTTTTAGGGCTACAGGCCTCTTGGATATGACAAATTTGTCATTATAGATTCTCAGCAAGTTTCTGGTCTTCTTGACAGTTGTAACCGAGAATGTGGACCCTCAAGTCCGTGGGGTTCCTTGGGATAACAAAGGGCACATTCCATGACCCAAAGG
>NW_007248345.1:0-26046 GCF_000164805.1 Carlito syrichta
GACTTTGCCAAAGGCTTTTTATCAATGTGAGGAGACCTTTGACAGATTCTTCTTGGGTTTTCAAGGTACACCATCATATCATCTGCATAGAGAGAAAACTTGACTTCCTCTTTTCCTATTTGAATACCTCTGATTGCCTCCTCTTCTCTGATTGCTTTAGCCAGGACTTCCAATACTATGTTGAATAGGAGGGGAGAGAGTGGGCATCCTTGTCTAGTTCCAGTTTTCAGGGGAATTGGTTCCAATTTTTGTCCATTTAGGAGTATGCTGGCTGTGGGTTTCTCGTAGATGGCTTTTACTATTTTGAGGTATGTTCCCCGTATGCCTAGATGTTCAAGGGTTTTTATCAAGAAGGGGTGCTGGATTTTATCAAAAGCTTTTTCTGCATCTAGTGATATGATCATGTGGTTTTTGTTTTGACATCTGTTGATGTATTTAATTACATTTATGGTTTTACGAATATTGAACCAGCCTTGCATGCCAGGAATGAAGCCTACTTGGTCATGATGGATGATTTTTGAGATGTATTGCTGATCCGGTTTGCTAGGATCTTGCTGAGAATTTTAGCATCTATGTTCATCAAAGATATTGGCCTGTAGTTCTCTTTCTTTGTTGGATCTTTACCTGGCTTGGGTATCAATGTGATGTTGGCTTCATAAAATGATTTGCGGAGAGTTCCATCTTTTTCAATCGCCTGGAATACCTTCAGTAGGATTGGTATCAGCTCCTCCTTAAATGTCTTGTAGAATACTGCTGGAAAGCCATCTGGTCCAGGGTTTTTTTGTAGGTAGTTTTCTTATTATGTAGTCAATTTCCTTGATTGTTATTGGTCTATTTAGGGTCTCAATTTCTTCTTATTACAATCTAGGCAGGTTGTGTGATGACAGAAAGTCCTCCATTTCCTTCTGGTTTTCAAGTTTGTTTCCATACAAGTGTACGTAGTAGTCTCTAATGATCTTTTGTATTTCTTCAGGGTCAGATGTGACTTCATTTTTTGTGTTTCTGATTATGCTTATTTGGTTTTTTTCTCGTTTTTTCTTGGTCAGTCTAGCTAGGGGACCATCTATCTTATTTACCCTTTCGAAGAACCAGCTTTTTGTTTCATTGATTTTTTTGTATTATCTTTTTGTCTTCTATGTCCTGGATTTGGGCTTTTATTTTGGTGATCTGGATTCTTCTGCTGAAATTAGGGTTTTTGTGGTCTTGCTTTTCCAGCTTCTTTAGGTGGCTTGTTAGGTTGTGAATTTCTGTTCCTTCCATTTTCTTCAAGTGTGTTTGTAGGGATATAAATTCCCCTCTTACTACAGCTTTCAGGGCATCCCAGAGATTCTGGTAAGATGTTTCTTCATTTTCATTTGTTTCCAGGTATCTTTTGATCCCTGTTTTGATTTCATCGTTGATCCAGGAGTTGTTTAGCATAATGCTGTTTAGTGTCCATGTCTTTGTGGGTTTTGGGGGGACTTTGTTGGTGTCAATGTTTATTTTTATTCCACTGTGGGCCGAGAAGGTGTTTGGTAGAATTTCGGTCCTTTTAAATTTGCTTATGCTTGATTTATGGCCGAGTATGTGGTCGATCTTAGAATATGTTCCATGTGGTGATGAGTAGAAATTGTATTCTGTGGTCTTTGGATGGAGTGTTCTATAGGTATCAATTAAGTCCATTTGGTCGAAAGTCACATTGAAGTTCCGGGTCTCCTTGCTGATTTTTTGTCCTGATGATCTGTCTAGGTTTGTGAGTGGGGTATTAAAGTCCCCAGTTATGATAGTGGTAGAGTCAATATCTTTCTTTAGTTTTCCAAGAAGTTGCTTTATGAAAGTTGGCGTACCTATGTTGGGTGCATATATGTTTAGGATAGATATTTCTTGTTGATGGATTGAGCCTTTTATCATTATGTAGTGACCTTCTGTATCTTTTTTGATTTTTAATAGCTTGAAGGGTATTTTGTCTGAAATTAAGATCGCTACTCCTTCTTTCTTTTGTATTCTGTTCGCCTGAAAGTTTGTTTCCCATCCTCTTACTTTGAGTCTGTGGGTGTCTTTTCTAGTGAGGTGAGTCTCTTGAAGGCAATAGATTGTTGCCTGATGATATTTTATCCATTGTGCCATTCTATGTCTTTTCAGTGGTGCATTTAGTCCATTCACATTTAGGCTAATAATTGAAATGCAAGAGTTGATCCCTGTCATAAGGTTCTTACAGAGTTGATCCTGTGTATTTGTTGTCTTTCTTTGGGTTTTGGAGTTGGTTCATGTGTGTTTTTAATCTTTTGCCTGTACTCTTGTGAAGAATGCTGTTGTTCTTTTTTCTTTTTCTTCTGTGTTCAGTACTTTCTTAAGTGTTTCTTGTAGAGGTGGTCTGGTGGTGGCGTAGGTTCTGAGGGATTGGATGTCTGGAAAAGATTTCAATTCTCCCTCACTAATGAAGCTTAGTTTGGCTGGGTAGGTTATTCTTGGTTGAAACTGTTTCTCTTTTAGAACTTGGAAGATAGGGCTCCAGGCTTTTCTGGCCTGAAGGGTTTCTGTGGATAAATCTGCTGCTATTCTAATTGGTTTTCCCTGGTAGGTAGTCTGGCCTTTTTCACTTGCTGCCTTTAGGATTTTTCCTTTCATAGTTACTTTGTTTAGGCGAATTATTATGTGTCTGGGAGTTGGTCTTCTCGTTTGTTGTCTTGCAGGGGTTCTCTGAATCTCTTGTGTTTGAATTTTTTCATCCTTAATGAGATGAGGGAAGTTTTCTTGAATGATTTCATGAAATGTTTGTTCCAGTGTGGCTTCTGTTTCTCTTTCTGCCTCAGGAAGCTCAATTATTCTTAGGTTTGGTCTCTTGAAGTGATCATTCATCTCTTGCAGGTTTTGTTCTGTCTTTTTGAGCTTCTTTTCTATGCTTTTGACAGTTTGGGTTAGTTCTGTGTTTTGGTCTTTGAGCTCTGAGATTCTTTCTTTGGCTTGGCTGAATCTGCTTTCCATGCTTATTAGTCTGTTGTTCATTTCCATCACAGTATTCTTTACTGCTGTCATTTCTGACAACAGCTCCTTCCTATTTTCTTCTTGACTCTCCTCAATTTTTTTAATCCTCTCCATTAATGTCTTGATGTCTGGGTTTGTTGCATTGTATCAGTCATTCTGGGGACTCTTCATTGTCTGTGTTCCAGAATCTGTTTTCTCAGTGTCTGATTTCCCAGGGGTCTGTGTAGTACCTATATTCTTCTTTTGGTTTTTCTTCATTTGTGTGGTTTTTTCCCCCTCTCTACTTTTTTGTTCCCTCCATGTCACCGTCTTCTTTAATTCTGTTATTCAGGGCTAAAGGGATTGGTTTTACTTCTGTTTGTTCAGTCTCCTATTCTTTATGTATGTCCTCTTACTTTGTTCAATTCTGATGTTGCACTGTAGGTTGGAGGCGGTCCTTTTTGCAGTTTTGAGATGTATTTAAGGGGAGAGCTGTGATTCAAAATCTGTCTGAAAGTCCTGGTATTCGCTGACAGGCGTGTGGATAATGTGGAACCCACTTCCCACTGTCCTGGAATCTGTCCGTGCAGTGGGGCTGTGGGTTTACTCTCTGAAATAAAATGTGTTTAGCGGAGGGGAGAGAATGGAGCAGATAGTGGGTTGAAGAGGGGAGTGGAGAGATAGAGGAGTAAGGGGGGAAACAAATGAGTGTGCCAACAAATAGGAAGCGAGGCCTATACTGAAACAGATAAAAACAATAGACCACAGGTACAGTCGATCCAACTCTCATACATACAAAAATAAAACATACAGTGATGCTAATATACAAGCTAACCAACCACCTTGTTAGTGTTCTGTTCCTCTATACAAAGATATGGTTTACAGAGAGAAGAAAAGAGAAGAAAAGGAAAAAAGGAAAAAGGGAACAATATAGTAGGAATAGAATTAAGTCATTAAACTGATAGAATCAATGAAGCACACTCTGAGACCTTTCGTTTAAGTCCAATGTCCTTTCAGGTCTGATTTATAGTTTTCTTTTCAAGCTGGTAAATTACTTTGCAGTTAGAGTCAATTGCCCCTGATCTGCTGTGAAGGACAGTTCAGATTAACCTTCCTTCAGCAGTTTGGTCTATGTCTTTATCAAGCTTGTTTCTCCTGTTTCGGTGTTGTTACCTTGAATTGCCAGCAGGTGGTGCTATCTCATCTGCTCACCCCAGAGGGCATGGGGCCAGACAGGAACAAGATGGCTGCCTGCCTCCGAGCAGGCAACAGGAGCCCCACGCCGGGCGGGCAGGACAGCCTCGGATGCAGGATAGGTGGCAGCGATCCCAGCAGATCTTCCCTGAAGCAGTTCGTTGTGGATCTCCTCAGGCCGTGTGGTGCGATATGCTACCCCTCCCAGAGGCCGCGGTGGTGGTGGTGCCGGCAACAGCAGCGGCAGTGGCGGTGGGGGGAAGGGCGGCGGCGGCGGCAGCAGGACCGTTTGGAATGTCAAAACTGTCCAGTCATTCCGATGGCAGCAGCTGAGCTCTGTCTGTAGAGCAGCCTGCGATGCTGGGGTCCCCAGCCCCCCGGGGCGAGAGTCAGAGACCCACTGCAGATCTCCCTTGCAGAGGGCTTCAGACGCCGGGTTGACCTGTTGCCATCTTGCCGCGTCCCCCTGAAACATCTTATCAAAACCTCTGAGATGCCATGAAATCAGATCTAATAGGGGAATTTATATCTCTATGAGCACACGTCAAGAAAATGAAAAGATCACAAGTGAAGAGTCCAACAAATAAACTAAAGGAGTTAGAAAGAAAAAAATCCCCACCAAAACCCCATCTTTAGCAGATGAATCCAAATCACAAAAATAAGAGCCCAAATATGGGACATGAAAGACAAAAATATCATAGAAGACATCAACAAAACAAAAAACTGGTTCTTTGAAAAATTAACTAGATTGATGAGCCCATAGCCAGAATGAACAAAAAAAAGAGAGAAAAAGTCAAAGCAAACACAATCAGAAATACAAATATCAAATCACAACTGACCCTGAAAAAATACAAGGGATTATCAGAGATTACTATGTACACCTATATGGAAACATTACAATGTACACCTACCTGGAAACAAACTTGATAAACCTAGATGAAATGGAGGACTTTCTAACATCACACAAACTCCCCAGGTTAAAACAAGAAGACATTGACACACTAAATGGACCAAAAACAACCCGGGAAATTGACTCTGTCATACTAAAACTACCAAGAAAAAAAGCCCTGGATTGGATGCCTTTCCAGCAGAATTCTACAACACATACAAGGAGGAGCTGATACCAATCCTATTGAAAGTATTACAGGCAATTGAGAAAGATGGAACTCTCCCCAAATCATTTTATGAAGCTAACATTAACTGATACCCAAACCGGGTAAAGATCCAACAAAGAAAGAAAACTACAGACCAATATCCCTTATGAACATAGATGCAAAAATCCTTGACAAGGTTCTAGCAAATCGGATCCAAAAACACATCTCAAAAATCATCCACCATGATCCAGGATGCAGGGCTGGTTCAACATTCCCAAGATCATAAATGTCATTAAATACATCAACAGATATAAAAACAAGAACCACATGATTATTTCATTTGATGCAGAAAAAGCTTTTGAGAAAATCCAGCATTCTTTCTTGATAAAAACTCTCAAACACCTAGGTATAGAAGGAAGATACCTCAAAATAGTAAGTGCCATCTACAACAAACCCACAGCTAACATATTGCTAAATGGACAGAAACTAGAAACATTTTCTCTGAAAACTGGAATAAGACAAGGCTGCCCACTCTCACCCCTCTTGTTCAATATTGTGTTGGAAGTCCTAGCTCAGGCAATTAGACAAGAGAAGGAAATCAGGGGTATCCAAATGGAAAAGAGGAAGTCAAGTTATCTCTCTTTGCTGATGATATGATCCTATACCTTGAAAATCCAAGTGAATATGTCAAAAACCTGCTTGCACTGATAAACAACTTTGTCAAAGTCTCAGCATACAAAATAAATGTGGAAAAGACAGTTGCATTCTATACACCATAACAAGCAGGTAGAGAACCAAATTAAAAGCACAATTCCATTCACAATAGGAACAAAAAAATGAAAGACCTCGCCATCTTCCTAACCAGAGAAGTGAAAGACCTTTACAATGAGAACTACAAAATGCTGCTCAAAGAAATCCAAGAAGACACAAACAAATGGAAAAATATTCCATACTCACGGATAGAAAGAATTAACATTATGAAGGTATCCATCCTACAAAAGACAATCTACAGATTCAATGCAGTTACCAACATCATTCTTCTCAGACCTGGAAATGACAATACAGAAATTCATATGGAAATATAAAAGACCATAAATAGCCAAAGCAATCCTTAGCTAAGAAAACAACGCAGGAGGTATTACACTTCCAGACTTCAAACTTTACTATAAGGCTACAGTAATCAAAACAGCCTGGTATTGGTTTGAGAACAGGCACATAGACCATTAGAACAGGATAGAGATTCTGGAAGCAAAACTTCAATTTCTTAACCAACTCATCTTTGACCAAGTCTCCACCACCAAACACTGGGGAGAGGAGAACTTATTCAGTAAATGGTGCTGGGAAAACGGGCTGATCACATGGAGAAGATTGAAACAGGACCCTACTTATCACCATACACAAACAATTAATTCTAAATGGATCAAAGACCTAAACGTAAAACCTCAAACTATAAGAATCTTAGAAAACACAGGAGACACCCTTATGAAAATTGGAACTGGGAACCAATTCCTATTCAGAACCCTAAAGGTCAATATCTTAAGAATTCAGATAGACAAGTGGGACCTCATCAAATTAATGAACTTTTGCAAAGCAAAAGAAACCATCAAGAGAGCAGAGAGACAGCCCACAGAATGGGAAAAAATATTTGCCAACTGTATATCTGACACAGGCCTAAAATCTGGGATCTATAAGGAACTCAAACACATCTAAAGAAAAAAAAAATCCCTTTAAAAAGTGGGCAAGCCGGGCTCAGTGGCTCAGCCTGTAATCCCGCACTTTGAGGAGGCTGAGGTGAGTGGATTGCCTGAACCTGCGGGTTCAAGACCCGCCTGGGCAACTTGGCGAGACCTCATCTCTACAATAAATTTTTAAAAATTAGCTGGGTGTGGTAGCACGCGGCTGTAGTTCCAGCTACTTGGAAGGCTGAGGCAGAAGGACCGCCACAGCCCAGCAGGTCGAGACTGCAGTGGCCGGGAGCAGACACTGCACTCCAGTCTGGGTGACAGAATGAGACTCCAACTCAAAAAAAAAAAAAAAAAAGTGGGCAAAAGACATAAATAGACACTTCTCAAAAGAAGATATACGGGCAGCCAACAGACATGAAAAAGTGCTCAGCTTCACTCATGTGAAATGCAAATCAAAACCACATTGAGATACCATCTAACCTCTGTAAGAAGGTCATCATTAATAAAACAAGCAACAATAGATTCTGGCAAGGATGTGGAGAAAAAGGAATGCTTCTACGGTGCTGGTGGGAATCCAAACTAGTACAACCTCTTTGGAAGACAGTGTAGCTGTTTCTGAAAGAACTAGAAATTGACCTTCCATATGACCCAGCAATTCCCCTACTGGGAATATACCCAGAGGAACTCAAATTATTCCTAAAAATGATACCTGCTCACGTATGTTTGTTGCAGCTCTATTCACAAGAGCAAAAACATAGAACCAACCGTGTTGTCCATCGAAGCTGGACTGGATAAAAAAATGTGGTACATATATTCAGTGGAATAGTATGTAGCCATAAAGGACAAATATATGGACTTTGCAGCAACTTGGATGGATTTGGATTCAATCATACTCAGCAATTTATCACAGAAACAAAGAACAGAGTTCCATATGTTCTCTCTCACAAGCTGACCTTGAATAATTATAATGCTGTAAGAGAGTGATTGGCAGTAGTGGGAAATTGTCAGGGGGGTGGGTGTGATTGGTAGTTGAAGGAAACTGCTAGGCAAGGGAGAGGAATATCTCATCAACAAGGGCACCTGCATGATCCATTTTTTTTTTTTTTTTGAGTTGGAGTCTCACTCTGTCACCCAGACTGGAGTGCAGTGGCCGCTCGCTGCCACGGCAGCCTCGACCTGCTGGGCTCCGGCGATCCTTCCGCCTCAGCCTTCCAAGTAGCCGGAATTACAAGCATGTGCTACCACGCCCGGCTGATTTTTTGATTTATTGTAGAGATGAGGTTTCGCTGCCCAGGTGGGTCTCGAACCCACGGGCTCAGGCAATCCACTCACCTCAGTCTCCCAAAGGCACGGGATTATAGGCTGAGCCACTGAGCCCGTGACTGAGCCCCGCTGAGCCACCCCCCTGACTGAGCCTGGCTCATGATCAATGTTTATATACCTAACTCTGAATTGCACCCCACATCTTTATAATAAAAATTTTTTAAAATTACTTTTATTTCTTTATTAATATTTGCATTTTCTTAGACATTGTTTTTCAAGTTTCCCATAGTTCTTTGTTTATGGTTTCCTTTACAATTTAAAGCATTTTAAAGACAGTTAATTTAAAGGTTTTTATCTACTAAGTCCAATATCTATGCTTCCTCAAAACTGGTTTATGTCAGACTTCTTTTTTCTTTTACCCAAAGTTTGCCGTTGGTAATTGTTTAGAGCTGTACTTGTTTAATTGGTGAGGTTTTCAAACTATTTTTGCAAGGATTGCATTCCTTGTGGTACATTGTTATTGAAGTCTGTTTCCTTATCTCAGCAGTGAGCCAGTGACCTGACAGAAATTTCTTTACGTGTGGGCTCGGTGGCTCAGCCTGTAATCCCGCACCTTTGAGAGGTTGAGGTGAGTGGATTGCCTGAGCCCGCGGGTTCGAGACCCGCCTGGGCAGCAAGACCTCATCTCTACAATAAATCAAAAAATCAGCCGGGCGTGGTAGCGCTACTTGGAAGGCTGAGGCGGAAGGATCACCGGAGCGCGGCAGGCGAGGCTGTGGTGGCTGGGAGCGGCCACTGCACTCCAGTCTGGGAGACAGAGTGAGACTCCAACTCAAAAAAAAAAGAGAGAGAGAGAGAGAGAGAGAGAGAAAGAAAGAGAGGAAGGAAGGAAGGAAGGAAGGAAGGAAGGAAGGAAGGAAGGAAGGAAGGAAGGAAAGAAAGGAGAGAGAAAAGAAAAGGAATGTTCTACTCTTTCAGTTTTTTGCAGATTAGCTTTGAGCTGTGACACTTCTTCATGTTAGGGCAGAATACCTAGAACACTGCCTTAGCCTTTATCTCTTGCTTTTGCAGAGCTCACAGTTACACCATACATGGATGCCTAGGGTTCACTCAGGTCTATTCTGCACCTGCTTTCAATACTGCTCATGTTGTATTGTATACCCAGTGCATATTACACATTTATTATACTTCTATGCATTTATTCTTCAAGAAACATCCTCCTTTCTGCGCTTTAGAGTTGTCCCTTGCTTGTCCACTCTCCTTTCCTCATTCAGGCACAGTCAGTATGTCTTTAAATCTTTTAAAAGATTTTATCACTGGCCAGAAAAACCCCCCATTGTGTGGGGGGGGGCGGGCGAGAAATGAATCTCAGTCTCTGATCTGGTCCCTCATGGAACCACCTAATAGATCAAAACACACAAGTACAGTATTTTAAAAATAAGGTCCTTATTAGCACAAACACCAGCAAGATTCACCAGCATAGAGTCTGTCATTCCCTTGGCTGCCGTCTCTGCTGTGCTAGGAAGTTAGAGATGGTGGTAAGATGAGTGAAAATTCCGCAATGCTCTCTGACCAAATTTCAAGTTCATTAAGTACAGATTATACATTATGGATTTTGGTTATAGATTTTGAATTATATTAAATTCCAGAGAGCCAAAACAGTTAACTCTGTCAGTGTTTGTCAGCTTGTGGTTAACAGACAGATTGCATTTAACTTCTTTTAATTCATCATCACAACTAAATACAGCAATTTTAAGTAATGAAAATTCAGAGAATAGCAATATCGTTTTCATGTACTTAGATCAATGAAGGTATCACCTAGGAATATTATTCTCATTTCTGCCCAGAGCAATTTCTTTACATTACTCTATAAAATATAATTTGTCCATTGTGAAGTTGCCTAAAAATGTATTTTCTCATAACAAAGGTAATTATATCATTATTAGTTTGCTTTCATTTCCATTTGATATAAATCTCTAAATCTATCATGTATTGCCTGTTTTTTGAAACCCACAAAATGAACTAGAAAAAAGTTATCTGTTTCTAAATACAGTAACATATATTTCCAAGGTACATTGGTTCTATTTCATATTTTTAAAAATCACTTTTCTTTTTATATGTTATCTAGAATTTTGCAATTATTTTTCAAAGGCGATTAAAATTAAAAATTAAATTGAAAGAAGGAAGAAATAGAGTGGTAAAAAGGCAAATTAAATGCAAAAGCAAGGTTAATTTTATCCTTTTATTGTACTAGTATATATGATTTGCATTGACTAGACCCTTACAGGATTATATATTCCCTCCACTATAGTTCTTATAACTCTCTCCAGAGAAGCAAGTTGTTAAGTATACCCACCCTGAAATTTTTGAGGCAATATATATTGAAGGTAGGGAGCACGCTAGCAACTTTTATTTTTCCATTAGAAATGTTTGACTTTTGTCTAAGTGTAAACAGTTAATCAATTAATTCCTAAATGATTAAATAACCCAAATAATAGTATTTAAATTTTTTAGTGTTATATGGGTCGTATACATAAAATAATTTATAAAATATACATGTTTCAAAAAGGAATAAATACTTGTAATATATTTAATGCAAGTATATTGGAATATTTAAAGATAGTCTATAAATTAGTTTCTAAAGTATTTTAACTGGAATAAGAAAAAAAAATCTTTATATTTGCTAACCTCTAACCAAATCTTAGATTTTATTTACTTATACATTTAAAGCAGAAAAATGGCAAATATTTTTAACAGTACCTATAACTTAATCATCAATAGGAATTAAAAATATTTTCGTAGTAAAATGCAGTTGTTCCAGATATCTAAAGATATCAGTTATATTTATTACTTACTCAAAATTATAGTAATTGCTAGGGCGTGTGCTAGAATGCATGTGATTGCCGTCATCTGGTCTCAGATGCTTCCATGATGCAGCTGACCTCCTATCACGTAAATCAGCACCAAGGAGCCTTAAGACACCACAAGGTAAAGCTGCATGTTCTCACAATGGTAATTCATACATCTTAGTTTAGTTCAGTATTTCCTGTTTACAACTGTGTGTTGATGAGCATTTGTAAATAAATTAGGATTTTTTTCCTTCATTTTAAAAATTTTTACATTTTGTAAAATGCCATCATCCCGCGCCTTTGGGAGGCTGAGGTGAGTGGATTGTCTGAGCCCGCGGGTTCGAAACCCGCGTGAGCAACTTGGCGAGACCCCAGCTCTACAATAAATCAAAAAGTCAGCTGGGCATGGTAGTGCACGCCTGTAATTCTGGCTACTCGGCAGGCTGAGGCGGAAGGATCGCAGGAGCCCAGCACGTCGAGGCTGCGGGGGCCGGGAGCGGCCATTGCACTCCAGTCTGGGCGATGGAGGGAGACTCCAACTCAAAACAAAAAGCAAAAAAATGCGATAGTTCAAATGAGAATTCTAAGTTGTCCAATGGGACACAACACAATTAGGGACTCCACTTTTTTAAGACGTTTTTTCGAAGCATCCTATAAAGTTACTTAGATTGACAAAAAAAAAAGAAGTTGAAAACGTTTGAGAGGCTTTAATAAAGCCATGGATCTTTACAAAAAAGAAGTTGGTGGAGTTGAAAAGAAATGACTGAAAAATGAACCCCTTTCCAAATGATGCCTTATGTTGTTATTGATCGATTTCCATGTATGTTATATATCTCTTTCATATATATGTATGTATGTATATAGATTTCTTAGGTTTTATGTATGTTCTGTATTTACATCTGCATTATTCTAAATTTAGTTATTATATAATTTAACTTTCTAAAATTTTTCATTAAGGATACTGACAGCCTCACTACTCTTCTTCAATAAGAAACTGGGTAAAACTTCCATGGTAATCATCTCCTTTTATTAAAAAACAACATATATATATATATTTCTTTAGGTGTATGCTGATGCTATAAAAGAAGGATGCACTTCTTGTATGAGGTGAGACCCTCCCAGACAAATCAGCATTATCGTTTGGAGAGGAGGCCCCTTACAGTACAGGCTTCCCCCGCTAGGTAAGCGTTCTCAGAACCCATCAACAACAGTGTACCAGCTAGCATTGTTGTGAGAGGATGCGATTGGCTTTAATGACTTTTTTTTCCTTAATTGATATTCCTTCAATGTGTTGGCCCATTTCCTGATGAGTGCTGTATGTATGAATGCACCTGCCCACACTGCACTGAGTGTTCAGCAGGTTTTGGCCAAAAACAACATGACTTCCGTGCCCCACCCTCCCTATTCACCTGATCTCACTCCAGCGACTTTTCTTTTTTTGCTTCCCTGGATGAAAAAGTCCTTAAAAGGAAATGCTTTGTCCATGTGGAAGAGGTGAAGCATAAAACAGCAGAAGCACTAAAAGGCATAAAAAATAATGAGTCCAAAAACTGTTTTGAACAATATAAAAAGTGTCTCAATAGGTGTATCGCATCAAAAGAAGAGTACTTTGGAGGTGACTGAAGTTTAAGCATGTAAGAATAAATATACAATTTTTAATAAATTCTGGGGGTTATTTTGATACCCACCTCTTATGTCCATTTATAAAACTACTGAAAGAGTCCAGTAGGTCAACCCTGGGGTGGCTGTGAGCATACTACTGCACTCCAGTCTAGGCAACAAGTGAGACTCCAACTCAAGAAAAAAAAAAAAAAATTTGAAAATGACTAAAAGATGTTTTTTTGTATTTTTTTCCTTAGAATATAATGTTAAATGGAAATAAGCACTTCATCTTCTTGTCACAGATGGAACTCCTGCATTGCTTGAAAAAGTTCTACTTTTTCTTACTTTTGCAGAAAATCAGGCTCCTCATTTTGTTGCCATGTGTTGCTTTTTACAGAGGTATGCATTGGCATTAAAGATTCTTTCAACAACCCTGAAAGTTTTGTCAACAATCATAAAGTCACCAAATTTATCATTTTAAAAATACTTTTTAGGAAATGAGAGCAGAATATGATGATTTTATTAACACAGATAAGTTTTGTGGCTTTTAATAAGACAGTTTTTCTTTAGACTAAAGTTCTAGTCCAATCTTATTTGGACTAGTCAAGTGTGCTTTTGGGGGTTTGTGTGTGTGTGTGTGTGTGTGTGTGTGTGTATTTTGTTTTTTAACATGGCAGTTTTTTGTTTTTATTTTTGTTTTTGTTTTTTTTAATTTTAGATTCAGGTAGTAAAAATACATGTTTATGTACTGGTGGGGATTGAGCTTCTGGTATCTCTGGTCCTCAGCTAGTGAAAATTGTACCCAGTAGGTAGTATTTAAACTCTCACCCCTCCCCCTCCTAACCAGCCACCCTTGAATCTTCCAGTGTCTATTATTTCAATTTTTATGTCCATGAGTACTCATGGTTTAGTTCCCACTTATAAGTTAAAACAGACTCAACCAAGCACACTCAAACTGGTTAGTGGACTGGAAAAGGTGAAAAGATGGAAAATGTATCCCTTTTCAAATGATGGTCTGTTTTCCATTGATGATAGACTTTGATATATATTCGTTCTATCTATCTATCTATCTATCTATCTAATCATCTATCCTCTATCTAATCTTTTATGTATATTCAGTGTTTTATGTATGTTCAGTTTTATGTAAATACAGTCAGCATATAGTTTTCTGTTTCTGAGTTAGTTCACTTAGCATAATGGCTTCTAGCTTTATCCAGATTACTGCAAAAAGACATAATGTTTGTATATGGTAAGAGGCAGGAATCCAGTTTCATTCTTCTGCATATTTCTAGCCAATTTTCACAGCACCATTTATTGAACAGTGTGTCCATTCCCCATTGCTTATTTTTGCTTGCCTTGTCAAAGATAAGTTGGTTGTGCATGTGATTTTAATTCTGGGTTCTCTATTCTATTTCATTGATCTATTTGTCTGTTTTTGTGCGAGTACCATACTGTTATAGTTATTATAGCCTTGTCATATAATTTGAAGTCAGGCAATGTTATGCCTCCACTTTGTTTTTTTTTTTTTTTTCTTCTTAAAATTCCTTTGACTATTCAGGCTTTTTATTTGTTTGTTTGTTCCATATGAAGTTTAGGGTTTTTTTCTAGTTCTGTGAAAACTGTTCTTGGTAATTTGATAGGGATTGTATTGAATATGTAGAATGCTTTGGGTACCATAGTTATCTAAATTATATTGGTTCTTCTGATCCAAGAGCATGGGATGGTCATCCATTTGTTTGTGTCATTTGTGATTTCTTTCATCAGTGTTTTGTTATCATCCTTGTAGAGATGATAACTCTTTGGTTAACTCTTTGATTAAATGTATTCCTAGGTATTTTTTTCTTTCATTTTTTTTTCTTTTAAAGATGTGGGGTACAATTCAGGGTTAGGTATACAAATGTTCATTATGCAGGTATCCTTGTTGATGAGGTATGCCCCTCCCTTCCCTAGCAATTTCCCTCACCTGCCAATCCCCCCCTTAACAGTTTCCCACTACTTCCAATCCCTTTCTTATATTATTATGATAATTGTACAAGGTCCACTTATGAGTGAGAACATATGGTACTCTGTTCTTTGTTTCTGTGAAAGATCACTGAGTATGATCAACTCTAAATCCATCCAAATTGCTGCAAAGACCATATGCTTGTCCTTTTTATGGATGCATTATATTCCATTGTGTATATATACTACATATTTTTTTTTTCATGGGCAGCATGGATGGTGCCAGATTTTTGCTATTGTGAATAAAACTGCAACAAACATGCGTGTGCAGGTATCTTTTTTGTAAAATGATTTGAGTACTTCTGGACTCGGTATATTCCTAATAGGGGGATTGCTGGGTCATATGGAAGGACAACTTCTAGTTCTTTTAAAAATCGTCATAGTCTTCCAAAGAGATTGCAGTAATTTGCATTCCCACCAGCAGTGTAGAGGTGTTCCTTATACTCTCCATCCTCGCCAGCATCTATTGTTGTTTATTTATTATGGATGACCATTCTTACTGGGATTAGATGGTATCTCAATGTGGTTTTGATTAACTTTCCTCTGATGATGAGTGAGGCTGAGCACTTTTTCATATGTCTGTTGATTGCCCGTAAATCTTCTTTTGAGAAGTGTCTATTCATGTCTTTGGCCACTTTTTTAATGGGGCTATTTTTATTTTTTCATTTTGGTGCGTTTGAGTTCCTTGTAGATCCCAGATATTAGGGCTTTGTCAGATATACAGTTGGGAAATATTTGTTCCTATTCTGTGAGCTGTCTCCCTGCTCTCTTGATGGTTTCTTTTGCTTTGCAGAAGCTCATCAGTTTGATGAGGTCCCACTTATCTATCTGATTTCTTATGGTATGGACACTTAGGGTTTTGATCAGGAATTGCTTGCCAGTTCCAATTTCCTTAAGGCTGTACCTTGCATTTTCGAAGGTTCTTATAGTTTGAGGTTTTAGGTTTAGGTCTTTTATCCATTTAGAGTTAATTTTTGTATATAGTGAGAGGTAGGGGTCCTGTTTCAACCTTCTGCATGTCATCAGCCAGTTTTCCCAGCACCATTTACTAAATGGGTTCTCCTCTCCCCAGTGGTTGTTGTTAGAGGCTTGGTCAAAGATGAGTTGGTTGAGAAATTAAGGCTTTGCTTCTGGAATCTCTATCCTGTCCATTGGTTTATATGCCGGTTCTGTACCAATACCAGACTGTTTTGATTACCATAGCATTATAGTAAAGTTTGAATTCTGGAAGTGTGAAATCTCCTGCTTTGTTTCTTTTGCTAAAGACTGTTTTAGCTTTTCATGGTCATGTACGTTTCCATATGAATTTCTGTATTGTCATTTTTGGGTCTGAGAAGAATGATGTTGATACTTTAATGAATATTGCATTGAATCTGAAGATTGCCTTTGATGGGATAGACATCTTATCAATGCTGATTCTTCCTATTCGTGAGCTTGGATATTTTTCCATTTGCTTGTGTCTTCTTGGATTTCTTTGAGCAGTGTATTGTAGTTCTCATTTTAAAGGACTTTCATTTCTCTGGTTAGGAAGATGCCGAGATATTTCACTTTTTTGTGTGGCTATTGTGAATAGGATTATGCTTTTTATTTGGTTCTCTGCCTGCTTATTGTTGGTATATAGGAATGCAGCTGTCTTTTGCACATTTATTTTGTGCCCTGAAACTTTGCCAAAGTCCTTTATTAGTGCAAGCAGGTTTCTGACAGATTGTTTTGGATTTTTGAGGTATAGGATCATATCACCAGCAAAGAGGGATAACTTGACTTTCTCTTTTGCTATTTGGATACCCCTGATTTCCTTCTCTTATATAATTGCCCCAGCTAGCACTTCCAATACATTGATGAATAAGAGGGGTGAGAGTGGGCAGTCTTGTCTTGTTCCAGTTTTATGGGGAAATGTTTCCAGTTTCTGTCCCTTTAGCAATATGCTAGTGGTGGGTTTATCGTAGATGGCACTTACTATTTTGATGTATAGTCCTTCTAAACCTTTGAGTATTTTTAATCAAAAGCTTTTTCTGCATCTAATGAGATAGTCTTATGGTTCTTGTCTTTACAACTGCTGATGTATTTAATTACATTTATGGCAGCCCTGCATACCAGGGATGAAACCCACTTGGTCATGGTGGATTACTTTTGAGATGTGTTTATGGATATATTTTGCTAGAATCTTGCTGAGGATTTTTTCAACTGTGTTCTTAAGGGATATTGGCCTATTATTCTCTTTTTTTGTTGTATCTTTTTCTGGTTTGGGTGTCAGTGTGATGTTACCTTCATAAAATTATTTGGGGAGAATCCATCTTTCTCGATTGCCTGGAGTACTTTCAATAGGATTGGTATTGGTTCTCCTTGTATTTTTTGTAGAATTCTACTGGAAAGCCATCCAATCCAGGGCTTTTTTTGGGGAGGGGGTAGGTAGTTTTCTTATGACAGAGTCAATTTCCTGGGTTATTATTGGTCTACTTAGTGTCTCAATATGTTCTTGTTTTGACCTGAGGAGGTTGTGTGATGTCAGAAAGTCCTCCATTTCATTTAGGTTATCAATTTGTTTCCATGTAGGTATACATAGTAATATCTGATAGTCTTTTGCATTTCTTCAAGGTCAGTTGTGGTTTGATCTTTTGTATTTCTGATTGTGTTTATGTGGACTTTTACTCTTTTTCTTGGTCATTCTGTCTAAGGTTCGTCTAGTTAATTCTTTTAAAGAACCAACTTTTTGTTTTGTTGATGTTTTCTATGATATTTTTGTCTTCTATATCCTGTATTTGAGCTCTTATTCTGGTGATTTGGATTCTTCTGGTAAAGTTAGGGTCTTTCTGGATTTCTCTTTCTAGCTTCCTTAGGTGACCTGTTAGGCTCTCAACTTGTGACCTTTACATTTTCTTGATGTGTGCTCATAGAGATATAAATTTCCCTCTTAGAACTGTTTTCATGGAATCCTAGAGGTTTTAGTAAGGTGTTTCTTCATTTTCATTTATTTCCAGGAATCTTTAAATTTCTGCTTTGATTTCAGTGTTGACCCAGTAGTCATTCAGCATCATGCTGTTTAGTGTCCATGTCTTTGTGGGCTTTGGGGACATTTTGTTGGTGTTGATATTTATTTTTATTCCACTATTATCTGAGAAGGTGCATAGCAATATTTCAACCCTATGGAATTTGTTTAAGCTTGATTTATAGCCAAGGATGTGACTGATCTTGGAGTACATTCCATGTGGTGATGAGTAGAATGTATATTCTGTGGCTGTTGAATGGAATAATCTGTAGGTAACTATTAAGTCCACTTGGTAGAGTGTCAAGTTAATTTCTGGATTTCCTTGTTGATTTTTTGCCTCAATGATCTATCTAGGGCTGTTAGTGGGGTATTCAAGTATCCTGCTATAATGGTGTTAGAGTCAATATCTTTTTTAGTTTACTTAGTAGTTGCTTTATAAATGCTGGTTTTCCTGTGTTGGGTGCATATATATTTAGGATGAATATTTCTTGTTCATGGATTGAGCTTATTATCATTATGTAGTGTCCTTTTGTATCCTGTTAAATTTTTGATAGCTTAAAGGTTGTGCTGTCTGTTATTAAGATCATGACTCTTGCCTTCTTTTATGATCCATTAGCCTGGAAACTCATTTTCCATCCATTACCTTTAAGTCTATGTGTATCCCTTAACGTAAGATGAGTTTTCTGGATGCACCAAATAGTTAGGTCATGGTTTCTTATCCAGTTTGTCATTCTGTGTCTTTTCAGTGGTGCATTTAGCCCATTCACATTCAAGCTAATTATTGAAATATGATTGTTTATCTCTGTCATGAGATTCTTTTAAAAAAATTTTTTGTTTGCTTGTTTTCTTTTGGCTTTAGGGTTGATATATATATGTGTGTGTTTTCAAGGTTTTTTTTTTGCAATGTATTCTTTGTTGATTCTGTGCTCTGCTGTTCTCTTGGGAAGTGTGTGGTCATTCTTCTTTTTTTTTTTTCTTCTGTGCTTAATACCTTCTTAAGGGTCTCCTATAGAGCTCATCTGAAAGATGCATAATCTCTTAGGGATTGAATGTATGGGAAAGAATTTAATTTTCCATCACTGATGAAGCTGAGCTGGGCTGGATAGGAAATTCTTGGTTGAAATTGTTTATATTTGAGGACTTTGAATTTGGACCCCAGTCCCTTCTTGCTTATAATGTTTCTTCCAATAGGTCTGCTGCTATTTTCATTGGTTTTCCCAGCTAGGTAGTCTGAACTTTATCTCTTGCTGCCTTTTGGGTTTTTTCTTTTATGCCTACTTTGTGTAGGTGAATTACTATGTGTCTAGGGGTTGTCTTCCAATTTGATATCTTTTGGAGGTTCTCTATATCTCTTGTGTTTGACTGGTCACATCTCTCATGAGATGGGGAAACTTTTCTTTGATTACTTCCTGGAATACTTGCTCCAAGGTGTTCTCCATTTCCCATTCTTCTGGGATACCAATTAGGCATAGGTTTGGCCTTTTGATATAATCACAGTTCTCTTGTAGGTTTTGTTCTTTCTCTCTGAGTATTTTCTCTGTATTTTTTACAGATCAGGTTAATTCCATGTTCTGATTTTACTGATTTTCAAGTTCTGAGAGTCTTTCTTTGGCTAGATTAATTCTGCTTTCTGTGCTTATCATCTCATTATTTATTTCCTGGATGAATTTTTTTATTGCCAGAATCGCTGTTACAAGTTCTTTCAGTGTTGCATCTTGTCTTTCTTAAGTCTTATTCACTCTTTCCATCCATTCCCTAATCCCTGTTGTATTCTGGAGCCAGTCTGTGGTGACTTCCATTGTTTTGGCTCTGAGATCTGCTTTGTCAGGAGTTTTCTCTTTATTACAATGAAATTACCTGTGATCTTCCTTTGGTTTTTCCTCATTTGTGACAGATCTCTTGCTTGTCTCTTTAGTTCTGTTATTCTGTGTCAGTGGGAGAAGCTTTCCCTTCTGATGTTTGTTCAGCCCTCTATTCTTCCCTGATCTGGGCTCTGGATTTGTTCTATTTTAAAACAGGACTGTGGGTAGGAATCTTTGCTATCTCTTGTAGTTTTTAAAGTTAAATAAGTTAGGGGATGGGGTGCTAGGATTCAGAAACTACTTGAAAATTATAATGTTCACTGATTATGGTATGTGTTCCTTGAGACCCACTCCCCACCACCACTCTATATGATGATGTAATGGGTATGTGTATGTACCCCCTGAGTCCAAGATACAATAACAATGAGGAGCACAGAGAAAAATATAATGAAAAAGATGGACATGAATTCAAAAAAAAAAACAGAACAATGAAAGCAGAAACTAAAGCAAAAATCAATTGATCACTCACACACACAGATATGCACACACACCCCAAACAAACTGGAATAACAAAAAGTGAAACAAAACAAACAAAAATTTAAAAGACCCAGGAAAACTAAACACACACTGACATACAACTACCACAAAATGAATGGAGAAGAAGAACAAAAAGATTGGGAAAAAGAAAAAAGGAATGCAGTTTGAAACCTTACACATATGTTGACACACACCTTATACTAAAAAATAAATAAATAAATAAAAGAAAAGATCAAAAGACCAACAAAAACAACAAAACTGAAAGATGAATACTCAGTCATTCGCATATGCACATAAACAAAAAACAGAACAAAAGAAAAAGCAAAAAAGGGGGGAGGCAGATCAAACCCTCACATACTCAATTATGCACAAAAAATACTCTTAAAAAATAGATTAACAAACAAACAGGCACAACATTTTTAAAAATTAAAAAAAAATTTTAAGAATAAAACTGTCCTCACATTGCAGGTTCTGCAATGTTCTTCTCATTTACTCTCTCCTACAGAGTTTCGATTTTTTCTCTCTCTCCCCAGTGTCTGCATCAGGGAAAGAGGAGGGGCAGTGGGGTGGGTGGGGCTGCAGTTCTCTCTTCCCACTCTTGTATGTTCAGGGAGATCTCCGGAGGCGAGGTCTAGGATTGTCTCTTCCCCAGGTATGTACTCATGTGGGGGTGTCCCAGCCAGGCCGATCCTAGAATGGATTTCTCCTATTGCTATCGCTATCCAGTCTCTGCCTGGGTTTGTCCCTCTCAGTTGTGGTCCCCCCGTGTGGGTCTGACATTCAGAGGATTGCTGAGGAGGAGGGGGCTTAGGTCAGCCCTGAACTCACCACTTATCTCTTTGGAGTTCTTCCTCATCCTTTTCTGGCCACACCCTTTGTCCCCTGGCTGATCTGGGTAGAGGGGTGGGATGCCTGGGACTCAGCACTCATCAGATCCCTCCAAAGTTTGTGCTTTCAGGATATTCTCTCTGGGCCACAATCAACCCCTGAGTAGTTGATCTACCAGTCATGGAGATCAGGTCTGTTGCTTTATGCTGAGCAAGTCAGAGCACTTTCCTGCCCCACCTTCAAGATGGTGGTGGGGTGACTCTCCTGTCCTCTCCAGCAGGAATCTGCCTCTGGGCTCCCTCTGCAGCCCCTGCTGCCTTGTTCAGTCAGGTGCTGATGTGATGAAGCAAAGCCTGGAGCTTGCAGTCTTTCCTGCTGCAGTGGTGAGGCAGAGCCTAGAGTTGGTAGTCTCTCCCCGCCATTCTTCACAGGAAATTTTTTGTCCATTAAAAAAAAAATAGCGCTTGGTTTCTGTGACCTGGGAAGCATCAGGGACCAAGTAGAGAAGCTGTAGCACCAGCTGCTGCACCAGGAGGGTCCTGGCCACTTGCTCACGAGTCCTCACTTTGTCAGTCTATCCCAGCATTTTCTTCCCTGAAAGGGTTTTGTTGATTTAAATTAAAAAAATAATAATATGGTGCTCAGCTTCTGCAACTGGGGAATTGTTAGGGTCAAAGTCAAGCAGCTGTGGCCACAGACACTGCACCAGGAGAGCCCTGGCTGCTAGCTCCCTAGCCCTCACTCAGTCAGATATTCACATGCCCATTCACTCACCTGCATGTACCCCAAATTTTCCATACATTCACTCACTCACAAGGACTCGCATAGTCTGACTGGTTTGACTGTCATCTTCCCACTTATGGTATTTTATTTTTCTGTGGCTATTGTAAATGAGGTTAAGCTCTTTATTTGGTTCTTGGCTTGAATTTTACTGGTGTATAGAATGCTATCAATTTTTGTGTGTTGATTTTGTATTCTGAAACTTCATTGATGTTGTTTATCAAGTCTAGGAGTCTCTTGAATATGTCTATAGGAATCTGGGGTATACAATCATGTCATCATTAAACAGAGATAGTCTGACTTCCTCCTTGCCAATTTAGATGGCTTTTGTTTTTTCTCTTGCCTGACTGCTCTGGCTAGTGCTATGTTGAATAAGAGTGGTAAGAACGGACATCTTTGTTATGTTTTCATTCCTAGGAGGAATTTTTTTAATTTTTCCCCATTAAGTATAATGCTGACTGTGGGTCTGTCATATATGGGCCTGATTATTTTGGAATATGTTTCTTCACTACCTAGGATTTCAGTTTTGTTTTGTTTTTAATTATAAAAGGATTTTAGATTGTACTGAATCCCTTTTCTGCTCTATTATGATGATGTGTTTCAAATTCTATTTATGTAGCAAATCACATTTATTAATTTGTGGATATTGAACCATTCTTGTATCCTTGGGATAAAGTCTACCTGATAGTAATGGATTATCATTTTTATAAGCTGTTTGATTCAGTTTACTGATTTTTTTTGGAAAATTTTGGCATCCATATTCATCAGGAATACAGGTCTTTCATTTGCTCTTTATGTTGTATCCATGTGTGATTTTGGCATTAGGGTGATACTGATTTCATAGAGTGAGTTAGTTGGGAGTCCTTCTTCCTTGATTTTTTAAAAATAGTTTCAGTGAGATTGGTACTAGCTTTCTTTGGTACCTCTGGTAAATTTTGGCTGTGAATCCATCTAGTTCTATTTTTGGTTTGTTTTTTTTGTTGTTGTTTTGTTTTTTTACTATTTTTATTATTGGCTCAATTTTATGTCTCATTATTTGTCTGTTCATGATTTGTACTTTTTCCTGGTTTAGTCTTGAAATGTTTCCAGGAATTAATTCATCTTATGTAGGTTTTCTTTTTTGTTGCCATAGAGATGTTCATAGTACTCAGCTAATCAAGGTGTGCAGAAAAGGGATCTGCCTGCTCTTTGATACTAGTAGGGCACACATCCCCAAATAACCAAGGGACCAGGCTGAGGCATTCAGCAATGTCACGTGTAGGCCATTTCCAGGTCACAAAGCTGGCCTTGCCATCTAGGATAAACAACAGCTTCAGCAACTCTCCTTCCATGCAGGTTGTTGTTCTATGTGGATAAAAGAAGTGACCCTTGTTCTCCTTAGCTTTAGTGTAGTACATTACCCTGACTAACTGGAGAAGCAAGCTGAGGTTCTCAGCAATTGCACATACCCAGCAATTATACCCTGCCCTTGTGGGTCATCGAGAAAGAAAAAAAAAATCCTGGCTTCAGATCTTGCTGCCTGAGTAAAGCCAGGGCTTCTTCAGCAACTCAACTGCTGCTCAGACTTCTCATCCAGGTACACAATAATATTGTCTCTCCCGCTCCCCAGTATTGGTGGGGCACATTCCCCCAACTGATCAGGAAAGCAGGAAGGGGCATCCAGCAATGAAACATGCAGACCGATTCCAAGTCACAAGGTCTGACTGATGGTCTTGCTGCCTGGGTAAATTCACAGCTTCAACAACTTTCTTACAGATCACACTGCTAATTCAAGTGTGCAGAAATGGGACTCCTCTGCTAATCTCCTGCCATTCACTGCTAATCTACACAGGAGTAGGGTCCTTCCTGCTCCTTGGCGGTGTTGGAATGTACTCTTCAGACTGACCAGGAGAGCAGACTTGGGTTCCTGGCAATGGCACTTGCAGTCCGTTTCCAGCCAGCAAACCTTGGCTGCAGTTCTCACTGCCCAGGAGAAACCATGGCTTCAGCAACTCTCCTGCTACCCCAGTTTTGTGACAGGAGTAAGCCCAATTCCTCTGCCTACTGCTTCAGTGGTTTCCACAATTCCCACTTATTTATGGTTGTGACAGCCCTTCCCTTGCTCCAGAGCAAGTGCTTTACTCTCGGGTCTGATATTAAAATTCCTGCAGTGACTGCCAGGTCACCAGCGACTGACTTTGTTTGAGTCTGGATTAAAAATGACCTCCTCCTCTCAGACTCAATTGTTGGAAAATACCTGCAGCTTCACTCAGCGTCTTCCCTCTCACCATCTCTCCATTTCTCTCCCAACTAGCACTAGGGCTTTGGAGAAATAGGGTGCTCTCCTATGGCCCTGGTTGGATGAAACTCTAGTTGAAAGGTAAGTCACAGTCTCTGCTCTTCTCACACACTGGGGGACACTTACTTTTATTTGCCAAACATCTTTGCTGGGGCTGCTTGCTCACCTTCTCCTCCCCAGAATCTGGAGTGTCTTTTACTATTCTGGTGAATTCTCATTTTCCTTCTTGAATTGAGGCTCACTACATTGATCTTTATCTACTATTTTGCTATTTCCAGGTGGCTGAGGCATATTGAAAGCTTCTAATTCACCATCTTGGAAAATTCCAATCTACTTTTTAGCTGAATGTGTCTTTTATTATTTTTTCTTTTCTTAGAAAAAAGAAAATCCACTGAATAAGTGTCATCTCTAACTATAAGAGATATTTTAGTTTTGGTGAAATCCAGGTATAAGCTTAAATGAAATCAAAAGGGTCAGGTCCTAAACTGATAGGACCGGTGTGCTTCTAAAAAGTGGAAGAGAGATCAAAGATCAGAAAAAAAGTCATGTGACAGCACAGCAAAAAAGTGACCACATGCAAGGAAAAGAGTCCTCATCAGAAATCAAAACTGAAAAAAGAAAAAGAAATCAAGCCTGACAGCACCTTGATTTGGAATTCTCAGTCTCCAAACTGTGAGAAAATAGATTTCTATCATTTAAGCCACCCGGTTTGCGATATTTTACTATGGCAGGTCTACCTGATTAATATGATTCCTGAGGTAGAGCAAGGTGAGGGACTCTTTAACAGACATCATGGCTTTTTATAAAGTGATATTAAAACTATAATAATTGAAGATGATTCATTAACCATGTAGAAATAGAAAGATACATAGGTAGCTAGCTAGGTAGGTAGGTAGAAGCCCTACATGTGTAAACCAATTCTAAATAATACTCATAACATATATCTTAAAAGGGCAGTTTAAAATATTCATATAAATATGAAGAGTAGGGAATGATTTCTTGAACAACGTTCAACAAGTGTCAAATACAAAATTAAATATTGAATGCATTATCTACCTTGTAAAACTTTTTATGTAAATAGAATAAAAAGAAAATATAATTAAGATTTTTTTTCATTGCACATAACTGAGAATTAGTATTAAGGATACTTGAACAAAAGTAAAAATCAATAGAAATATAATAAAAACATATTAAAATAATATAAACAAATGAATGAAAAAATACATATTACTGGTGAGACGGGTCACTTAATTTGATTTGACGAAAGATGGAAAAATAAACCACTGAGAAGTACATGGATAGTGTTTTGTTACTTACACTGAGGTTGCCTACCTGCCTTTTTCAGCATATCCAGATATTTGGTTCCACCTAAAACATGGTGTTCAGGTATTTACACTAAATGTAAAAGTCTGTTAATGCAAAATATTAGCAAGAATACCACAAAATTAAAATATTGATATAGAATATTCTTATGTTATAATAAGGTCTCATATTCTTTTTTTTATTTTACAGATGTGGGATATAAATCAGGATTAGATATACAAGTGGTCATCATACAGATAAAGTTTGGGCCTCCCTTTCGTCCCCACTTTTCCTGAATTGAGATCAGTATCCTTACTGATGTTATGTGCCACCACTTCACCTGGCAGTTTCCAGTATTTTATTCTAATTAAGTATATCAACAAACTATTGATGAGCATATAAATTGGTGTATCTAATTTGGAGAATAATTTGGCAGCATATCAGAAATTTCACTCAGGTATATTCTAGAAACTAGCCTATATAACAGAAGTACATAATTACAGGAATGGTTATTGCTACACTGTTCAAGAAATTAAGAACAATATGACTTTCAAAAATAAAATGGATTTATCTTTTACATGATATTCAGTGATATGATATAAAGTCCTCAAAGTGTATCAAGACTACATTAACATTGCTATTAACATGAATAAACTTCAGACGTAATGTAAGAAAAAAGGCAGCAGTATAATACATTATATCACCTCTTATTTATACAAAATAAAATATTATAAAATTTATACAAGTATGTACATGTAATAGAAAATAAGCATGTGATGCGAAACACAAATTTCTTGTAGTGGTTCCCTCTGAGGAGGAAGGGAAGCATTGAAATTGCAATTTTTGCCGGGCTCGGTGGCTCAGCCTGTAATCCCGTGCCTTTGGGAGACTGAGGTGAGTGG